>NW_021703773.1:19043370-19424849 GCF_005190385.1 Monodon monoceros
TTTCTTTCTTTCTTTCTTTCTTTCTTTCTTTCTTTCTTTCTTTCTTTTTCTTTCTTTCTTTCTTTCTTTCTTTCTTTCTTTCCTTCTTTCTTTCTTATTAATTTATTTAAATAACTGTGATATAATTGACAAATAAAATTGTAAGATAAAGTATACAATGTGATGATTTGATATATATACATATATTTATATATGTATATATATATACACACACACATTGTGAAAGAATTCCCCCCCACTGAGTTAATTAATACATCCATCACCTACCTTTCTTTTGTGAGAATATTTTTCTACTCTCTTAGCAAATTTTAATTATACAATACAGTGTTATCAACTATAGTCACTATGTTATATATAAGATCCTCAGATCTTATTCATCTTATAATGGGACATTTGAACCTTTTTACCAGCCTCGCCCTATTTCTCCCACCCCCGCAGTCCCTGGCAACCACTTTTCTACTCTCTGTTTATGTGAGTTCAAGTTTTTTTTTAAGATTCCTCATATAGGTGAAACCATACAGTATTTGTCTTTCTCTGCCTTACTTATTTCACTTAGCATAATGTCCTCAAGGTCCATCCATATTGTCGCAAATGCCAAGATTTCCTTATTCTCCAAGGCTGAATAGTATTCCGCTGTGTATATGTGTGTGTGTGTGTGTGTGTGTGTGTGTATATATATATATATATATACCACATTTTGTTTATTCATTCATCTGTCTACAGGCACTTAGGTGGTCTGACTACTTTTAAATATTCATTGAATCACATGTGATGTGTAGTTTTATGATAACGCCTCACTTCTCAATTCTCTCAATCTGTCCACATATTATTTGAGAAAGATTGAATGGTTTCCTGTTCCTTGCCACCATAAAATTCTTGTAAATTGGACGTTATTATTTGTCAGATAAAGAAACTGAAGTTCAGAGAGGTTAAAAGTTGTCAGATGTACCACAACTAGGAAGAGGCACAGTCTAGACACAAAATAAAAGAATGGCAATAATGGGAGTCATTATTAAAAAAAGAAAAGAAAAAGAAGCATTGATTAGAATGATATTCATTGATAATATCAGATTCTTGAAAACTGAACTTCCGTAAAAGTGGGGAGGGGGACAATAATTCAGTTTTAACACAGGAAATGTATATTAGTTGAAGTTTAATAGCCAAGATAAGTGAATACAGTTTCCTTCCTCAAGACATGGCAGCTGTAGTTGCCACCTTTGGTTTTCTCTTTATATTCCCAAGTCTCCCATCCCCGGGGGTAGGCATTCACTAGGTGAGCACTTTCTCACCTTGAGGTGAAGCAAATTGCTATCTTTGATGGCAGAGATGAGAAACCTGTGCTAGTGATATTTCGAAGTAGGAGAACATTCTTTTCCATAGGATTTCTTTTAATCAGCCTTTGGAAGCCACTTCTAGTACAGATTTATATAGCTGTGGTTTATCACTAATTTAATTATGCTTCCAGAATGAATTATGTTCTAATTTTAGAATTCCTGAGGCTTGGTTACAATTTTATGGCTACCATAAGCCTTTCTCAAGGGTGTAATTTTTATAAAGCAATCAAGTGCAAACATTAGGGAAGACCAGGGGTATTCCTCCTCTCCTCTCCTTTCTGCAAGCAGTACTTTTATAGAGCTTTCAGAAGCTGTAAGGGAGTACATGAAACCATTTCCTTTTACTGCTGGAACTGCTTCTCCTATCAGACTGTTCATTAATTATGCCAGTTACATTTTGGATGGAACTAGAAGGTGCAAAGGGTAAAATATGAATCAGTGTATGATTTTAGTACTTGATTTTGTCCAGAATTTGATATCCCTTTAGGGTTATTTCTGCTCAAAAACAAGGTATCTATAAAAATTACTTACATTATTGTTTTTATTTCTAAACTACATGTATTGAATACCTCAAAAGCTCTACCACACAGAGCTTAATAGAATCGTTTATGTTCAAAACATGCATATGCTTTATAATAAGATAAACCATATGTAAACTAAGAGAATTTCCTCTGTAAACGTTGAGCTTGGTAAGGAATAAAATGGACAGCCATGCGCCCATCACCCAGCTTAAAAAATAGAACAATTTTTATAATAATCTGAAGCCATCTTTGTGTCTTTACCAGAGTATATCCTCTGTAGTGACCTAATGGTAATCACTATCACGCTGAATTGTGTACCCATTGTTCCTTTTCTTTTCCTTATAATTTATCCATTTTTATGTATATTTTCACAAAATATTGGTTTTACGTGTATTTGAATTGTATATCTACAGAATCACTATATATATTTTTAAACCTTTTTTGCTCAAAAAGACCTAAGATTTATCCATTTTGATTCATGTAGCATGCTATTGGTCCATTCTATATATCATTCATTATTACTGTTGTAAAGCATTAGATTATATTGTTATGAGATTCTTCATTGACTCTATTCATAGATATTCAGGTTATTTGAAATTTGTTGCCCTTACAAACAATGTGGCTGAGAACATTCTCATATCAATCGCTGTTGCCACATGCAAGAGTTTCTCTAGGGAAATGATCTCCCACATTCTCCATGTAATAAAACACAAATATTCATCTATCATACTGGAATAAACAGTTGGGTCTGCTCACAGGAAAAGGTGACTAGCTTATGGGCTCTGGCTGCTCTTGGCCCTGTTCCCTCCACCCTCCCAGGACTGCAATGGAGATCTCAGACACACCCACAACCCATTCATGGTATCAGTGTGCCCAGATGATGTCCAGGAATGAATTGTGAAGTCTTCAGGAATAACCATCTTAATTTTTCTGAATAATACCAAATAGTTTTTGAAGAAAAAAAAAAGTATCAAAGTAGTAGCAGGAAAAGGCTGTTACAGTTAAATAGGGATAATTGAAAATAAATGAATAAATATTAATATAATTAACAATAAATGAATATTTTAAAATTTTGCTGGCAGAGAAATGAGGAGGGCAGAGCACCCAGGGGCTTGGAGCCTCTGGGAGCTATTATTCAGCCTTGGCCAAAAGGGAAGGGACAGGGGAGTGAGCCACTACAAAAACCTAGAGACAGTAGCTATTGGAGAGTACCACCTGACAGCATCAGTGGCCTTAAACAGACACAGCCTAACATTGAGACCTCTCAGGAAGGGAGCCAGGGAAATAAAAACTCTTGATTCTAGTTCCCTCACATCTTCTGATCTGCTGGTCTCTCCCCAGCCGAACCCCTAGAAGCAAAAAGCAAGAAACACACTCAGTGTAGATATTAAAGTCACCCTTTTGGCCTTCAGAGAAGGATGGAGGAAAAGTGGAGAATGGACACAGAGTGGCAAATGAAAAATCACAGTAATAGCAATTTACACTCCTGCTAGAAGTGTATTAATGTCCAATGATTCCTATTCTTGCCAGCAATTTATATTATGCAACAATTATGCATGATAGCTATTACATAAATATTATTCCTCCATTTATTTATTTATTTAAAAGTCTTTGAGTAAATCCTTATATTTTCTCCATAAAAATCTCCAGTCCACCTTTTGTTAACTTAATCTTTGGGACAGCAATGAATCAAGAACTCAAATTATCAGTATAAAATTGTTGTTTTAACTAGTATTGTTATGATTTTAATAATGACATTATACATGTTTTCTTTTTATTAGATATTATCTTCAAAGATTGTTCTCTTCATTTTTTTGCACTTTTCTGTTGGGTTTATTACCTTTTTGTATTTCAGTGCATTCATTAAATATATCACATGCTAATCATTTTTCTACAAATGCAACAAATATTTTCTCTGAGTTTGTGGAGCTTATGAACAGAAATTCTTAATTGTATAATAATTTAGTGATTAAGTCTTCCTTTCTTCCATTTATATTTCAGTGTGTTTTAAGAAATCCTTTTCTTGAAATCATATATTCTCTAATATTCTTTCCTAAGTTATCAAAATTTAAGTTTTTAATCCATCTGGAATTTATTTTTGTATATGGTGTGAGGAAGGGATCTGATTTTACTTTTTACTATATGATTAACTTGTTTTCCAAATGCATTTATTGAACCATTAATCTATATGACAAATGCTAACAATTTCAGATATCAAATTTCAAAAAAATGTGTTAGGCTGTTTCAGGGTTCTGTACCACATTTTATTCCATTAATTTATTGTGCTAATGCTGAACAAGTGGAAAACTATCTTAATTAATAAAGATTTAAAACAAATATTGGACTTTGGTAAGGTAATCCATCTTCTTTAATCTTTTCTAAAGTATTGTCTAGACTGATACTATCAAATAGATCTTTCCATGTTGATGGAACTGTTCTTTATCTTTACTGTACGTACAGTGGCCACTAGCTACATGTGACTACTGAGCGCTTGAAATGTGGCTCATGTGACTGAGAAATCGAACTTTTAATTTTACATAGCTGTCAGCTACTTTATTGGACAGGCCATATCCATTTATTCCTAGCACATTTTGTCTTCCATATAAATTTCACTATCACCTTATAAATTTCCATGAAATACCCTCTTGCAGTGGTGTTTTGGATAGCATTGAATCAATAGTTCACAGTAATTATAACTAAGATCTTTAATATGGAAACTTCCTATTCATAAATTTGGCATATCCCTTAATTTATGTAGATATTAAAAATTCTTTCAACAAAACATTATAATTTTCTCCATGAAAGTGTTGTTCATTTATCCCTGTCATTTTTTTGTTGTTGCTAATGGAAATAGCATATTTTACATTACATTTTTGATTGATTTAGTGCCAGTTTATAAAAATTGATTTTATGTCTTAGAAAACTAGTAAACTATTATTTCTCATATTTCATGGGATTCTATTTGTATAATTTGAAGATGTGCAAATAATATTTTTTTCTTTTCTAATCCTTAAAAAAAATTTTTTTTCCTTTATCTCACTGCACCGACCAACATGTTGAAAGTGTTAAAAAGAAATATTCTTGTAATGATCTTATTTTAAAGAGAATTGATTTTATTTCACCACTTGGCTTAGAGTTTTTATAAGCATCCTTTATTAAGTAAAATAAATTAATTTCTATTCCTGGTTTATCACAAGTCTGTATTATGAATGGGGTTGGATTTTATTATTGCTTTCTCTATGTTTATTGAGATAACCATATAATTTACTTCCATTAAAGTACTGTGGTGAAGTATATTAATAGTTTTTCTGGAACTGAACTACCTTTGCATTTCTGGATAAACACAATTTGTATTTTGATGAATTCAATTTTTTAATGTTGTTTAGGACTTTGTCTTTATGTTGAGGCGGGGGTATAAACCTGTAATTTTCTTTCTTAGGTTACAATTTTCTGGGTTTGGTATCATAGTATACTAGAGACACAGAATATTTCTCATCTTTTTCTATTTTCTGGAGAAGTTTGTGTATAATTGCAATCACCTTCTCCATAAGTATTACACAGAACATTTGCCTTGGCCTGATACTTTCCTTTGTTAGGTATCAAACTTGTTACTAAATATTTTGATAGATATAGGATTGTTCAAATTATCCTTTTATTAAGTTACTTTTAAAATGTTAAGTTTTTTTTAAATTTGTTCTATAATTTATCCGTTTCATATAATTTTAACGTTTATTGCCATGATGTTGTCCAAATATGCAGTTATTTTTTAGTCTACTCTTGCTGCATGTGTAGTTATATCTCTCTTTCCATTTTTGATATTGTTTTTCTGTTCCATTTCTCTCTCTCTCTCTTTCTCAGTTGGTATCAGTCTTGCCAAAGGAATTTGTCAGTGTTATTATTCTCTTCAGTAAGCTAATTTTGGGCTTGGTTGATTGTCTAGATATGGTTTAATCTCAATTTTTGGTTTTATTTTTATTATTTTTAAAAATGTTATTATTAGTTTTATTTTTATTTCCTCTGCTTTCATGTGGAATGTTTTTTTCTGTTTTGGATTACTTTTTGATTTAGACATTTAACTCCTCCATGTTCAATCTGCCTTCTTTTCTAAAATAATACTTTAAATTACAAATTTCCCTCTAAATACCATATTCTGTATATCCCATGTATTAAGTTTATAGAAGCATTGCAATTATTATTCAGTTCAAATAATAATTTGGTATTTTTGAATTTCAAGCATTCTTTCACCAATGAGATTAATGTTGCTTTTTTGTGTAATTTCCCAGTGTCTGGTTTTGGGGGTTTTGTTATATTTTTGGTATTTAATTATGTTTATATCTAATTTCATTATAATCAGAAAATATTTCCTTATGAAACTGATTATTTGATATTTACCAATGTGTGAATTATGACCTCCTTCTTGATTTTGCTCTTTACTATGTAGATGAAAGGAATGTGTATTCTCCAATTTTGGGATGTAGTATTTCATATACTCCCATAGATGTTCCTCAAAAAATCAATTTCTTTACTGACACTTTTTTTTTTTTGGTACTTGGTCTTCAATTAATGTAAGTTATGCATTAAAATCTCCCCCCTTTGGTGGTGTTTCTTTTCCATTTTGAAATTATGCCATTAGATGCATGCAAGTTTAGAATTGCTACATATTTCTGATGATTTGAACTTTTATTAGTAGTTAAAGACCTTCCTTATCTCTAGTAATACTGAAAGTCTATACTGTATAGGATGAATATAGCTACTCCATTATTAACATGATTGTGTCACATGATACAATCAGTGTTTACCACACGTTTATCACTTTATAGATTGGCCGTTCCTATTTTCTTTGCCATCTTTACCAATTCATTTTTTCTTCTTCCTGAAACCTATTGTTTGTAAGTTCCTCTTGTAAATATTTTGGCCTTTTCTTAGTATGTTTTACATTTTTCCCTGATACTGAAAGATAGTTCAACCAATGTATAATATTAACTTGATCATTATTTTAATCTAAGCAGCTGAAGATATCATGCTGCTATTTTAATGGTTTAACTCTTATTGGTGAGAAATCAGCTACCTGCCTAAATGCCATTCTGTTTGGTAAACTGCTTTCTCTTTGATTTATTATAGCAACTTTCCCCTGGTGTTTTGTGTTCGACACTCTCACTACAATGCATCCAAATACTGATTTCTTTCTGTTTATCTCTTTTGGGATTTTTAGTTTTTCTGGGTCCAACAATTAGTGTGTTTTGTTTTTCCATTTTCAAACATTCTAAGCCAGTATCTGTTCAAATGCATCCTCTCATTTTTACTAGACTTTATTCCTCTATTTCCTGTGGCTATTTGTGCCTCATCCATATTTTCACATAATTATCTTTCTATGCTTCATTCTGTTATTTCTTCAGGTAATATATATTCTACCTCACTCATTTGTTTTTTAACTGTGTTTAATCTGCTACTTAATTAGCCCATAGAATTTCTTTAGAAAATAATTATATTTTTCAATTTTAGAAGTTTTAAAAATTATTTCTTATTAGTTCTAATATACACAGGCAGTTTTGTAGTTTCTGGTCTCATTATTGTGCTTTGAATATCCACTTATATTCTTTAAACATTCTAAAATACTTATTTTATAATTTCAGTCATCTCTTTCCAATATCTATCTTACAGTATCTGTTGTGGTTTTTTTTCGGTTCTCTCTCATTTTGATTTGTTTCTACATGTGTTTCATAATCTTTATTTCAAACTCATGTTTTATGAAACATAGTTTAAAATGGATTTCTCTAGTCTAGAGAGTATTTGTTTTTTTGTGTACAGGTGCAATACTTTGCATTACCAACCCAGGGCAGATTTAAATTTAATTCTCAACTTAAATTGCTTTTTTGGTAGAGTGAATTATGAATTCTAGTGTAAACCCACCTGAGAGCCAAAATTTCTTATAAGTTATAAAAGAGACTTTTTTCAACTGTACCCAAAGGAATTGCTTTATTTCTTTACCACTTTCCTTTGAGGGGTCAGTTCCCCCGACCCTCCTCTCAGCCACTCTAGTGAGAGTTGTTTTTGGTCTTTCATAACTTGGTATAGGAATTTTGAACTTGGTGTGTTTTGTAAGCCTCAGCCTTTGTCTCCTACTAAGACTTAAAATTTTAAAAGGATCACTTATGTGGAAACTACTGAAAGAGATAATTTGTATCTTTATTTCCTCTGAATTATATGTGATATTGAAATGATTTACAGTTAAGAAAGATGATTTCTCTTTTATTATATTATTCAGAATATAGCACCTCTGGAGCCCTCATAACATCTGCAGGGATGGTATTTCAGAATCAGGAGAAAATATTTACATGATTGATTCTGGTAGTTCTAGGGTGTAGAATTTTGTAAATTACTGAAAAGATAACAAGTTACAGGAAATTAAGAGATATGAACCCCGCCATCTTAGATTCCTAAAAATCATCAACTAACACAAGACAGAAGGCATTTTGAATGTATTAAGCTTAGTAGTTAACATTTGAAAGTGTGCGTTCACTTTATTATAATTCTTTTTCGTGAACATATATTGCCTTCTTTTTAAAACTAAACTCCTTACAAATTTTGAAGAAGAAAAGAGGAAAATTTTTATTAAGTTTGGGGCACCAGTAAATTCAGTTAGCAAAGCATTCTGTCTGGGTCTGGGAATATAGAATTTTGTTCTTCTGATTGTCTCTGATTTGAATTGTACTCATTTCTTCTTTCAACCTGGCCAGTCTTCATCAATTGCCTGTCTTGCCAGTGGGTATACAGAATATGAGGAGGGTGAGAGTCCCCATTAGTCACTGATGCCTGTCATGTCAACATCAGTCCTTATTTTGGAGTTAAACTTTGCCTTTATCTTAATTCTATTATGAGATATGAACTCCTAAGAGGAAGTCACTAACAACATCTATATATGAATTTATAAATTCTCTCTGTCTCTTTATAGAGAAAATCAGAATAATAGGCAAGCAAAGTCCATCAAAAGAAAATAGTGACCAACAATACTGAAAAAAACTATAGACAGCTTAAAGCTATAAATAATTGTACATTTACTGAGGTGAATTCCTACTTTCTTTGGTTGAAGTCCTTTACTTGATAAAAAATTGTTCTTGTAAATCAGTCTTGTTGAAAATTTTCAAATAAGTCTAAGATTCATATGAATTATTAAGAAAAGAAATAAAGTAACCATACCAGTTTTTAAATAATTACTGAGAAATTTTGGATTCTTACTAGAATTTCCACATTGTAAAGGGGTTTATGAGGAAAATATATGAGTTGAAGGAAGGAAAAAACCTTCACTGTCAGGGACAGTGTCCATGAAGCATGGTTTACCTTATAAAATGACATGCAGGTGGATATTTAATGATTAATTTATTTAGATAACAATGAACAGGTTGGAAAAACTTTGAAGAGAGAACATAGTGAGTTTCTAGGACTTAGAACCTAGTGTGTTTAAAATTTTAAAATGAGTTTTCACTCTCAGTCTTTGATGCTTAGATTTTTTAAGTGGACTTTCCCTCCAAGCCATTGTTTTTTTTGTTTTTGTTTTTTTTTAAATGTCCTATCTGTGCTATGGGCTTCCCAGCCTGAAGTCAACTGTATGTGAACAACTGTCCCCTTTATTCTTACAGCAAAGATACTATAAGTATGACTTGTCTATTTTTTCTTAATTTTTATTCTTATATAGCAGTTACATTTTATATTGTCATGGATGGTTGTGTTTTGTAAGAATACTATAATTGAGATTTCATATAATAGTGATTTGTATAGAATTGGAATACAGTGCTTTTACTGCCATATTTAATTATGTTTATTTGTAGGAAAAAAACAGTTTACATGTTTATTAGTAACTTAACTTTGCATAATATTTATTATTTATAACTCACTTTAAATTCATTATTTAATCTTTAAGCCAAGCCTATAAGTTAGGAAAGACAAGTATTGTATTTCTAAAACATTGGACTAAAAGACTAGTTAGTCAGTTTTTTGATTTTATAGATAAGGAAACTTTCAAAGATTTGTTCATGGGCAGAGAGCTAGTTTGTGGACATATTTTAGGCTTTAATGAGGGAGACTTGAAGAAGTTAAAGATTTACTAAGAGCAAAGCTAGCAGGGCACAAAGCAGACAGACATTTGAAATCAAGCCTTCTATCTTTAATAGCCTATATTGTTTTGCATATTACCATGTTGTCCTATGTTTGATCTATTTTTATTTGGTTTTACATTTTTGACAAAAAAAATCTTATTGAAAAATCAATCTGGCTCCTCCATAATAGTCTATGATTTGTTTCCTCAATTGAATATATATTTTTAGTTTAAGCTATCAAGTAGAAAATTGAATATCTCTTGCTATTTTTGCAAACTACATGCTGACTTCAACCTCGGTTTTAGCATATAACAGGAAGTGGGGTTAAGAATGTTTGGACCAAAACTCCCAAATCCCGACCCTTAACTTGAACTGACCTTAAGTGCACAGGAAATTTCTTAGAAGATTTATTTCCAGATGAACAAAATTGCTTTCACAGAGAGGGTGCAATCAAAGCTGCATATGGGGAATTTAAAATATAACATAGCCTTTGTTTTTTGTTTTTCTGTTTCTAATTTTTAAATAAAATATTTTCCATTACACCACTCACAAAAATTAACTCAAAATAGATTTTAAAATGTGAATGCAAGACCTGAAACTATGAAATTCCTAGAAGAAAACATAGGAGAAAAACTCCTTGATACAGATCTTGGTAATGATTTTTTTGAAATCACACCTAAAGCACAAGCAACAAAATCTAAACAAGTGGGACTATATCAAACTAAAAAGCTTCTGCATATGGGCTTCCCTGGTGGCGCAGTGGTTGAGAGTCCACCTGCCGATGCAGGGGACACGGTTTCGTGCCCCCGTCCGGGAAGATCCCACATGCCACGGAGCAGCTGGGCCCGTGAGCCATGGCCGCTGAGCCTGCGCGTCCGGAGCCTGTGCTCCGCAACGGGAGAGGCCACTGAAGTGAGAGGCCCGCGTACCGCAAAAAAAAAAGCTTCTGCACAGAAAAAAGAAACTATGAACGAAGTGAAAACAGTAGGAAAAAATATTTGCAAACCATATATCTGATAAGGGGTTATCCAAAATATAGAAAGAACTCATACAACTCCATAGCAAAAAACAAACAAACAAAAAAACTCCATAGCAAAAAAACAAACAAAATCCAATTTAAAAATGGTCAAAGAACCTGAATAGACATTTTTCCAAAGAAGATATGCATATGGCCAACACATACATGAAAAGATCTTCAACATCGCTAGTTATTAGGGAAATGCACATTAAAACCACAACAAGATATCACCTCATGTCTGTTAGAAAGGTCATCATTAAAAAGACAAGAGATAGCCAATGCTGGTGTGGATATAGAGAAAAGGAAACCCTGGTTCACTGTTGATGGGATTGTAAATTGGTGCAGCCATTATGGAAAACAGTGTAGAGGATCCTCAAAAAATTAAGAATAGAACTACCATATGACCCAGTAATTCCACTTCTGGGAATATATTTAAAGGAAACGAAAACACTAACTTCAAGATACCTGCACCCCCCCCATGTTCATAGCAGCATTATTTACAGCAGCCAAGACATGAAAACAACCTAAGTGTCTATCAAAGGATGAATGGATAAAGAAGTTGTGTGTGCGTGTGTGTGTGTATATGTATAATATTATATATAATATATGTGTATATATAATATATATTATATATACATATATATTTTTTTTACAATGGAATATTATTCAGCTATAAAAACAAGGAAATCCTACCATTTTCAACAACTTGGATAAATAAAGGCATAATGCTAAGTAAAATAAGTCAGACATAGAAAGACAAATACTGTATGATCTTACTTACATGTGGAATCTAAAAAAGTGAACAAACAAAAAATACCAAACCCAAGTGTTGGTAGAGAAGGAAAAGGAAAAGAGATCAGCCACCTCTGTGGCTGCCAGAGGTGGGCGGAAGGGAAAATTGGAGGAAGGTGATTAAAAAGGTAACAGACTACCATTTATAAGGTAAATCGGTCCTAGGGATATAATGTACATGATGATTATAGTTAACACTGCTGTCTCACATATAGGAAAGTAATTGAGTAGATCCTAAGAGGTCTCATTACAAGAAGAAAATTGTTTCTTTACTTTTTAGTGTATCTATATGAGATTATGAATGTTAACTAAACCCTTTACAGTAAACATTACATGCTGTATGTAAGTCAAACCGTCATGCTGTACATCTTAAGCTTACAGAGTGATGTATGTCAATTATCTCAACAAAACTGGGGGGAAAAGTTTGCCATTAAATATCTTCAGAAGCATTTATTTATTTTATGAAAGTAATATAATAAACCAAAGTGAATTGCTGTAACTTATAGTTTCAAATACCAATACCTCAATTCCAATCAAACAAAAAACCTCATTTGTGTTTATATCCTTACTTCATGAGTTGCTTTGTGAAAAAAAAAAGTTGTTTAGGTTTTTAAAGACTATATTACTTCATATACATGGAGAAAAACATCAAGCAATTGAGGATACAAACAAATAAAAGGTAATAAAGTTGTAGAGAGAATGAACGGGGTAAGAAAGGAGGGTAAGTTTTAGAAAGAACTGGACTAAATAGTGTTAGTTGGCTGAGTAAAGTCAAGTGAGTCTGTTAAACGGTAACTTCACACGTGAGGTCTCGAGGGAGCCTGTGGCTGAGATTTCTCATTGCCAAGATATTTTTGCTCTTCTACTTTTGGAAAAGGTATGGCTAGCATAGAAAAATGCTGACATGACTTCTGCGTTAGTTTAGTTGTACTCAGTGGCAAAACAAAGCAGGGAGGGAGAATTTTTACTAAGGGCTAGTTATGCTGCTTTATAACCATGAATGTTCTAATTACAACCCGAATATGGATATGGTTATCCACATTCATAGACTAGCAGAGTATCACCGGTTGTCAGGAAGCCAACTCTGCAGCATGGATTAGCGTAAGGAATTGTATTAAGGAATGCTCTTATTATCACTATTATTAATAATTAATTATGATAATTATTACTAATGCTATCATTATAACTAACTGTGTTGAAGGGATGGAAGTAGACAGACCAGGCAGAGGAACTGGTGGTAATGCAGTCCTCAGTTGCTACCAGGAGGCTCTCAAAGCTGGAATGGCCACTCAAAATTGTCCTGAGTTGAGGCAAAGGGTTTGTTTTTTTTTAATATCATTTTTATTATGTTAATATAAATTAATGCAAACATAATTACAATACCATATGAAAAACTATATAGGATCCTATAATAAATAACTTTATGTATCCGCACCTTGCTCAAGAAATCATCCCTCACCACCACCCAGTTTGGTCTTTATGTAATTGCATCAACCAGTCATTTGGTGTTGGCTGCCCTTAGAAGAAGTGGTATGACCTTGAGAACGTGAAGAGGCTATGCAGAGCTAAGTGTTTTTCTTGAATAAAGCTGACAGTTGAAATCTCTCAGTTGGCAACCTTCTCAAGAACTAGGGAATTACATTTTTCAGCCTTTAAAGGGATCTGAATGTCACAGAACATTATCCCATGCATGGCTAGGATTTACTTTATTTAAGTACTATAATTTACTCCTTCAGATTTCTGCTGGATTTTTCTTGGGAGAAACTGAGGAGAGGAAGATTAATGAAACAAACCACAGCCTCTGTTGCTTAGCTGTTTATAAGGCTGTAACTTACACTAATTGTCTCCCTCCTTTACTCTTCATTCTAGCTTCCTCTCACCCTTGGCTACAACCTCCATTGTGTAGTCATCTTACTTTGTAAGATTACCCAGATCTTCAATACTGAGAAGTCTAAAGTTTTGGTTATCATGGCTTTCTCAGGCTACAGATTCTACTTTATCCATATGCCATCAAAATTGGACAATTGAGTCTTCAGGATGCCCAGGTGGATCACATGGATGCTAATGGTGCCCACCCTACCCACATCGTTCATAGCAGCCATACCTCCTCATGATGTTTAGGGCCAATTACCCTCCCCAACCTCACCCCAGAAAGATGATTCTTCTTCTTTGTTTTTCTTTTAGCAAGCAGAGCCTAAACTCCCTGGCTTCCAACAGCAGTCTTATGTTTGATACCATTGCTGTGACTTACTCTGTGGCAGTGTCCCTGTTTTGAGAGCCAGGACTTCAAAATCCACAGAGTCTAGGGTTGCAGAGAAAGAAAGCATAAGATCTCCAAGTGGGTTACTGGAAGTGTTGGTATGAGAGGCCACTTCTTGCACCCCTAGATTCCCCAACTTTAGTGTTTTACCTGTCGGAGGACATAGCACCACACGATGGTCACTAATTTAATGAGTAGTATTTGCCTGGAGGATGATGCTCCTTGTGCATTAGCTGCACTTTCAAAAGGCTCTTCTGTCACTCTGTTAGGTCAGCAACTTCTAGATGGTGCAATATGTGTTAAGAACCACACATCCCATCCTTTGATCACTGCCATGTTTCCTTTGTTACAAAGTGAGTCTTTTGGTCTGATGTCATATGGGTTCATGATTGGTGCATCAAAAACTGTTTAAGGCCTTATAAAATGATGCCAACTGAAGTCCTTCTGGTAAGGAAGGTGAACGCATGTTTAGGATATAACAATTCCTATGAGAATAAATTGCTGTCTTGGGGTGGAAAAGGTGCAGTGTAATCAACTTCAAGTATCTGGTTTTTCTCCTTGAGGGATGATGCTCTATTCGAGGCTCAGAGTTAACCTTTTGCTGACACACTGGACATTCATCATTGGCAGGATCCCATTCTGTTAGGCCCATGCATAGCCTCCATCACTGCCACCTAGGCTTCTCCATGATGGGAATCGTGTGCCCATATGCCAGCACTAGGGTGACTAATGACAGAGCCTGGCACACATCGTCTGTCCAAGTCATTCTGTTAGGTTGTTTAGTAATGCCTTCTTACTGAATGTTCTCTGATGGGCATTACCACAGAGTAACATAATATTCACACCTTGTTGCCACTCCCGTAGGTCCATCAGCCCACTTTTCCTGAGTATTCCATCCTGTTCCTGATCAAATATCCTAGCTTCTCATCACAGCATGAGTCAATATGTATTCTAGCCTAAGGACACTTCTCTTTTTACACAAAGCCAATAACTGATGCACCACCCAAAATTCTACTAAGAGGATTTCTCCTCCCCATTGTCTTTCAAGATTGTCCACAACCAGGGCTACACTGAACTAACACATCTGTGAACCAAGCTTTGGCTTCTCCCTTTGTTAGTTGGTGTATAATATTCTCTGGAAGATGGCATGGCCTTGCTCTGGAATCTCAGGACTCTGCATTGTGATTGTCCCATTAGGGCTTGCCAGAAATACCACACAGCATCCTTTCCCTCTACTGATGGATCTAATAGCATAGTTCATCTGAACCAAGAGATGGGGCCACTTGGACCTTAGCTTGGACCTTCTAGGCTCTGGACTCTATCCAGTGTTGACAGCATTTATATCATCCTGTGTTTGGGTCAAATTCATATTCCCTGGTATAAAAAGTGTCAGTTTCAGAACCCGAAGGGACCTACCATTTTGCTTCCTTGCTCTGTGGTGGTCTGCTTCTGGGAAAGAGTGTGGTCTTGGACAAGGCAGCTATCTTCAGGTGAGAGTAAATCCAAGAAAGAACTAGCAGCTAAGATTAATTGCTGAGCAATGTTATTAGATGCTGGGGGGGGGGGATTAATTACAAAACAGAGATCTGGATAGTAGAGCACAGAATTCATGATACTGAGGGTAAGAGTGTGAGTAACTTGCCCATGGTCACAGTGTCAAACACATGGTTGAGATTGATTTTGCTTTGCTCCAAAGTCTATTAGGTCATGGTAAATTATGTCTCATGTTCAGACAGACCTTGTGTTAACTTACCATCATTGCACATATATGTCTGCTGTTGTTTGTATATTTATTTAATGTCTATCACAGATAAGCATAACATTTTAGCCTTTCAAAGCCATACAAATAAATACTCTTAATTGTACACATAAATCTCTAGATGGTACTTACTAATTTTGTTATTTTTCTGAATGAGCACTTTCCTTTGCACATATTCAGTGGATTCATTTTAACCAATAAACTGAACAAGGTTAAACCTGGTAAACATTACTCTAGCTCATTTTTGGCATTTCAAAAGTGAATTATAGCAAAGGATAATAATGCTTGTGAAAGCACAGACAAGCAAATACAGTGATCTCCCAGGTCAGACATTTTAAATCATTTAACTTTTTGAAATATAGGTAATGAAATAATGACTTGCCTCATTTTTTCCCTCAGAACAAAGATAATGATTTCCCTGTAGGAGCTCGTAATGTGGCAAATGTCTAAAGAAAATGGCATAATGGAAAGTGAATGCATTATAGTTCTCTTTGTCTCATTTCTGGAAAAAAAAGCATTCTGATAAATTATGTTCAATTCACAATTTATCCAGACATTCTGGCAAGGAATAGAGAAATTTGTGACAAATATTAATGACAAATGTCTTCTGGAGACAGATATAATTCAATTTGGCTTAATTTTATATTTTATTACAAAATCTTTACAAAAAGGGAAAGATTAAATTAATATACATATATCCTCATACTTTGGTCTTTATGAGTAAGTAAAAATAAGAAATGAGATTTTGAGTAAGACTTTTGATACTTCTGTCAGCCAGTGTGTTCCTGTCAAGCAACAAGGGACCAAATATGACAGGCACATAATTTTATTGTCAATTTAGTTTGCCATTTACAATGCAGTATAGGAGAATAGATTTTTTAAAAACATCTTCTACTAAGAAAAATTAGCTTGCATAATGGAATAGTCTTTTACATATGTCAATCAAATGACCACTAAACCTATGAATCATCCTAAATAGGAAACTACGGTGAATAAAATAAAATAACTTGAACACTTGAAGCAGAATAAAAAAGAACTTTAGAATCCTTTCACATTAATACATATTCTTATTTCCTTCTGATGGAGTTGACCTTTTTTTTCACCAACAGTAAGAATACTTTAGCACATTGTCTTTATTTTTGTTTGTTTGTTATATTGAAAATGGGGGTAGTGCTTCACTGTGCTTTCCAGATTTCAGGAAATAGTTTTAGTGGTCACTTAAGGTGCTTTTCTCAGGTCAAAGAAATAATCCAGCATTTGGCAGCAGTAATTGAACAGACTGATAACTTCACGGAAGTGTAGATAGGATCGCCAGAGCTGCCGTAGATGAGAGTTTGAAAAGTACTTCCTAAAACCAAAAGTGAGTGCAAATTAATACCAAGCACCAGTAGTTTTGTTAAGATGGAATTAAAAATCCGGTATTAAATATATTTTAATTAATCCTACTATGTCCAAAATGTCATTACTCATAGTCTTTAGCCTAGTCAGAAGCTTTTCTACTATCATCATGACAAAAAAATCTTTCCAACCTTAAAATTCTATGAAGCACTATTTTAATAACATATTAGGATATCTGAAAAAAAACTTTTATTTAATTTAAAATTACTAGGTTGTCATTTTAAAATAAAATAATCATCTGTTATATTTAGTAGAAAGAATACAGATGTAAGTACAAGACCCACCTTATTGGAATACCATTTCTCTGTATACTCTCCATTAGTTGATTCCTTGGGTATCCCAAAATAATCTTGAATTTTAAATAATTAGGATCATTTATTGAATATAGCAATATTATTACTGAATATTTTCCATAAACTACTATTGACATTCTATTTGAAAACAAATGAAAAGTATTAAAAAGCTTTTAATTTTAACAAGTACATAATTCAGTTAAACATATATCTTTTATTTCTCATTTTGTTCAAAGATATTGCTGTAAGTGCAGCTTTCTCACATTGTGATAAAATAGCTATTTGAATTATTTAATTTTGTTTTTCTCATTTACAATCATGCCACATTAAAAGAACTTCTGATAGGGTAGTGTAGGCTATTCAGGTAGGCACTTTTCAATGAATAATAAACTTTTTGTGCAGTTAAAAGAAGATTTTCCCATTTTTCCTTCCCACTGCAAAATGGATACCAAATGTGTTTTGGAGAGTCTACAGAGGAAAAAGTTAATTTCCATAGTTCCTGGACAAGAAGAGAGAAGCCAGCCCAACCACTGATAAGTATTCTCTAGGTTGCCCATTGCCACCTGCCCAAGTGTTTTATGATTGTTTGTTTTTGCTAATCCAATCCAAGTATAAATAAAGTAGCACTAACACCTTCCTAGGAAGACAGAGACTTCCTTCTTCTGGGTATTACTAAGTAACAAATCATCCCAAAATATGTTAACTTAAACCAATTTATTATTATTTCTCATAGTTTTCTGTGTTGATTTGGGCAGTTCTATGTAGTTTTCATTTGAGGTCTCTTAGACAGATGGTGGCTGGGTCTGTCATCATATCAAGGCTGGACCATCTCCAAGAAGGCTTACCACTTTGCTAGGAGGTGGGACTAGCTATCAGCTCGGAATTCACTTGGGGCTGTCAATGACCGTGACTGTAGGTGGCCTTTCCATAATGCTTGGGCTTCTCATTGCATAGAGGCTAAGTTCCAAGAGGGAATTTCCCAAGAGCGAGCATTTCAAGCTGCCCAGAGAGAAGACAGAAGGATTTGGCTTCTTATGACCTATCTTCAGAAGTCACACAATATCACTTTTACCTCATTCTGTTGGTCAGAGCAATCACAGAGCCTGCACAGATTCAAAAGAGTAAAGAAATAGACTTCACCTTTTTGTGGGTTAGTGGCAAAGTCACACTACAAAGAATATGTTAAAAGTCAGATACTTTTGCAGCAGTCATTTGAAAATAAAATCTGACATAGAATTTTAAAGTTATGCTTCATGCTAATTACAAATCAGCTGCAATATATTGAGAGAGAGAGAGAATATAAATACAATTTGGGTAGGAAATTGTAGCATGACAAAATAAGTATACTCTTGTTGAGTAAAATTGTCAATTATAATTATCATTATTACTAATTATAATGATCAAAAATGGAGGTTTCTATGAAGCATACAGTTCTCACGTATGTCTTATATATTGGTTGCTACTGCATTCTAACAACATGGAAGATCAAAACTACTTGGAATTCCATCCAAAGTGACATTATATATGACCATTACATTTCTCTTGCTAATAAAGTTGAGAAAATTCTGCTTCTTGTAATGAAATTATAACTTCCTCTCAAGGAGCAACCTTTTTACACACTTCACAAACTCACATTTTCATCCCTATACCTTACTACTCTCCATATGGTTAAAGTCAGCTCAGTTTATCCTGTAGTGTTGGTGAATCCAGATAGAAACTTTCTCTTCTACTTTTGGGGGAGGTAGGCAAAGAAGCAGTAGACACATATGTAATGGCTTCTATAGCTCCCAGTTTAATGTTACATTCCTTAAACTTTCTCTGTACCTCAAGATGAGCCCTATGCCAGCAATAACTTTATTACTATGTTTTGAAATACTAACTGCCCCCATCATGTGGAAGCATCACAATAAAATGGTTCAGGCTATAGTAAAGTATAGTCATGCTGAAAACTGGTTGCTTTTCTACTTCAGACTTTGTGCATATTATCCTGTCCTAAGGAGATGAGTAGTAATCAAAGTATCAAAATTGCCTGTTATATATATTTTAATTTATTTTTATTGAGGTAACCTTGGTTTATAACATTATATAAGTTTCATGTGTACAGCTTTATATTTCTATGTTTGTCTGTATACTTACCACCAAAAATTTAGTTTCCATCTATCTCTATACAGTTGATCGACTTTGCCCATTTATCCCTCCCCTCATGCCCCTTCCCCTCTGGGAACCATTATTCTTTTCCCTGTATCTGTGTGTTTTTCTTAATTTAGTTTGGTTTGTTCATTTATTTTGGTTTTTGCCTGTTTGTTTTTTGTATTCCACACGTGAGTGGAATCATATGATATTTGTCTTTCCCCATCTGACTTATTTCCCTTAGCGTAATACTTTCAAGGTCCAACCATGTTGTTGGAAATATTTTATGTTTTTTTTGGCTAGGTAGTATTATGTTATATAAAATCACATATATATGATATATATGGGTATATATATCATGTGTATAATCACATCTTCTTTATACACTCATTCATTCATGCACATGAGGGCTGATTGCATTTCTTGGCTATTGTAAAATTTATGACAGTGGAGCAAAGAACATACAATGGAGAAAGGATTGTCTCTTCAATAAATGGTGTTGGGAAAACTGGAGAGCCATAAGCAAAAAAATGAAACGACCACTATTTCACACCATACACAAAAATCAACACAAAATAGACTAAAGACTTGAATGTAAGACGTGAAATCATAAAACTCCTAGAAGAAATCATAGGCAGTACACTCTTTGACATCGGTTTTAGCAATATCTTTCTAGATACATCTTTTCAGGCAAGGGAACCAAAAACAGAATTTTAAAAATGGTACTACATAAAAGTGAAAATCTTCTGCACAGCAAAGGAGACCACCAACAAAACAAACAAAACTAAAGAAGACCTATTGAACGGAAGAAGGTATTTGCAAATCATATATCCAATAAGGAGTTAATATCCAAAATGTATAAAGAACCCATACAACTTAACAGCAACAACAAAAACAACCCAGTTAAGAAATGGGCAGAGAAGCTGAATAGACATTTTTCCAAAGAAGACATACAAATGGTCATTACGCATATGAAAAGGTGTTCAGCATCACTAATTATTAGGGAAATGCAAATCAAAACCACAATGAGATATCACCTCATGCCTGTAGAATGGCTGTTGTCGAGAAGGCAAGAAATAAGAAGTGTTGGTGAGGATGTGGATAAACAGGAACCCTTGTACGCTGTTGGTGGGGATGTAAATTGGTGCAGCCACTCTGGAAAACAGTATGGAGATTCCTCAAAATGTTAAGAATAGAACCACCATATGATCCAACTATCCCACTTCTAGATATTTATCCAGAAAATATGAAAACACTAATTTAAAAACTTATATGTACCCTATATTCATCTCAGCATTATTTACAAGTTTACTGTTATATTAAAGATTCCACTGTATTGTTTTCTCTGATACCAGACTTCACACTGGAAATCTGTGCTTAATTTAAAT
The DNA here is from genome assembly GCF_005190385.1 of Monodon monoceros. Classification (NCBI taxonomy): domain Eukaryota; kingdom Metazoa; phylum Chordata; class Mammalia; order Artiodactyla; family Monodontidae; genus Monodon; species Monodon monoceros. The sequence goes on from NW_021703773.1 coordinate 19,064,357, forward strand.
CCAAAATATATTCAAAATTTGATTTATGCCAAAGGGATATTAAAGTGATTGTTTTATAAAATAATTCAACTATATATTCCCAAAGAAGCTAAAATGCACATTAATTTCAGTTACAAGAAAACTATTCTATGTCAATTAAAATGTTTTTAGTTCCAAATATTGAAAAAGTATCTCAGATTTTTAAAAATAATAAGAGTATATGGCTCATGTGACTCAGTCCAGGTGAGACTGAAATGATATGTCTAAGATTTAGGTCCTCTTATCCCTAATGCCTTCTACTGTATTTCCTCCATTATCAGAAGTCTTTCTCCTTGTGACTCAAGACTCATTGGAATGCATAGAAATTACAGAAAAAATTGGATAATGTCTAAAGTTTGGGTTGCCAGATAAAATATAGAATGTTCAACTAAATATCAATTTCAAGAAAACAAATAATTTTTGGTATAAGTATGACCCAAATATTGGAAGGGATATATTTGTTCAAAACATACTCATTTTTGTATAAAATTCAAATTTAATAGGGCATTCTATATTTTGACTTGCTAAATTTGATAACCCTAGCTAAAGCAAATGTTTCAAATCAGTAAGTTTTTAAAAAAAAAAAATGGTGCTGAAACAATTGATAAACTATGGAAAGTATAACTTTTAATCTCATACTGTCTACCACAATAAGTTCCACATGAATTATGAAATTAGAGGTGACAGAACTACAGTTAGAAAAATGTATATGGGGAAATAGATATGATTTTGTATGGGGAAGAGCTTTACAGAGAGAAATCCATAAGAAATAGAAGCTTTATTATAATGTATAGAATGTATATATTCTATAGAGCGATTTAAGGGAATTGACTTACGCAGTTGTTGGAGCTGGCAAGAATGAAATCTACAGAGAAGGCATGCAGGATGGAAATTCAGGGGAGAGTTGGTGTTGCATCTCAAGTCTGAAATGTGCAGGCTGGAAACTCAGGCAGGGTTTCTGTGTTGCACTTTTTAGGTTTAATTGTTCTTTAGGAAACCTCAGTCTTTTCTTGAAGAGAGCTGATTGAATGAAGCCCACCCACATTATAGAACATAATCTTCTCTACTCAAAATCTTCTTTAAAGTTAACTACATCTAAAAAATAACTTCACAGCAACATCTTGTTTGATGTTTGCTCAAACAAGAGAGCACCATTGCCTAGCTAAATTGACTCGAAATCCAGCATCACAGATTTTTTTAAATATATAGTTTATAAAAATTATATAATTTAAAATATATAATTTTTAAAGAGAAATATTAACAAACCAGAAATTTTTCAACCTTGCTAATGATAAAATAGAGAAATTAAAACAAAAGCTCAATATAACAACCTAGCTACTTCTTACATTAATATAGGTCTATAGTGTCTTAATCTGTTTTCTTTGGACCCAAGAACACCTTTGAAATGTACATCTCATCTTCAAAACAGAAAAATATCAATTTTAAGTTTCTTTATGCCAAACTTGTTAAATTTCTACAATGCATAATTGAGTAAATATGTCATCTGTATTTATATTATTATAGTTTCTTCCCAAGAATTAAATACACTTTGTTTAGTAGAATTTAATAGTTACTGAGTCAGAATGTACATTTTCCTTCCTTTAAGCAGATCTCACTTACAAATATATAATCATACAGATATAAGGAGATAAATCGAGTAAGAAATAGAAACAACAGTTCCCTTTAAGTAGCAAACTTCCCTGGTTCTTAAAAGTAATTTATTTTGGAATTTGTTTTGGAATTAGAGCTAGATTTTCATAAATAGTAAATTCAAAAGAATAATTATTAAGGAGTTCTCTTAGGGAAAGCTGGGGAGGGGGACAAAAATCCCTTTTGGATAAATATGCACAGGAGTGGAGAGTAAGAACGTTTCAGCAAGTGTTGCAAAATTATTTTGTCTAAGAAAACTTAAAAATAAGTTATATTTATTATGTATTCGCCAGGCCCTATTTTTTTTTTTTATAAATGCTATGAATTTATGAATGCCCCTCAAGGCTTCTCAAAGTCATTATGACAGTAGCTTGAATTATATAGTGTAAAAGGCAGGCACCAGTTGGGACAATATTATACCAAAAATTAAATGTCAGTGAACACTAGCATTACAACATCAAAGCTGTAAGCCACATAAAATCAATGTTTTGCATACTAAGAATATGTATTTGCATCTTATTTGTGTTGTTAATATTTATCTTCAGTGCAACCAAGGATAAAGTATTCTCCATGGAAAATCCAATATGTTTGTTTCTAATGTTCAGTAAGCCTTACTTATTTAAAATACTGTGCTTTACACATCTTGGTTCCCCTAAGGCTTTATTATTTAGCCTTCATGTTGTTTCTTTATAATCCAAGGATAGGTGTTTATAAAGTAGGGAATTTCCATCAAAATGATAGATACTTGAGTATATAGTGCACATGCAGTTACCTCAAGGCAAGTTAGTTACATAAACCCCATGGCCAAATATCCTCAGTTGGCCTAAGGGATAATTTAAAAGAAAGAAGGAAGAAAGGAAGGAAGCAAAGAGGGAGTAGGGGAGGGAGGAGAGAAGGAAGGAAAAAAGGAAATACATTGAGTGCTTGTCATGTAACAATTGCTGTCTACACATTTGCGCTTTTCATACTTTTCCTCTATTCTCTATATTATCTTGCAAATTGTATACTAATAATTTATTTAAAAAGGAAACATAGTTTTGAGTAGTCAAGTAATTTCCCAAGGTCAAATAAAGTGAGTTGGAAGAATTGATCAACATAAAAGCAAGGATGTGGTCTCAACTCATAACTAATTCCAACTTGAAACCCCTAGGAAACTGTGGCACAGATTGAAGCAAGAGGTCTGGCCCATTATACTTAATGGTTATCAGTTATTGGACAAGGTTGACCCTTGGAGGTGGGAGTGGGTGGATGTGTGGGTGAGACAGTTAGCAGGTGAGATAAATCTTTGAGATAATGGCAACTTTTTGGAGAACAGGACAGCTGTACATTATCGGCCAATACTACAGCAGATGGAAGTAAAGAGCTCTGCCTGTCCCTAATACATCCACTCTCCAACCCTATTCACATAAAATTAGATTACAATGACTCCCAAATCTCAAATTGCAATATTAGTAGGAAGTAGAGTCTTTGAGACTCTCTCTGCCTCCTCACCTATATTAAAAAGTCCCAAAGGCACTTATCCAGTCCAGAGTTCTATGAATGTCAGAAACTTTAAGTGATATGCCTTTCCAGATACAGTGCTCAATTACAAAATTCTCGTCACTCATCTAAATTAAACCTTTTAGGGAGTAGCTTTTCCAACTCATATTAAAATCTCCTGCAAATCCCCCTCCCCCAGGTGGCAGGTGTCTGAATCTGTCACCTTCAGTATTTGTATCTTAGAGTCTTCATGACTCTTTCCAACGGCAGAGGCTTTCTGAGACCCTTCTGACATGTTTTTAAAGTAATTGTGTCTGCACAGTCCTGTGAACATTTGATAATGCCTGTGAATAACTGCCTTCACTCACAGATAACACCTCTCACTAGCAGCTCTCTCTCATTCTCTCTCTCTCCCTTTTACTCTTTCTCTCTTCTCTACGCCTTTATTTCACTCTCTCCACATATACTTATACTTTTTCCTCCGAAAAACTACGTGGGTGTTCAACTTATATTTAAATGATCAATAGGAAGCAGTCAGTTTAGTTCCTGAAAACTCAGGGACACTGAAAAATGTTTATTGCCAATCCACATCTGGAGACCAAAAATTACTGGTTCACTTTTAAATGATAGTTCCTCAGCTTTAAAATAGATCTAGATAGATGATAGATAAATAGATAGATAGATAGATAGTCTCTCAAATGGGCATTGTATTATATCTGAGTCTATTCATGCTATATAATGATAAAATAATGAGACTGAATGTTTTCCTTCACAGTGATGACGGTGAACAATTATTTATAACAGTAATGCCACCATTATCAAAAACATTCCTATAAATCATCTTTTAGAAATTCTATTAGACATAATTTATAAGCCATGCAAAAAAATTTATCCCATTAATATATAAATATTACTTCTTTCAATTATAAAGTAGGGCATAAAATATAAATAAATAGACATTATCTCCTCCATTATTGAATCTCCCAGGTATACATAGTATATATCATCACTGTATGATGTTGATTAAGGATGAATATACACTTAATAAAATCTTAAATTACCTAAAGCAAAATCTAACAAAAGTTGCCATTATAATGGTGAACTTGTTGAACTCTCCTTGTAATATTGACATATGTATATCATGAAGAAATACATCAAGTAAACAAATATTAATAAAGACACAGATAACTTGAAATTAAAATTTACAAGCATGATCTACTTGGTAGCTATCAACTCTTATGCCAAAAGAAGATCATTTTTTTCCCTGAAAACATGGAACATTTATAAAAATTTAAGCAGAGATTTGTTCATAACAGAAGTGTCAACACATTTAATAGAATTGCTATAACACAGATCCCATTCTCTGATCTAAATACAATTACTATATTAAAAATCAGAAATTATATTAAGAATCAATAATTTAAAAGATTACACATATACATTTTAGAAGCTAAAAAATGCACGGCATAAAGAAAATGCAGAACTGAAATTACGAGACATAGTTACTGAAGTGCAATGTAAATCCTACATAACAAAGTGTGTGGGTGCAGTCAGAGCTGCAGTTGGAGGTAAATTTATATTTTTAAATTAAGGAGTCAAATACGCAATTCAAGATACTAGAAAAATCAGAGCAGAGTAAAACCAAGAAAATTGAAAGAAGGATATCATAGAAATAAGACAATTTAAAAGGAAAAAGAAGTCAATTTTATATCTTTTTTAAAAATATTTTATTTATTTATTTATTTATTTTGGTTGCATTGGGTCTTACTTGTAGCCCCTGGGATCTTCATTACGTAATGTGGGATCTTTTGTTGTGGTGTGTGACTTTTCTCTGTCTGGTTGTGGTGCACAGGCTCCAGAGCCCGTGAGCTCTGTAGTTTGCAGCATGTGGACTCTCTAGTGGAGGAGCGGGGGCTTAGTAGTTGCGGTTCGTGGGCTTAGTTGCCCCACAGCATGAGGGATCTTAGCTCCCCAGCCAGGGATCGAATCTGTGTCCCCAGCGTTCGAATGCGGATTCTTTACCACTGGACCACCAGGGAAGTACCAAAAGAAGTATATTTTATATCTTTAGAATTGCTTGTAAAATAAACAAAGTTGTAGAAAGACTGATCAAGAAAAAATGAGAAAAAACAGTAGTTTATGTAGGCTGTAATGCCATAAACAGTATTTCTAAACTATAAGAAATTATGAATATCAGTGCTAATAAACTTGAAAACTTCTCTTAACATTTTCTAGAAAACATCAATTTCTCTAATTGATTAAGATGAATAGAAAGCCTAAAAAAGGAAAAAATTCCTAAGATTAAAGACTAAAACCCTATCCAATCAAAAACTTTATAATAGAATTTTACCTCAATTAAAAAAAAAAACAACAACTCCGTGTATCTGAAAAGTAGTTAAGGATAAAAAGCAGTAACGATACAGAAGCTATGAGGCTAAAACAACCTCTATTAAAACTGGGGGAAAAAAACCAAACAGTTTAAAAAAACAATTTTAAAAAGTCTTATTTTAGAGCTAAAATAATAAAATCACAGGTAAACTACTTGGAAATATAATTCAGGAATGTTTTAAAAGTATACTCTTATCAAGTAGATTATATCTCAGGAATATAAGAATGATTTAACATCAGAAAGAAATACATCAAATAAGTACTCCACATTAAAAAATTTAAATGTGGGAAAAATAAACATCTGATCATTTCAAAAGATGAAAATATACTTAGCTAACCAGGAGACAAAGACAATTTATTTAAAAGCTTTCCTACTTAATACATAAAAGGACTATCTCTTTTATTCAACATTCAAAAGTACAAGAGGTACTAGCCAATGTAATATAATAAGGGGGAAAAAGCATAATTATTGGAAAGGGAGAGACAATACTTTTTTGTATATAATTTGATTTTCTATACACATAATCAAACAAAATTTTCTACGTAGAAAAGTCAAATAATTCTATTCAAAGTAATAAAATACAGAATAATCAAATCAAATAGACAAAATTAGAAATCATACAAATGTACTAATAGATACAAGGTCAATATGTGAGAATTAGTAATAGTTCTATATACCACTAGAATCTTAATTAGAAAGTATATTGAAAAAACACCCTATTCATCATAAAACCAAATATTATAATATACCTAAGAATAAATCTAACACAAATGAGCTAGATCTTTATGGAAATATTCCAAAGCATATTTGAGGGCAATAAGTAAGAACTGAATAAGGGTACAGATACACTACATTAAAGAACATAAGGACTAAGATTGTGAATGTATCAGTCCTACCAATATGATATGAAATTCTACACACACACACACACACACACACACACCCCAAGTTGATTTTAAAATGAAATATATTGAGGCTATAAAATAAAACATAATTAAGGAAATTTTGAATTAATAGCTTTATTTTACTCCTTTGATGCTAAGACTTTAAATATGGTTATAATTATTTCAGGGACGTATTAGCACAAAGATAAGCAAATGACCAATGGAACAAAAAGAGTGTTTATGGAAACAACACAATAGAGATGGCATTTGAAAATTAAGGAAGTAATTACTTGAGCATATTTAGTTATGCAGAGAAAAATGAAGTAAAACCAGATTCTCAAAGTCCAGGTAAGGATTGAAGACCCAAATATGATATGTGACTTTACAAAAATTCTAGAAGAAAATATAGTATCTTTGTGATCTTGGTAGAAATGTATACTTTTAAAAAGATACAGAAACTGAAAATTATAAGTAAAATTTAAAAGTTAATGTTTTTACTATTAAAAGAAAAGAGGCTACCGTACTAAGCAAGGGCATCCTCATTCGAAGATATTTGCAGCTTTTACAAATAGCAACTAATAATATCCAGATAGAAAATCTACAGAAGCAAAAACCTGAAATGATATTTTACTTCATACCCAACATCATTTGCCAACAAATGATGGCAAGAATATGGAGAAATAGAAAATCCCAAACTGTTGGTGAGAGTATTAAGTGAGCTCAAAACGTTTGGTGAGCAATATGGTCATTCCTAGTAAAGTGAAATGTTCATAATATATATAACCATGTAGTTATTCAACAATTATATTTCCAGATTTATTCTTTAGAGGAACTCTAAATATTCCCAGAATAACATTTATTGTAACATTCTTCATATTGGTGAAAATTAAAAGCATCTTAACATATGTAACAAGAGAATGAGTAAATTGTGGATCAAAAATATCAAGTTGAATATTGCCACATATAGTATGATATTTATATAAAAGTTGACCGGGGGAAACCTTTCTACTTTGTTTATGGATACAAACATACAAATTTTAAAAAATAATATTCATGGGGAAGATCAAACAACCTCAAGTTACTGGTTACATATGAGGAAGGAGGAAACGTCATGTCACTCTTTTTCCTATATAGCAATTATATAAAATTATACAGAAATAAAATAGATGCAATCTTATTAATTCAGTTATAAAAATAAAATCATATCTATTTTAATATAAAACAAGTGAAACCCTTTGATCACTAATGAGGATGGTTTAGACATCTGATAGGCTGTGAAAATTTTGGAGAGAATAGCATCTTAGCCTACAGAGAAAATATGTCTCCTTGAGGAAGGCAGAGTGAAGTTTTTATTCTCTCCATGGTTCTGTATACATTTAAAAAGAAAAACTTACCTGGGTACCACTTATTGGAGAACTCAAAAGACATTTACTTAGAACCTAATATAGCAAGATAAAAATTATTGTAAAAGTTACATAAACCTTTTTAAAGAAATTCATAAGTTATATGTTATTTACTCAGTCTTCTAAAAATCCACGGGATTTTTATCTTTTATGCTTTTAGATCTCCAAAATGAATAGTAATACTGCCTTCCCATATTTTCTTAATTCCTTTCCTAAGCCAATCCTTTATCTACTTGGTCAAACGTCTAGGAAATGGAGGCAGTGAATGAATTTGCCCTGAATCGTCACCAATTCAATGTTTATCTTGTCATCAGGAACAAGCACCAACAATTATCAACATTTTGCGAAGTCCAAGGAAGGGCATATAGGCTTCTATAAAGATTCACAGAATGATCATTTTGTAAACCACCAGAGTGTAAAAGTATCCTTTATTTTATTTATTTATTTATTTATTTATTTATTTATTTTTAAAGATGTTGGGGGTAGGAGTTTAGTAATTTATTTATTTATTTTTGCTGTGTTGGGTCTTCGTTTCTGTGTGAGGGCTTTCTCTAGCTGTGACAAGCAGGGGCCACTCTTCATCGCGGTGCGCGGGCCTCTCACTATCGCGGCCTCTCTTGTTGCGGAGCACAGGCTCCAGACGCGCAGGCTCAGTAGTTGTGGCTCACGGGCCTACTTGCTCCGCGGCATGTGGGATCCTCCCAGACCAGGGCTTGAACCCATGTCCCCTGCATTAGCAGGCAGATTCTCACCCACTGCGCCACCAGGGAAGCCCCCAGTGTCCTTTATTTTGGAAGAAAACATTTAAATTGTCCTTACTAGAGGGTTTTAAAATTACCTATAGTAGAGCAAATGTCAGTAGGATTGAAAGCACAAAATTTAGCTGCCAGGTTGATTTTTTTAGAGAAAAAAGAGAAGCATTGACTGCCTTTTGAATGTAGATATTCAACCGAAATGTGTTGAAGAAATACACAGCATTTCAAGAGAACTATTTTATATCTTAGTTAACTGCATCTAATTCTCAAACTACAGGGAATAACCCACCGATATCCAGTACAGAACTAAAAAAACAAAGTTGTTTGTAATGTACTGTTTTAAAGAATGGGAGAATCAGACTAATTTGTTATATCAAATTTCACCTCAAATACCAATTCTTCAAGGAAGCCTTTCCTACGATGATTGCTAGTATCACGCTATACTTCTCCACTGTTACATTTTTCACAGTTGAATTTTTCATTGTAGCATTTTTCACACTAGCCTCTGTGCTCCATGTTGGCAGGGGCAGTGTCTGCATTTGCTCGCCATTGAAGCTTCAGTTATCATCTTCCACAGAAATTGCAATATGCCAGATATCTTCTAAGAAATTTGCAAGGATTAACTCATTTAATCATTACACCAATCCTGTAAAGTAAGTACTATTATTTGTCCCTGCTTTACAGATGAAGAAACAGATGCAAGAAGTTAAATAGTTTATCCCAGGTTTATACATCTGTTAAGTGGCAAAATCAGGATTTAAATCTAGGCAGTAGAGCTTGCCCATGAAGGAAGCAGTGATCAGTCCTTGGGAGTTGAATATGGCTAAAAAGTATGGGGCTACTACTAGAAAAAAAAAAAAGGAAGCAAAAGAGAGAAAGAGCTTCAGTTCTTCCCATTAAGGTTTTCTTAAGTCTTTGGTTGAATACTGGAATACCAATCTGTACAAGCATAGGATAAAACTTTTGGAAGTTTGAAAAGGAGATACTGCAAGAGAAAGTATAACTCCCAGGAAATCAAAATTGAACCATTGCAAAAACTCACATATGGCTGGGAATCAATCTTTTTTTTTTACCTGCTAGAATAGTGATAACTTGATGAAAACCTCAGGCATTAAATGGAAATAGCAGATGGATCATGTTTTCGCTGTGGGGCTAAACTAGCCTTAGAGTAAAGACTACTCCAAACTCATCCTCAAATTAAAACACACACACATCTAGAAAGCATCTTTAAGTAGTTTTTGTCTTCATAACTCATTCAAAACCCTTTAAAGAAACACAATACTATTCATCATTCAACAATGAAATTTCAGTGTCCAGAATCCAGGCAATGATTTTTGGTTATCTGAAGAAACAGGAAATTATTACTAATTTTTTTCAAAAGTAGTCAATAAAAACAAATCTTGAGATGACAAAATGAATTATCAGACAAGAATTTTAAAAGAACCATTTTCAAGGATTTAAAGAAAAACATGAATATAATATATACAGAAGATGTGAAAAAAATCATATGAGACCACCAGGGATAAAAAGTAAAGCATAGGAAATAAAAATTTTACTTTATTAAATTCACACCAAATTAGATATTTCAGAAGGAACACAAAATAGTGAACTCAAACATATAGAGGCTATGCAAAATGAGACACAAAGAAAAAAAAGAACTGAATAAAATAAGAACCTAAGTGATCTGTGGAATAGTATTAGCAATCTATGATAAATGAATTTCTGGAAGGAGAAAAGAAATAAGGAGTAAGAAAAGTAAAATTTTTGAGAAATACTATAGAAAAATTTACAAACTAGAAAAAAAATTAGGAAACGTGTGTGTGTGTGTTAATTCAGTTTTATTTCAGGGAAACTTGAACGGTTGTTTTGGCAGATCAGGACACCTATTTGTTAGTTTTTTGTTTGTTTTTTTTTGCGGTACGCAGGCCTCTCACTGTTGTGGCCTCTCCCGTTGCGGAGCACAGGCCCCCGGACGTGCAGGCTCAGCGGCCATGGCTCACGGGCCCAGCCGCTCCGTGGCATGTGGGATCTTCCCGGACCGGGGCACGAACCCGTGTCCCCTGCATCGGCAGGCGGACTCTCAACCATTGCGCCACCAGGAAAGCCCCATGCTAGTTTTTTTATTTTTTATGAGGTATAATTGACATATAACATTATATTAGTTTTAGGTGTAAAACAAAATGATTCAAACTTGTATATATTACAAAATGATCAGACAGTAAGTCTAACAACTATTTGTCATCGTTCATAGTTACAAAACTTATTTTCTTGTGATTATAACTTTTGAGATTTACTCTTTCAGCAGCTTTCCTTTTTTTAACATCTTTATTGGAGTATAATTGCCTTACAATGGCATGTTAGTTTCTACTTTATAACAAAGTAAATCAGCTATACATATGCATATATCCCCATGTCTACTCCCTGTTGCGTCTCCTTCCCACCCTCCCTATCCCATCCCTCTAGGTGGTCACAAAGCCCTGAGCTGATCTCCCTGTGCTATGTGGCTCCTTCCCACTAGCTATATATTTTACATTTGGCAGTATATATAAGTCCATGCCACTCTCTCACTTCGTCCCAGCTTACCCTTCCCCCTCCCCGTGTCCTCAAGTCCATTCTCTACATCTGTGTCTTTATTCCTGTCTTGCCCCTAGGTTCTTCAGAGCCTTTTTTTTTTTTTTAGATTCCTTATATATGTATTAGCATACAGTATTTGTTTTTCTCTTTGTGACTTACTTCACTCTGTATGACAGACTCTAGGTCCATCCACCTCACTACAAATAACTCAATTTTGTTTCTTTTTATGGCTGAGTAATATTCCATTGTATATTTGTGCCACATCTTCTTTATCCATTCATGTGTCGATGGACACTTAGGTTGCTTCTGTGTCCTGGCTATTGTAAATAGAGCTGCAATGAACATTGTGGTACATTACTCTTTTTGAATTATGGTTTTCTCAGGGTATATGCCCAGTAGTGGGATTGCTGGGTCGTATGGTAGTTCTGTTTTTAGTTTTTTAAGGAACCTCCATACTGTTCTCCATAATGGCTGTATCATCAGCTTTCAAATACACAGTACAGTGTTATTAACTGTGATCACCATGCTGTACCTCACATCCCCATTATTTACTGATTTTATAACTTGAAGTTATACGGGCAAGAGGCTGCTTTCCTCATTTACACCTAAGGAATCTGAAACCTGGAAGAATCTGAAACCCTGATGTATGTCCTAGATAGTAGAACTAACACAGCTGAGTATTCTGATTCCGTGTCTATTTCTCCTTGCACTCTGCTGGGTCCTTTTATAACAGATCTATAGATTCAAAGACATAACCTATATGTAAATATTATACACAGATATTAAAGATACAAGCTTATATATGCAAAGAATATCTCTAGAAAAATACACAAGTAACGGGTGAGGAGGAAGAGTTTTCCCTTCCAATGCAAAGGGAAACTAGGTGGCTGGAAGGCTGTACGTGAGGGAGCCTTCTTTACACTCTATATCAATTCATATCTCTTAAATTATGCATCATGTCATATGTGCCTATATTTAAAAACTAAAATTTAAATGATAAGGATAAAACAAAAATAATTTTATTTCTTGAATTTTATTCAAATTTTATTGTGAAAAAAAAGAGTCCTGTGCACTGCAAATACACAAAAATGGAGATATATCATCATATACATATATACATACCTACCATATATACAACCACAAAGTAAATCGTTATTATTTCTATTATGTATATGAAAGAACTGTGATATAAGGAAGATTGAACAACCACACAAGGTCACATAGCTAACAAGTAATGGTGCAGTTCAAACTCAGCCTTATTCCAATGCTCTTTACAACTTTACTATATAACATCAAAAAATACATGCATGCATACATACATATACACATACCTACCAAAATAAAAAAGTAAATAGAAAGATACATTAGAAAAAAGCAAAATAGAAGAATTGACAAATTAAAGAATTGGTTGCTTGTGGAAAAAATAATAAAACTAATAAAAATATCTAATCCAGAAAATACAGAAAAGCACAACCATCTAACATTAAATTAAAAAAAAAAAGATAAACCTAAAGCACTACATTAAATTTTGAGAGAATACTATGTACAACAAAACTATTTGAAAATGTTGATAAAATGGATGAGTTTATGGGTGAAATAAATTGTTAAAAATAATTCAAGAAGATTTAGAACACCTGAATAAATCAGTGACAAGGGAATATACTGAAAGATGCACCAGTGTATTTGAGAAATTTTCTGGGCTGAGCATTCTTTTAGAGATAATGAATTTTGTACTATTGAAAAAATAAAATTTCTATTTTATAAACAATTCCAAACTAGAAAAAGAAGAAAAGATTCCTACTTTATTGGATTACAAATTCTGATAATGAAGCATTAACAAGAAAGCACACATGGTTTATATGATGAAGTGGGACTTACCTCAGATCTTTTAGAATGGTTCCAAATTAAGATGTCTATTAACACAAACCATCTCAAGGGTAGGTCGAATGAGAGAAACTATGATTATGTAGACAGATACCAAACAAACTTTTGTTGAAGAGAAAAATAAACAGTATTCACTATGATTAAAATTTTTCATGAACAAGTTATCAAAAGCATTTTTTAAATGATAAAGAGAATCTCAAGACAAAATTAAACATGAAAATTACTAGTGAACTAAAAAGGCATTTTCTCTGAAGTATGGAACAAGATCAGGTTCTCTGCTATTATCATTACAATTTGAGATAATTCTAGATGTTCCAGAAGGATTTTTTAAAAAGTTAGAATAAAATTGTAAGTATTGGCCAATGTTATCATGACATAGTTGGAAAAACTAAGAGACCAACAATGAGAAAACTATAAAACTCATATGAAAGTGAAAAAAGGGAAACATTTAAAAAATAAATATTAAATACTTAATTCTTTTTGAAACGTGGATATTTGTAAAAGAAACATAATGAAAAGAGATAGTGTACAAATAATCACAAATAAATATAAAATATATTTTCCTTTAAAAAATATTTATAGTAGTAACTATGTTCAAAGTACTGTTATTAGAGCTATAGATACAAAGGGCAAAGTTCTTATTCTCAAGTAGTATATATTCTAGGATGTGTTTGGGGGAGATAGTTAATACATGTGTAAATATAGAATCTAATTTTAGGTAATAAATATTATTCAGAAGATATTCAAAGAGAATAATAGGGTACAAGATAATAGCAGAAGGTCCTATAGCATTGGAGGGATATTTATCTGTGTTGGTCAGGGAAGGCCTTCTAAGGAGATGACATTATCCTGCAGAAAAGAAAAAATCACTCTTGGTTTAAATTTAGATGAACATTTGATATCCAATAATGTTAGATAAACTAATGAATATGAATGAGCAATTCAGTGGACAGGCTGAGTCTTGAGATATAAATTTGAACATTTTCAATATATAAATATTATTTAAAACCAGAGACTGAATGAACTTACTTAACCTGTACTTAACTATAATCTTAATAAGGAACATGAAAAAATTACAGAATTGATACTTAAATACAATGGGATTTTGAATAATAAGATTTGAATAATTGGTGATTAAGGTGAATTCCTAAATTTAAAAGTTCCAACAATGTACACATCTTAATTAAAAATAATGCTGTTGGATAAATGGCACCAACAGACTTGTTTGATGAAAGGTCGTCACAAACTTTCAATACGCAAAAAAACACAATATCTAAAAAGCACAATAAAGGGAAGAGCAATAAAATGAGGTGTGCCTGTATTAGTAAAAGCTTAAATTAAGAAAGGTTCTGGTCCCTTATTAAACTCAAGAGATACAAAAACACTGGCGTGTGTAATCATGGTCTACTAAGCAACAGAGTGTTTACAGGCCTTCAGAGGCAATGGAAGATCCAGTGAGGGGCTCACCCCCAGGGAAGGAAGTACCAGGGAATGAGTAGTTGGAGTAGTTTAACAATGAGACTGGTTTACTGAGGTGAGTCACAATAAAACTCTTTGGGCCTGCCGTTGGTGGGTAGACAAATTGTAGAACAGAGAATCTAGGCCACTTTTTGTTATAAAACAATTGCAAAGTGTCGCTTCTAGTGTCTGACTACTTTCCAACAGGGACGCATAACATTTCTTGTTACCCTAGAGTTCTGGGTTATTTAATGTTGTAGGTCCCGTCCTTAATTATGCTGTAATGTTCATATGAAGTGTACAAGAGCTGATATATTTGCTTCACAAACAGAATAATTGTAGAGCCATCATGAATGTTACATTATGTTCAGTTTAAAAATTAACTGGAGTTAGCCTGAAGGTTTCAGCAGAAAACAGAACTAGTAATTATGATATATCCCTTTTATTGTAGTGAGGAATATATTTTCTTTTTTGATTCGTCACTCTGGCCTAGTTTATTTTCTAGTAAAACATGCATAACAAAATACCATTGCATGATAAAGGGAAATGAAGTACAGGAGTTCACTATAAGAAAAACCAATATGAAAAATTAATTAGGAAATTATTATATTTCATTTACAAAATATTCAGAGTTCTTTTTAAAAAATGTACTGTGTAACTCACCATGCAGTTTTTCAGAACTCCCGCTCATTCATTCATTCATTCATTCGACTGATTTATACATCTCCCTATTATGTCCCTATTTTCCAATCATTCAGGGAAAGAGATATAAAAATTAATGGTATACAATCTCCAACCACAAAGAGATAAATGGAACAAATATATAAACAGGTGATCTCACAATGAAATAAGCACTAATAAAAATATGTTGAAAATGCTAAATTTATTTTAAGATATAATGAAGTATACAAATGTGTTAGTGTGCTATTTTACTTTTTAAAAAGTGCTACAGTATATTTAAAAACGTGTCATTTCAGGTAGTAAATTGTTGCTTCACTATCGTACTGAAGGGAGAATCTGGCATGGGGTAATGAACATGAGTTTTTAAGGATTTAATTCAAATAGTCCCTAAATGAACTTTAAGTTTAATTCCTCTGAGTCTTGGGTTTTGGCATAATTTTACTTACTTAACAAGTTTTTTTTCTTGGAATCTTAAAACAAAGGAAGAAAATAAAGAACTCTGTATACCTTAAGAATCTACATACTTTTTATCATTACTTTAATTGTATCAGTCTCCTAAGATTCCAAAAGAATTAATACAGTTTTCAAATTATTGGATGTATCATATATAGAGAATCTGAAAGCATATATCAAATCAATAATATTTTTTTTCTTTTTGAAAAACTGTGTGGCTTGTATGAATCTCATAATACTAATTTAATAGGAATGCATGTGAAGCACTTGCTATTGCCAGTATGGTTTCTACTTCTGCGGTGCTTCTACTATATCTACTATTACTACCACAACCAACCATTATTACAAATAGAAGTTTACATATTTCCAGATGCTCTATTTTCATTTGCTGACTATCAGCTCTACAAAACACTACCAGAAAATTTTGTTACAAAAAGGTTAAGTTCATTACACTTATTGCAGTAAAATAGAATATCACCTTGACATTGTCTTAGTAGTGTCTCAAAAGGGGAAAATCAGGAGAAGATATTTATACTGTTTTTAACTATGGGATATGTGATTTTTAAGGCAATTCTTCAAAGCCTTGAAATTCGTTGGAACTGGACAGAAATTATGATATAAAAGCTTTAGATTGATGGGCACAGTAGAGGGAGGATCTTGAGTAAGTCTTGAAGAGCAGCCATTAGTCTTGATAAACAAGCTATTTTGCTTCCTTTAATCTTATCTACAAGAACAAGTTTTTCTTGGAGCAGGCAGTTAAGTTAGTTCTGCTTGTTTTCAGTAAATTTTAGCATAGGACCAGGGAAGTATGTTGGTTTAATATTCATAGCCATGAGCTTGAGGGAACATTCCAGAATTTGACTACCAATTTGGATTTTTGAGAACTAAAAGATGAGAAAAAAATTATAGGGAAAGTAAATGTAAATCACAATCAAAATGTTGCTAGCAACCCTCCCCCCAATCAAATTTATATATGCACACATACATAATGTGATCATATCAAGCAAAGTTATACATACTTTAAAGATATGAATACTCCATATTTATAATAGAAGTTAATGGCTTGAAAAGACTTTATAATGAGATATACTGGATATTTTTCCATATCATAAACTTGATTCCAAAGGAAATATGTTATTTGTTCCAAAATTTGAAAGATGAAGTCACAGAAGAGATGCCTGGATTAGAGGTGAGGTTTCATAAGACATTTGTAAGCTAGGATCTTTGTTTCACTAGTGTCTTTTGAGTTATGACTTAGGAAGACCAAGTTTGGATATTACTTTCTACTTACTGCTTATCCATATGTAGCAGAGAAGCCATCAAAAATGAAAAAAAAAATCTTTGAGTTATAAGTAACAATATTTCTTTGTAAATACTACATGCAATTTCTCTACCCCTGTCATTTTTTTTTTCTTGTAACTCATTGCTGTTTATTTTTACCTGCTGCACTACTTTTTTATCGGGGTATGGTTGACATACAAGAAAGTTGTTCATGTATAGTGTATATACATCTTGATGAGTTTGAAGATAATATACACCTCTGAGACTGTCACCATAAATAATGCTATAAATATAACCGTCCTTTTAAATAATTACTTTTGAGAATACATATCGCTACTTTCAGACATATGTCAGCAATGAAACTGGTTTGAAAGTTGTATTTTGTTTAGAAGTTTCAAAATGTCACAGGAGGGAAGAGATATGGGGATATAGGTATATGTATAGCTGATTCACTTTGTTATAAAGCAGAAACTAACACACCATTGTAAAGCAATTATACTCCAATAAAGATGTTAAAGGAAAAGAAATGTCATTCTAAAGACTTGGGGCTTGGGTTTTTAAGTCTGGTTTTAACTCCTGGATCTGGCATTTGCCACTTGTGTGACTGGAAAATTTAATTTAATTAACCTACTGAAGTCTATTTTCTCTACCCTAAATTGGAAATAATGACACCTCTTATGGGACTAGTGTGGGGATTAAATGAAGAAATGATAGGCAAATGCTTAACATATAGTAAGAGTTATGGGTTGAATTATGTCCCCACAAAAATTCACATGTTGAAGTTCTAATCCCCAATACCTCAAAAGGTCACCTTATTTGGCAATATGGTCATTGCAGATGTAACAGTTAAGATGAGGTCATCAAGGTGGACCCTAATCCAATATGACTGCTCTCCTTATAAAACGGGGGAAAACTGTGCATAGAGACTTGTATGCAGGGAAAACATCACATGAAAATGCAGGCAAGTGAAGATCGGAGTGATGCTTCTTATAAGCCAAGAAATGCCAAAGTTTGCCAACAAACCACCCGAAGCCAGTCAAGAGGCCTGGAACAGATTTTCTCTCACAGCCCTCAGAAGGAACCAGCTCTGCTGACACCTCGATCTCGCACTTCCAGCCTCCTGTGAGGCAATAAATTTCTGTTGTTTAAGCCACGCAGTTGGTGGTACTTTGTTAGAATAACTATAGAGTGAAGGATCAGCAAATCTTTACCTCTTGTAGTTGTTTTACTGTTGCTCACAGATGATTCAGACCTTTGAGTTCCATAAAATACCATATAAAATCGTTTAAATATTCTTTCATAAAATCACCAAGATAAGTAATTTATTATTAATGAACAATAAAATTTCTAGTTGCTTTATGTTTCAACATTCTTATATTATTATGTCATTTATGTTTTATTCCTAGATAGGAAAAGATGTCCCCAGCATCAGATTTATGTAAAACAACAAACTTTATTATGTTCTAATGGAAGCAAAATGATATTCTGTATTTTAACAACTCATTTATTTAAATGTGTATTTATAACCAAAGTTAATTGAATTATTTTATAAATATCTTCCAAAACATAAATTTACATATAAGCATTTTTAAAGTGATTGCTGAATAATTTCAAGACATATTCTTTTCTTTTTTGCGACACACTATTTTTGGAAAAGTGTAATCTAAAAAAAAATGTGCAGTTTATTTCTTTTGCTAAGGCTATGAAAAGAAACTCACATTCAAATGGCAATACTGTGAAAACTGGAGGTCTTGGGGCTAAAGAAAGATCCCAAAAAACATTTAGAAAAATTCAAGTATTTATTGGTTATGCCAGCTGGGAAGGTTTCTTAATTGAATGGTGTTTGGAAAGCAGCAGGAATGTACTGTCAAATGTATAAAAGTCAACATCTCTCCAAGAAAGAAGGCAAGGAAGGGATTGGTATTTTATTACATATTTTCCTATGAGGTATTTTATAGTAGATGTAACATAGCATTTATTATGACCTGAAAGCAGGGTAGATTGATACTTTTCTGGAGGATTCCTCAGTGGAAATGACTTCTAAGAGAGAAATTAAGATAGCATCAAAGCATTTTCTGTCATTATTACTACCTACTAGCATGGAGAGAAACACATAGCCCAATTTCCTCAGGAATTGCTAGCTTAACACCTAGCAAGAAATCCACTTTGCCATCATTTGAGTAAATTATATAATGAGAACAGGCATTTGTCAGGATTTTCATTTCTTACAGCAATGAAAAGTAGCAGTAAGATAAGAAGCCCTCTGTGATATTTTGATTTATAATAAATATGTGTTTGGTCTTCATCCCCATTTCTGGCACAGAGATCCCAAAACCTTTGGAATTTCTTAAGTGATGAGAGACATAATGATGTTTTTTGTCTTTAATAAGGTGACTTTTGGAAAGCCCCTAGATTACCTAAGGATGGGGGCTGGTAGCCAGGAGAACCAACCAGGTGATTAGAGGGTTGGAATTTTCAGTCTCAATCCCACCCCCAATCTCTAGTTATGGAGAGGGGCTGGAAGTTGAATGGATTGCCAATGGCCAATGATTTAATTGTTCATGACTATGTAATGAAGCCTCCATAAAAACCCAAAAGGAGAGGGTTCAGAGAGCTTCCAGGTTGGTGAATGCATGGCAGTTCTGGGAGAGTGGCACATCCAGAGAACATGGAACCTCTGCATCCTGATGATGGTGTCTGAGAATTGCTTATGGTGTGAGGAAGACTGCCTCTCCGCCCCACTCACACCCATTGGAATTGGGTCCAGGAACCTTAAAATACCCTCTTTCCTTTGAAAAATAAATATGAGGACAACAGTGACCCATTAATCATTCACTAATTCATTTAACAAATATGTACTGAGACCTGCTAGATGAAAGGCAAGTAACTAGACACTACACAGTTATGAATAAAGAGTCTGTTTCCATAAGATGCATCTACTATGGGAGACAAGTAATAAAAAATTATGTAATCTACACATTCTGAAATTCTATGAAGGAAACAAAGTAGGTGTGTTAATAGTGAATATTGAGGGCCTGAAAGAAGGGAAAGTCATTTTGATTCTCAGTCAGAACTCTCAAAGGAAGAGTAATGTTGAGACTGGGACCTGATCGACGAAGCGAGCAAGGCTTGCACCCAGCAGGTGAAGAGCATTCTAAATCTCTAATGAACATGTGCAGAAGTCCTAGGTAGGAAAGAACTTGCTATATATTCTGGGAAGAGGGCAATAGGTTAAGCCCAAAGATATAATGAAGAACAAAGCACAGAACGTGGCATTATAGGTCATAATAGGAAGCCCTGATTTTAACTTTAAAAAATATTGAAATGGGATTGAAAGTTTTACAGCAGGAAGATTTTTAAGCCTATTATTTGCTTTTATGATTTAGATCCTGTGTGGAGATTACTCTAAAAGAAGACGAGATTCAGTGGGAAACCGGTGAGTAAACCACCACAGAGGTGGAGGACAGACGATAATTATTTGAACCAGGCTGCTAAGGTTCCTAACTATTTTTTTAAATTATAACCTGTTCAAATGTCACCCATTCAGTCTATAAATTAGAAAGGTTATCTCTCTTCTAAAAATGTGTTTTGGGCATATTTCTTGTTTTATTATTATTATTATGGAAAGTCTGTCTGAAATATGTTTACCTTGGGTAGATTAGTACTCTATTACTCTTTCAAACTAGAAAATAGAGGGAATTGCATAAATTTAACGTGTTATTGGAGGTGGAATAAACAGAAAGTGATTTAGAACTGGTTCGGGGAGATGAGCATGCCCCCAAAGAGTAGTTACTCGATTGAGCAACTCAGAGGTTGGTGGTAACCTTTCCATGGATGGGAAAAATCAGGGAGAAACATGAGCCAATAGGAATACGTTTTCACCTTAGTAGTGTTTGTCTGTTGCTTTTAATATATGTTTAAAATGCAAGGGTGTTCCAGGTGGAATCTGAGTTCTGGTAGTCTTTCTGATAATTAAAGAATTTAAACCATTCCATTTGTTAGGCAGCCACTGTGCTTAAAGCATGTACCTACAGTTTTCATCTCTTCTCATTGTCACTCCAGTTTCTCACAGTTAAAAAAGTTAATTAATACAAAAGTGAAGGTGTGATGATTACCAACTTCAGTCCTGATAATTTACTTCTTGTTAAAATTGTTAGTTGTGTTTCTGCATCTCTCTGTTTTTTAGCTTTATTTAGATGCATTTGAAATGTGTAAGAATAGGTCTTTTAAGCAAATTTAGTTATAAAACAAATTAACAAAAATATGCTTTGTAGAGCTTTGGTTCTCTGAAATGAACTGCAAATAAAGGTTCTGTGATCAAGTACCTACTGTTTTTGATCACGTATAGAAAATTCATATATGTTTCTTGTATGATTTATAATACAGATTAAAAATTTGGAAAATTAAGTAAAGCAATTGAACTTGATCAAATCAAAATAAAACAAAACCACTACTAACAGCCCAAAGTCCTATTTTCCTTTGTTTAACCCGAGTAGTTCCGATCTGGCTGCTTATGACCACCGGGACTGTATGCCTTTAAATTGAACTCCAGTATCTTTGACAATGTGTGTTTTCACCCATTATATGCATGTTTGTTTGTATTATCAACAATAAGTTTCCTTTTTTTGATCAGTTTACCAAGAGGTGATGTTTGCTTCTTGAAACAAAAAACCTATGCTTGCAGCCTTTTTCACATTCTGGCACTCTTGGAAAATCACAGCTTGTTCGGCATTATGGGATATGTAAATGAAGCTGGTCACCTTTGTCTGTGGCCTCACAATATTAGGCACCCAAAGGGCTAAGGTATTCCAAATCTCACTCTGATTTAATCCATGGCATACAGATGTGTGAGAAGCTCTGCCCTGATATGTTGTTTCCTAGACTTACAATACATCAACAACAAATCCTTTTTAAAATTCTTTAAATACATATAAATACAACATGGAACTAATATTCCAAGTAAGAACATTGGCAAATACTGGTGTAAGAATCCCAGGAAATAGCACCATGTATCTGACACGGTAGCTTCTCTCAAAGAACGTATGATCGTGGATGTCCTCTTTAACTTTGCTGGGATTCAAACAGACTTTGAGCATTATCTAGAATGGATTTATACAAACGTTGTGCAAAATACATTTAAAATTCATGATGACTAATACAGTGTCCCACTTTGTTGAAAATACAGGGAAATATAAAGATAGTGTTTTATGGTTTGTGTTCTCACATTGATTTCCTGATGGTCTGGCTTTTAAACCTGTTGCCTTCAACCAGTGTTTAGAATATCTTTGCTTTTTTGTTTCTTTCTACTTTTTAAAAAAATCTAGTTTATCAGCCACAAAATTGCTCCTGTGATTCCTTATAGATGGTTTAGGTGAAAAGGGAAATTGTGTTGATTATTACTTGGCAAATGCCTTCCTTTCTCCTTATTTCATTAATCAGGAGTTGTGAGGGTGCTGGTGAGTTCATGGTAAAGACATTTGCACGTCATCAAATATTTACCAAGAGCCGACTTGATTTCAAAGTGGCACAGGATTTTTTTGGGATTCTGGCTCTCGCATTTACTGCAAGTGTGGTAAATAAGGGTATCCAACTTAGAATTATTGTGACAATTGCATGGAGTAATGTGTGTTGGGGGACTTATTTAGCACAGAGTTTTGCTATTTTTAATCATTCAATAAATCATAACATAGAAAAATTAAAAGCTACTTTGGATGTTACAGTATTACAAAGATTAAAAATCACAATGCTTTTGGTGACAAGGTAGAAAATAAAGGATAGGAAAAGAGTCTGAAAGAGTCTTGTCCAAGAGATGATCAAGTTCTAACTAGAAAAATGTTTGTGAAATTGGGCAGTAGAATTACCAGATGGTGTGAATGTCTGGAGGATATGAGTTTAAGAAATGGGATACGAAACAGGGGATCCCAGAGTCTGTCTGTATTACTTTGTGCTGTAATGGTGCTGCCCCTTCTGTGTTGGGTTGGAAACACAAGCTTTAACAAAGTTATACCTTCAGTGAAACTGCAGGTAAGTTTTCATGGCAGCATCTGTAAAGACTTCATTCCTCACCTTTTCCTCTGAAGACCCAAGGTGAGTACAGTCGTCTTTGACTATCTGTCATTTATTGGCCTTTATGAAATTCCATGTTCTATAACCTATAACATCTTTTAGGTACCTGTTTTTTGTTTGCTTGTTTTGTTCATGTTTACATATTAACCTGCTTGTAACAACTGATAATATTAAGTGATCATATGAAGCTTGTGATTATGGTCAGTGTTTGGAGGATTAGAAAAATAATCTGTGATTTTATTAGGGGAGAAGAGAAAGCAAGTAAAGAGAAGAGAGGCATTTATTGACTGTCCTATAAACTTGAAACAACTGTCTACTCTTCATGTAAAAAAACTAAATCATACAATTTTTCACATACATAATTCCATTTCTCTGTCACAGGGCCCAGTGGCAAGGCCAGGTAGAAAAATCACAGGATTGGAGATAAAACATGACCACTAATCACTGTGGTTTTTGCACACAATTAGCACGCAGCACGGGTTAGTCAAAATGGAGAAAATAGGAAAGGGGGTAACAAACCACTCCAAGGAGAAGACCTGGAAGGAGGCATCTCAGTATGTCCTGTGGTCTCTGGTCCAGCAAGGGACAAGAGAAGCATGAATGGGAGGTCACCCTCTGCTCCTACGGGGCCTTGGGCAGGGTCTATCTGAACCAGCTCTCAGCAGATGGAGTTGGCCACTCAGCAAAGAGCCTTTAAGTTGCTTGGCTCTGTGGTCTCTTTTTAAGGAGTCTGTCAGTAGAGTGTAATGGTTATGCCTCAGGGGGTCTTGTCTATCAGTTTCTCCTTCTGTTCCAGTGACACACGTTGCAAAACAAATTTCTTATCTAAAGTAACGCTCTTAGTTTATCACTCTAAGACACTCACAGTCCTACAGCTCATGTATAAATCTGTCTTTAGTGCTGGTTCCCTTTTGGCTATGACATGAGTTAGATTAAATAAAATGTCTTAGCCTTGCTTTCTTCTTTAGGATAGATCAGTATATTGCAGTATATACTGATTTCTGAAGATGCTCCTCAGAAAAGGAGCATCTATTTCTGAAGATGTTCCTCAGAAAAGTGTTCTAGGATCACATGTGAGTGCAAAATGCTACACGAAATACTATGGTCTTAGAGATTCACGATGCACATGGCATTTTAAAGGCTCTGCGAGGATAGTCAAAAGTGGAAAAAAAGAAAGAAAAAAGCTTAGCTTTGTTCAACTTGGTTTTTTCAAACCTGTTTAATGATGTACCATCTTCTTTATCTACTATCTCAGAAATACTGAGATAGAAGACTATTGAAAATACCTTTCAGAGGTAAATGTTCATGGTAGTTTTTCCAAGTCCTCAACAGAAACAAGGCATGCTTTAGTGAAGACTCTTGATTGTGAGAAACATGAATCTAGCCCAATGAGATTAAATAGAAAAGAAAATTCAGTAGATTACACAAATTTGGGATGAAAATAAAGAGGAGGGATACAGCAGAACCTTAGGAATAAAATAAACCCAGGCAATTGAATAAGATTCTATCTTCACCTTATATCTCTCATTTCTTCTGCATGCCTAGGCCTGGCATTATCTTCTTTCTTAGTCTACACGGTTGAAAGCTTGGTTATAACAAATTCCAAGTTTACATGTTCCTGTTCAGTCTCCTGGAGAAACCCTCCATAAAATTTTTCTTGGCTTCAATATAGCATTTTTGTGGAAAGCTGATTTGCCCAGCTTGAGTCAAGGACCCATACCTGGGCATATTGCCTGTTACCAGATAAATAAGGTCCTGTTGTAAAACCATGATGCCTCCCATTGTAGCATGTAAATGGAGCAAGGAAAAGCAAGGTGATTCCTCCAGATATGGGAGAGTGAACTGGGCACAGAAAACAATAGCTATAAGTATGTGGTCAGTACAAGATTTTATTAGCTGAATAGCCACATTTTAGGAATTGGAAAAAAACTGCGAAGCCAACCCTGATTCAAATTCAAATTTGGGGCCAAGGGTTTTTATAATTACAGTAACGTTTGAATATGTAGTCTGGAAACATTTACTGTTAACAAGAGAAATAATGACTGGTCCAGTGTTGTAGTATATCTTCCCCGATTGACATGAATCTATAGTGTATATAATAGAATATTTGAGAAGTACTTAACTCTAAAGATAATTATCTCCTCATGTCCTTACTTAAGTCTTTGGAACTATTGCTCTAAAATTTTCCAGGCAATAGGCAAAAACTAATGAGTGTTCTGTGAGTCTTTCGGGGACCAGTCAACCATTGTTGACTATCAGCAGCTTAGCCATCACTGAGAAAAGCAAGATTCAACTTAGCTCCTTCTTGAGGGCAAGAATTCAAAATGTTAGGCCGGTGTATGTACTGAAGTTAATTTTGTATCAGGAATACATTTTTTCCACATCCATATTATTTGTACTTCTTTTAGGAAGGGAAAATTTTTCTCTAAAGCTCAACTTGATGCAATTAATTTCATTAGGTCCACTTAATTAATTTTAGATAATTGATAATTTGTCACATTACTGAAATAGCTGAAGTTGTCACATTCCATACATATTATGCTTCTGGGAAAGAAATAAGAACCATTCTAGAATATTCAACAATGTCAATTCTCAGCTCTCAGGTTTCCTGCAAATCCAATGGTTTAGTGTAACATCAATGTACTGTGAATATATGGGTTTTCCTAGAAGCACTATCAAGTGCTATCAAGCACATGATTCATAGAGATTATCGAGGATTGTTTATTTACTAGCTTCTATATGTCTTCTTAACCAATACTTGAAACATCTGTCCCCTTTCACAAAAGCTTTATCCCACCTTGCATGCCTGAAATTAACATGGCTACTTACAAGGCTCTAGATCAGGTGATTCAGGACTAAGTAAAACTATTGACAATCTGGTTCTGATTTTAGTCCAAGTGGGAGAAGCTGGATTTTGATCCTGAAATAAAAACTCCATTTCAAATTATACTTTTCGTAATCACCATAGTAATAATAACACTGATGTGTTCTTTTTTTTTAATGAAGGTTTTTATTCAGTACCCTTGCCAGAAGACCATTCACAAAGAGTCTACTAAGAATCAAGTAAACATAGTTTCAAATCCTTGCTATTAGCTTAAAATAATTCTGACTGATGTGTTATTCTTGTTTGCTAGGTTCCATGTGTGTTTGTGCATATATTCTCTTTCTTTCTCTCTCTCTATGTATGTAGGTATGTATGTATTTATTCATCATAATAAACCAGTGAGGTATATATCGTTATTTGTACTTTAACATCAAAATACTGAATTATAATAAAGTTAAATAACTTAGACAAGGTGATATGGATGTAAGTGACAGACTCAGGACTTGAAATTGACACTGACACCAAATTCCATATCAGGAAATTGAAAGAGGTAATACACATAAACAATTTTCAATAATATTAATTGTTTTTGTTATTTTTACTATGCATGCAGTCTTCCCCTCCAGGTATTCTGTGCTTCATTTCTGACCTAAACGATTCCTAGAAATCTCTCTTAGAAATCTCTGACGATTCCTAGAAATCTCTCACACTCTTGTGAGATTTGTTTCTGCCTTGCTTTTGCTGGCTGACCTTATTCTAACTATGGCTTTGTCTCAGACCACCATCACAGTTTCTGGGGCCAACTACCTAAGTACATTCTAACAGGTTATTGTGGAAGGTGCAGGCCCATGAATTGATTTCAGGCTTCTTCCTATCTCAGTTTACTCATAAAAACATCACCATTTATTCCTGCTTGCATTTCCATGAGACTAAATATCTATTTTCTTTCTTGTCATATTCCCTGGATACCTTCTCTGGCGCCCACTCAGTGATTCTGTCCCTAGGAGTTAGAGCAAACTTTAAATATCATCTAAGCTCTGACATAGAGTAAAAGGGTGTGTTATTAACTAATAATTATGCTGGACTACAGATATATATTGACTATGTCCTGAGAAAAAGAGGTTGCATGGTTACTCTACTTTTGTGGACTTTAACCCTACAGACTATCGCTACATATTGATATAAGTCCTATCTCCTGAATCTTTGACTAGAATTTCTGTTGTTAACAAATCATTTAAAATTTTATAACACTAATTATAAAAACTGCATTTATTGACCTATATAAGACATATAAATCATTATGCTAATCCTGTATATGGAACTGATTTATCCTTGTGTAAAATACTGGTAAGTACTATACTGTAATTGTGACCAATTTTTTTATATATGAAAGAGTATTGCTTAGAGGTTACTTCTTTTGTGCCAAGCTTATTCCAATGGTTTGTGGCATCTATATTTTAACAGATTTTGACAAAATTGAGAATATTTTAGTTGTTGATTATCCTTCTGAGACATATTCTCTTCATCCAATGAGATTAATAAGATGGTTCCTGTCTTAGAAGACAGTGGTACAATTTGCTTGTGTAGATAAGAGAGTAGTCAAGGGTCCCCAGGTGTGTGGTAAAATTCAAGTGACAGACATTGTAGCAAGAAAAGATAATTCAATAGACAGTTTTATCAAGGATACAAGGAATGGTATGGACCATATTACCAGAGCCAGAAAAAAATTATGTTGGCTGCACCACACGTGAAAGTCCATAGGGCATACTTGGAACTGACGGAAGAAGAAACAGGGATTGCAAAGACAAAAAAAAAGAAAACAAAAACAAAAAACACAAACAAACAGGGACTTCCCTGGTGGTCCAGTGGTTAAGTCTCCATGCTTCTGATGCAGGGGTTCTGAGTTTGATCTCTGGTTGAGGAATTAGGATCCCACATGCCACATGGCTCTGCCAGTAAATAAATAAGTAAATAAACAGTAACATTCCACAACTAAAACAAATGAAAACAACAACAACAACAAAAAAAAAAAACCTGCCTCAGTTGAGGAGTATAAAAATATTACCCTTCAGACAATACTACAAAGCTACAGTAATCAAGACAGTATGGTACTGGCACAAAAATAGAAATATAGATCAATGGAATAGGATAGAAAGCCCAGAGATAAACCCACGCACATATGGTCACCTTGTTTTTTTATAAAGGAGGCAAGAATGTACGTGGAGAAAAGACAGCCTCTTCAATAAGTGGTGCTGGGAAAACTGGACAGCTACATGTAAAAGAATGAAATTAGAACACTCCCTAACACCATACACAAAAATAAACTCAAAATGGATTAGAGGAGGGGATTTGGTTCAAGATGGCGGAGTACAAGGATATACTCTCACCCCCTCTTGCGAGAGCACTGAAATCACAACTAACTGCTGAACAATCATGGACAGGAAGACACTGGAACTCAGCAGAAAAGATACCCCACATCCACAGACAAAGGAGAAGCCACAATGAGACGGTAGGAGGGACACAATCACAATAAAATCAAATCCCATAACCGCTGGTTGGGTGACTCACAAACTGGAGAACACTTGTACCACAGAAGTCCACCCACTGGCGTGAAGGTTCTGAGCTCCACATCAGACTTCCCAACCTGGGGGGTCCGGCAACAGGAGGAGGAATTCCTAGAGAATCAGACTTTGAAGGCTAGCGGGATTTGATTGCAGGACTTCAACAGGACTGGGGGAAACAGAGACTCCACTCTTGGAGAGCACACACAAAGTAGTGAGCGCATCAGGACCCAGGGGAAGGAGCAGTGACCCCATAGGAGACTGAACCAGACCTACCTGCTAGCATTGGAGGGTCTCCTGCACAGGTGGGGGATGGCTGTGGCTCACCTTGAGGACAGGGACACTGGCAGCAGAAGTTCTGGGAGGTACTCCTTGGTGTGAGCCCTCCCAGATTCTGTCATTAGCCCCACCAAAGAGCCCAGGTAGGCTCCAGTGTTGGGTTGCCTCAGGCCAAACAACCAATGGAGAGGGAACCCAGCCTCACCCATCAGCAGTCAAGCAGATTAAAGTTTTACTGAGCTCTGACCACCAGAGCAACAGCCAGCTCTACCCAACACCAGACCCAACACCAGTCCCTCCCATCAGGAAACTTGCACAAGCCTCTTCGATAGCCTCATCCACCAGAGGCCAGACAGCAGAAGCAAGAAGAACTACAGTCCTGCAGCCTGTGGAACAAAAACCACATTCACAGAAAGATAGACATGATGAAAAGGCAGAGGGCTATGTACCAGATGAAGGAACAAGATAAAACCCCAGAAAAACAACTAAATGAAGTGGAGATAGACAACCTTCCAGAAAAAGAATTCAGAATAATGATAGTGAAGATGATCCAGGACCTCGGAAAAAGAATGGAGGCAAAGATCGAGAAGATGCAAGAAATGTTTAACAAAGACCTAGAAGAATTAAAAAACAAACAAACAGAGATGAACAATACAATAACTGAGATGAAAAATACAGTAGAAGGAATCAATAGCAGAATAACTGAGGCAGAAGAATGGATAAGTTACCTGGAAGACAGAATGGTGGAATTCATTGCTGCAGAACAGAATAAAGAAAAAAGAATGAAAAGAAATGAAGACAGCCTAAGAGACCTCTGGGACAACATTAAATGCAACAACATTCACATTATAGGGGTCCCAGAAGGAGAAGAGAGACAGAAAGGACCTGAGAAAATATTTGAAGAGATTATTGTTGAAAACTTCCCTAACATGGGAAAGGAAATAGCCACCCAAGTCCTGGAAGCCCTGAGAGTCCCATACAGAATAAACCTAAGAAGAAACATGCTGAGACACATAGTAATCAAATTGGCAGAAATTAAAGACAAAGAAAAATTATTGAAAGCAGCAAGGGAAAAACGACAAATAACATACAAGGGAACTCCCATAAGGTTAACAGATGATTTCTCAGCAAAAACTCTACACGCCAGAAGGGAGTGGCATGACATATTTAAAGGGATGAAAGGGAAGAACCTACAACGAAGATTACGCGGCAAGGACCTCATTCAGATTTGATGGAGAAATCAAAAGCTTTACAGACAAGCAAATGCTAAGATAATTCAGCACCACCAAAGCAGCTCTACAACAAATGCTAAAGGAAGTTCTCTAAGTGGGAAACACAAGAGAACAAAGGGACCTACAAAAACAAACCCATAACAATTAAGAATATGGTAATAGGAACATACATATTGATAATTACTTTAAACATGAATGATTAAATGCTCCAACCAAAAGACATAGACTGGCTGAATGGATGCAAAAACAAGACCCATATATATGCTGTCTACAAGAGACCCACTTCAGACCTACAGACACATACAGACTGAAAGTGAGGGGATGGAAAAAAAATATTCCATTCAGGGGCTTCCCTGGTGGCGCAGTGGTTGAGAGTCTGCCTGCCAATGCAGGGCACATGGGTTTGAGCCCTGGTCTGGGAAGATCCCACATGCCACGGAGCAACGAGGCCCATGAGCCACAACTACTGAGCCTGCGTGTCTGGAGACTGTGCTCCACAACAAGAGAGGCTGCGATAGTGAGAGGCCCACACACTGTGACGAAGAGTGGCCCCCGCTTGCCACAACTAGAGCAAGCCCTCGCACAGAAACGAAGACCCAACATAGCCATAAATAAATAAATTTAAAAAGAATAATAACCCAAGCCAAGCTGTAGGATGTTATTTGAAATTCAAAATAGATTCTCAGGAAGATAAATAAACCAAGTGCCCACTGTTTAAAAAAAAAAAAAAAGATATTCCATGCAAATGGAAATCAAAAGAAAGCTGGAGTACAATACTCATATCAGATATAATAGACTTTAACATAAGAATGCTACGAGAGACAAGGAAGGACAATATATAATAATCAAGGGACCAATCCAAGAAGAAGATGTAACAATTATAAATATATATATGCACCCAACATAGGATCACCTCAATACATAAGGCAACTGCTAACAGCTATCAAAGAGGAAATCAACAGCAACACAGAAATAGTGGGGGACTTTAACACCTCACTTACACCAATGGACAGATCATCCAGACAGAAAATTAAGAAGGAAACACAAGCTTTAAATGATACAATAGACCAGACAGATTTAATTGATATTTATAGGACATTCCATCCAAAAACAGCAGATTACACTTCTCAAGTGTGCACGGAACATTCTCCAGGATAGATCACATTGTGGGTCACAAATCAAGCCTCAGTCAACTTAAGAAAATTGAAATCATCAAGCATCTTTTCTGACCACAATGCTATGAGATTAGAAATCAATTATAGGGAAAAAAAAAACGTGAAAACCACAAACACATGGAGGCTAAACAATACATTACTAAATAACCAAGAAATTACCGAAGAAATCAAAGAGGAAATCAAAAAAATATGTAGAGACAAATGACAATGAAAACATGACGATCCAAAACCTATGGGATGCAGCAAAAGCAGTTCTAAGAGGGAAGTTTATAGCAATACAATCCTACCTCAAGAAACAACAAACATCTCAAATAAAAAATCTAACCTTACACCTAAAGGAACTAGAGAAAGAAGAGCAAACAAAACCCAAAGTTGGTAGAAGGAAAGAAATCATAAAGATCAGAGCAGAAATAAATGAAATAGAAACAAAGAAAACAATAACAAAGATCAATAAAACTAAAAGCTGGTTCTTTGAGAAGATAAATAAAATTGATAAACCATTAGCCACTCATCAAGGAAAAAAGGGAGAGGACTCAAATCAATAAAATTAGAAATGAAAAAGCAGAAGTTACAACAGACACCACAGAAATACAAAGCATCCTAAGAGACTAGTACAAGCAACTCTAAGCCAATGAAACAGACAACCTGGAAGAAATGGACAAATTCTTAGAAAGATATGACCTTCCAAGACTGAACCAGGAAGAAATAGAAAATATGAACAGACCAATCACTAGTAATGAAATTGAAACTGTGATTAAAAATCTTCCAACAAACAAAAGTCCAGGACCAGATGGCTTCACAGGTGAAGTCTATCAAACATTGAGAGAAGAGCTAACACCCATCCTTCTCAAACTCTTCCAAAAAATTGCAGAGGAAGGAACACTCCCAAACTCATTCTATGAGGCCACCATCACCCTAATACCAAAACTAGACAAAGATACTACAAAAAAAGAAAATTAAGACCAATATCACTGATGAATATAGATGCAAAAATCCTCAGCAAAATACTAGCAAACAGAATCCAACAACACATTAAAAGGATCATACACCATGATCAAGTGGGATTTATCCCAGGGATGCAAGGATTCTTCAAAATATGCAAATCAATCAGTGTGTTACACCATATTAACAAACTGAAGAAGAAAAACCATATGATCATCTCGATAGGTGCAG
This sequence comes from Monodon monoceros, assembly GCF_005190385.1. Classification (NCBI taxonomy): domain Eukaryota; kingdom Metazoa; phylum Chordata; class Mammalia; order Artiodactyla; family Monodontidae; genus Monodon; species Monodon monoceros. The sequence goes on from NW_021703773.1 coordinate 19,096,576, forward strand.
AAAAAGCTTTTGACAAAATGCAACACCCATTTATGATAAAAACTCTCCAGAAAGTGGGCATAGAGGGAACCTACCTCAACATAATAAAGGCCATATACCACAAAAACCACAACAAATGGTGAAAAACTGAAAGCATTTCCTCTAAGATCAGGAACAAGACAAGGATGTCCACTCTCACCACTGTTATTAAACATAGTTTTGGAAGTCCTAGCCACAGCAGAGTAGAAAAAAGAAATAAAAGGAATACAAATTGGAAAAGAAGTAAAACCATCACTGTTTGCAGATGATATGATACTCTACCTAGAGAATCCAAAAGATTCCACCAGAAAACTACTAGAGCTAATCAATGAATTTGGTAAAGTTGCAGTATACAAAATTAATGCACAGAAATCTCTTTCATTCCTATACATTAATGATGAAAATCTGAAAGAGAAATTAAGGAAACACTCCCATTTACCACTGCAACAAAAAGAATAAAATATCTAGGAATAAACCTACCTAGGGTGACAAAAGACCTGTATGCAGAAAACTGTAAGACACTGATGAAAGAAATTAAAGATGATACAAACAGATGGAGAGATATACCATGTTCTTGGATTGGAAGAATCAGTTTTGTGAAAATGACTATACTACCCAAAGCAATCTACAGATTCATTGCAATCCCTGTCATATTACCAATGGCATTTTTTACAGAACTAGAACAAAAAATCTTAAAATTTGCGTGGAGACACAAAAGACCCTGAATAGCCAAAGCGATCTTGAGGGAAAAAAATGGAGCTGGAGGAATCAGATTCCCTGACTTCAGACTATACTACAAAGCTACAGTGATCAATACAATATGGTACTGGCACAAAAACAGAAATATAGATCGATAGAACAAGATAGAAAGCCCACAGATAAACCCACGCATCTATGGTCAACTAATCTATGACAAAGGAAGCAAGAATATACAATGGAGAAAGGACAGTCTCTTCAATAAGTAGTGCTGGGAGAACTGGATAGCTACATGTAAAAGAATGAAATTAGAACACTCCCTAACACCATACACAAAAATAAACTCATAATGGGTTAGAGACCTAATGTAAGGCCAGACACTATAAAACTCTTAGAGGAGAACATAGGGAGAGCACCCTGTGACATAAGTCACAGCAAGATCCTTTTTGACCCACCTCCTAGAGAAATGGAAATAAAAATAAACAAATGGGACCTAATGAAACTTCAAAGCTTTTGCACAGCAAAGGAAACCATAAACAAGACCAAAAGACAACCCTCAGAATGGGAGAAAATATTTGCAAATGAAGCAATAGACAAAGGATTAACTTCCAAAATTTACAAGCAGCTCATGCAACTCAATATTAAAAAAACAATCAACCCAATCCAAAAATGGGCAGAAGACCTAAATAGACATTTCTCCAAACAAGATATACACTTCACCAACAAACACATGAAAGAATTCTCAACATCACTAATAGTTAGAGAAATGCAAATCAAAACTGTAATGAGGTATCACCTCACACTGGTCAGGATGGCCATCATCAAAAAATCTAGAAACAATAAATGCTGGAGAGGGTGTGGAGAAAAGGGAACCCTCTTGCACTGTTGGTGGGAATGGAAACTGATACAGCCACTATGGAGAACAGTATGGAGATTCCTTAAAAAACTAAAAATAGAACTACCATATGACCCAGCAATCCCACTACTGGGCATATACCCTGAGAAAACCATAATTCAAAAAGAGTCATGTACCACAATGTTCCTTGCAGCTCTGTTTACAATAGCCAGGACATGGAAGCAGCCTAAGTGTCCATCGACAGATGAATGGATAAAGAAGATATGGTACATATATACAATGGAATATTACTCAGCCATAAAAAGGAATGAAATTGAGTTATTTGTAGTGAGGTGGATGGACCTAGTGTCTGTCATACAGAGTGAAGTAAGTCACAAAGAGAAAAACAAATACCGTATGCTAACACATATATATGGAATCTAAAAAAAAGAAAAAATTGGGTCTGAAGAACCTAGGGGCAGGACAGGAATAAAGACACAGACATAGAGAATGGACTTGAGGACACGCAGAGAGGGAAGGGTAAGCTGGGACGAAGTGAGAGAGTGGCATGGACTTATATATACACTACCAAAGGTAAAATAGATAGCTAGTGGGAAGCAGCCACATAGCACAGGGAGATCAGCTCGGTGCTTTGCGACCACCTAGAGGGGTGGGAAGGAGACGCAAGAGGGAGGGGATATGGGGATGTATGTATAGCTTTTTCACTTTGTTATAGAGCAGAAAGTAACACACCATTGTAAAGCAATTATACTGCACTAAAGATATTACCCAGAGCAAGAGACTGTTACTTGATGATCCTGCTAAATCAGACTTCTTGCTGCTCATCCCTAGGACCCATGGCCCAGAGCTCATTCCATGAAACATACCACATTGCTTACTTGTCTTGATTGCACAAAGCTTTCCATTTTCCCTACTCATGGATTAGTGCCTACCAATATATGAAGTACAGATATTTACTCATAATTTCCTTTTCCTATTGAACATATGTTAATTTTTAAACAGACTTACAAAAGAGAAATCATTTAAAATTCTCTGACGATTGTTTTGCCAATCAACATTTATGTAATTCATCTCAATGCCAGTTCATTATTCACATTTGATGAGTACCCTGACCATGTTATGAGAATGGGATTTACTTTTGCCATCACAATATAACCAGAGGGGTTTTCCACAGATAGTTTACATAACTAAATTTGTCTTCTACTTAAAACATACCATAGTAAAGTACTTGCTTAAATCAGAACATCAATACCCCATGTTTCCATTTTCAAATTAGTATATGGTGATAAATTAAAACAAGTGAAAAATAAAGAGCTACGAATAACATATATTGTCTTTCAGGACTATTTTCAAATGGCAGGGAACACATAAATACCTCCATCTCTTTGAAAGACATTAGACTCAATTCAATACTTTAAAGCTATTTTTCAACAATTGTGTTTTTATCTATATATGTTGTTCAGCAACTTTTTATCCATATATGTCATTTTTCACTTAGGGAGTCCCTGTAAACATTGTTTAAGCATTAAGTTTAAACAGTAATTCATATTTTTGTAAGGAACTGTATGAATGTAGCAGCTTTATATAATTTATGAAGGAAGTTTTACTGGATAAATGCCAAGTAAGAAATAGAGAACGTTTCAATTATTACCCAGAGCAAACATGCTCACTGCAGAGCAGGGACTATGTCTTGACTTAGCATTAGACTTTATATAGACAGCATCAGGAAAAAATGGCACTAAAATAAGTATTTGGATTCTGAAGAAAATGTTTGATACTTTATTATGGCCACTTGAGACTAGACAATAGATATCAAAGTATCTAAAAACATTTCTCAGCACATCTTCCCCCAAAACCCAAAATGTCTTATGGTCCTCAGATACACTGGCTGACTCTATAGATGAGCAATGTCAAGGAATTTGCCCATAATTATACAATAACTAAATCCAGTTTTGCTTCAACGCATGAAAAGTGTTGTTTCCAGTATCTTGTGTTAAGTCAGTAAATGTTATATGTTCTCTATAGGCAACTTACGCTGTTGGTTTGCCATTTGTAAAATATGTTAAAGTATTTTATTTCCAACAAGATCCGAAGTTCCTGGAGAGAAAACACTTCCTTCTACTCATTTCAGTATATCCCCCTAGTACCTGGCAGAACCTTGAAAAAAATAGAAGAATATAGATATTGATCATTGTAACATTTTATTCATCTACCTGACAAATATTCACGGAGCACTAACCATATACCTGAGCACTGTTTCAGGCATTGGGGATGCAACAGTGAATAAAAAATGCTCTTGTGGAATTTATGATTTATCAGTTCATTCATTTATTCAAAGATATTATTGAACACTGACTAGATAGCACATACTGTGCTCTTAGTAAAAATATAAAAGTGAAAATTTCGTCCATTTCTTACCTTAAGAGACTTTTAGTGCAGTTGGAGAAATAAATAAATAGATCATTATGCTTCAGTGCTTTGATAGAAATAAACACAAGTGATGGGCCCCTAGTTCACATTTGCACGGAGAGAGCAATAAAGAAATGCTTCTTGGAGGGTATGATACTTAAGCTGACATAGAAAGTACTAGATTGCTTTGCAGGTGGGGTGACATTGGAGAGGGCAGAGGTGGGAACTGGGAGTGGAGAGTGAGCCCAAGCAGACCCAAGCGCATGTGCAAAGCAGAATACTGAGCCAGGGCATATCCCATGACCGGAAGTGAAAACAGTTCAATATTGCTGCATAATAGAAAAGCAAAAGCCCAGTGCAAATAAGAGAAGCTTCAAAGGGCAAGCTAGACACCGATCACAAAGAGCTTTGTATACGTGTGGAACGGTGTTGTCTTTTTCTAGAAGTTATTTGGGAGCTATTATGATCAATGCAGACTAAACTTCAGTAAACTGTATTCTGAGGCTTAAATAAAATATCCTTTCTCAAATTCTATAAACATTTTTGAACAACTTTCGTGTTCAAGGCATTACACTACACTAGATTTGTAGAGAACATAAAAATAATGTAGTATTATAAATCTTGTCCTCAATAAATCTGCAGCTTATTAGAGGACATGAGCTAAGTACATAAATGAGTACATAAATCGAAGCCCCCAAGAGATAAGTTCTAAAGGACAGAAAGAAATCATATTATTTTGATGAAAAGACGAAGCTTCAGGGTTGCATCTGTATCAGGATTTGAAGGATGGGTTTTACTTCAACAAAGAGAATTAGAGTAGAGGAACAATCGTGAACAATGCAGCACTATGGAAAATTAGAATGTAAACAAAGTAAAGGTCTTGAATCAGCCAGAAGCCAGGTTTTGCCTTGAGTGTATAAAGTGTGTTGACGTGGTTAACTTTGCAGTTTGTCTATTTTTGTTGTCATTCAGATCTTAGGGCAAATGTCTGCTCCAGAGAGAGGCTCTCACTGCTTATGTAGCTAAAATGAAACTTCTCATTTATCCTCCACCATGTCACCCTGTTTTATTTGTCTATTTTTTCTAATTTTTTATTATAGTCCTCTCTTGTTTATAATGTAAGTGGAATAAGAGTATTGTATTGTGTGTATTTCACTACTATAACCTGCACATGTGTAATAGGCCCTCAATACCTGTTTATTGAATGCATGAAATAAATGACCAAGTCAATAAGATCAGAAAATAGTTGGAGGCTATAACATAGAAAGCTTGCATACCAGGCAGAGATGTTCGCTAGAGCAGTGCCCATGGAGGGATCTTTGCTGAGGGAATGGCCTGACTGGAGTTCTGTTTCTGAACACCTGGAGGCCATGAGGAGGTTGGATTCAAGACTGAAAGGTCAGAGGGAAAGGAAATATCCAGAAGCTACCATAAGAGCTCTGGCAAAAGAAATCAAGCACCAGAGCAAGGACTTAGCAGTAGAATTAGGAAGAAGGAGACATGGGGCAGCTAGAATGGCAAGATTTGGTTGCCAGTGACTCAGTGTGCAAGAAGAAAGTTAAAGAGGACTCTCAAATTTCTGGAGTCAATAAGCAAGAAAACAGTGAGTCCAGGGATATTTTGAGTTTACAGTGCTGGCAAAACATTCAGATGATATCCACTTGGAAAATCAGCTGTTGAGTCCAGGAGAGAATTAGGGCTGCATATCCACATCTGACAACTTATTTATGTAGGTGTGTCCAGGCTTCCTACCCATAACCATCCTCCCAGTAGGAAAGCCTTTCAAGTGGCAAAGGCGTCAGCAGAACTCATGAGTTTATTGTGCTCTTTACTGCCACCGCTGTATCTTTTTTTTTTTTTTTTTGCAAGTGACAGAAGCATTTAAGCTACTTGAGCTCAAGATACACAGCCTGATATCACAGTCTATAGCTCCGAGCCTTCTCTAGCAGGTCAGTTTTTCCTGATGCACAGTCATGTTCAGCCTTGTACATCCCTGTACAGTTTCTCTCAGGTCTCTCCTTGGCAGAGGTATTTTAGTTCAGTTGTATGTACCTGAGACTTTAATATGATTTCTCCTTCTTGTTGGAGACAATCTGCTCCCATGATTGATATTTCTAAATTTTGCATTCCTTTCTACACAGCTCCACTTCCTTTATCCAGAAATGTGTTGTGATTTATTCCCCTGTTTAAACCAGATAAATTGGATTTATATTATAAAAAAGAAGCCTTTGTGCAATTTTGAAGAAAAAGTTTAATGAGGGAAATGGGTGTACCTTAATGATATTGGTGGTCTGCAGTACCAGGAACTGAAAAGCGATTGGGTGGAACTATATTAATATAGCAGGTAGAGCTCAGTCTCGTTGTTGAAGAGGAGTTAAAATAATATCTGCAGATTTTTAATGATTTAACTTAATTCTTTCATATGGATGATATTTCTGTGAGACTGAAGTGAAAAAAAATATCAAGGCAATGATCAAAAATGGATGTGTTTATAAATTAGGATATGGAAACAGAAAAGGAACCAGGACAGAGATAGAAGAACCAGAATAGAATAGTGTTGGTGAATAATGATAATGATGATGACTAATATTTGTTGTCCTTTTACCAGGGACCTGGTAGAGATCGAACCACTTTATTGATATTATCCTTTTAAGATTTAGTAATGTCCCATTATTTTACTGTCCGTTGGATAGTGGAGGATTTAATATTAGAGAAGTTAAGGAACTTTTCAAGGTCACAGAGCTAGTGTGTAGATATGACTGCTGGTCAGTTGGACTTCAAATTTCCAAGCCATCAGTGAGTAGACTAAAGCAAAGGCAAAAAAAAAAAAAGAAAAGTTTTAAAAAAAAGAAAAAATACTGTTTTAAGAAAGAATGGCACAACACATACACCATTGTAAACCAATTATACGCCAGTAAAGATGTTAAAAAAGAAAAGAAAGAATGGCAGACAAGTGTCTTAAAGGCAGCAAATAATCAATGAAAATAACAAGGGAAAAGGCCACTAGGTTTGGTAATTAAAATGTCATTATTAATGTTTGAGAGAGCAATTTTTTTTTAGAAAGAAGGAATGGTAGAAATCAGATTGTATCCTATAAAAAGAAAATGATGTTTTCTGTAAATGGGAGATTTGGGGAAAGCTGAAAACAAAGTAATAGTGAACCAAGCATTCAATTCAAATTCTCATTTGATTTTTCAATTCCAAATTTTCATTCATACATGCAATATGCAAATAAATACACATTAATAAAGTTGTAGTTCATTTAAATCTTTCAGAATACTTTGTTCTAATCTTAATGTAAGAAAGAGAGAGAATGATTATCATGTACTAGCTAATTTAAGCTGCATGCTAAGGGCCAGTGTTCTGTGTAGAGCAATGTTTAAAAATAATAACAAGGATTTCTTTAAAAATATAAGTTAATGCTGTGCAGAAGGTCCTCCATTTATCTTCATTTCTGAGGTCAGAAGCTAAATTCAGTTGTAATTCAAGATCTGGCAATAGAACGACCTTTAAGGTGAGCTGTTCCAGTCTCTGACATGTCCTTGTATGTTCTTAGTCTAAATGTTAATATTTAAATAATAAGACTGTGTCTTTTTTGTTAAAACTTTGTTATAATTGTTATTTCTTTAAAAAAATCTGTCTATAGTTCATTTGGACATAGATAACTTTTAAATAGTAGTATCTGTTTTTGACTCTAGTTTCTATTTTTGTGACACATAGAGTAAGCTTAAATGTCATTGGACATATATTTACATAAAATTCAATCATTTCTTTGGGGAAATGTGAAAGATCAGTTGGGTCTTAAATTTGCAAAAGATGCTGGTTCCCCAAGACAACAGTAATGACAGATAAATTGGATTTTCCACTGTGGAACTCCCCATAGTCTTGTGCTGTAATACACAGAGTGGAAGGGCTGCCTTGGAGGATTTTGTTGCTAAAATGCCTATTTCTACAATTACTTACTTGTAGAAAAATCTGCCATGAATTATGGAATATAGAAATTTAAAAGAATATCCTAAACTGTAAGTTTATATTTTGAAGATTTTGCAATATATAAATGAATATAGAAAGAGAGAAGTGTTTTATCTGAGAATTATAGTCATTGAAAAATACAGAAATGTACAGTGGTTTGAATATGGATATGAACTTAGAATATTTCCGAGAAAATTCTCTTTTTGGTAACAAATAAGTTATTTTTTATCTTATGTGAAATCGCCAAACTGTGTACCTTTAAAACTATCCAGGTGTCAATGCAATCAGAAGTAGAAGAATAAATAATGACTGTTTATTCCTTTGTTATTGATTGGCAGGTCTGGAGAAAGACAATACAATTGATTTTAAATGTATATTGGCTTATATTACATTCTAATCAATTGTGCTAATACACAGCAAACTGAACTTTACATTTTATTGGTTGTGGCTCAATGCCAAATTCTTGAAATTAATTAGTTCCTTGAATAGGGAGGAATTGTGGATAATTGAAAGTATTATTTTAATGATTATTGTAGAATAATCAGTTTTTACATTCTACTTAGGCAAAAGATCTCATTAGGCTTCAAGAACATAGCCATGTTCAGTTTCTATTTATTGTCACCCATAGGTTGCTTAGCTTAATGCTACATGATCAGCCTCAAAATGAGGTGCTACTTTAATTTAAATTATTTTCGTTAAAAAAAGGAAAATGCATTCATAACAGTGGTATCATAATTGGATTCTCACCTGAGTGTAGTTTTAAAAATTTTTTGTTCTATTTACTTCTCGAAGCATTTAACTCTTTTGTGCTGTTCCGTCCTCTCCCTTTCTCCACAATGTATATCACTTTGCATTAATACAGTCTGGTCTACTAAAAGTGAATAGTTCCCTCTTTTTTTTTCTTTAGAAGATGTTGGGGGTAGGAGTTTATTAATTAATTTATTTATTTTTGCTGTGTTGGGTCTTCGTTTCTGTGCGAGGGCTTTCTCTAGTTGTGGCAAGCAGGGGCCACTCGTCATTGCTGTGCTCCGGCCTCTCACTATCGCAGCCTCTCTTGTTGCGGGGCACAGGCTCCAGATTCGCAGGCTCAGTAGTTGTGGCTCACGGGCCCAGTTGCTCCACGGCATGTGGGATCCTCCCAGACCAGGGCTCGAACCCGTGTCCCCTGCATTAGCAGGCAGATTATCAACCACTGCGCCACCAGGGAAGCCCAACAGTTCCCTCTTTATACCAAATAACCACAGATTCAAAATGTTTGTTGTTTAATAAGTTTATGCTGAAAAGTCATTTTATCATTAACATGCATCCAGTTCTGTATTTGATTTATGTTCCATAAAATGTTTTTAAGTCCAAATTTCTAGTAACGTTCTAGTAATTTTATAATGATATTTCAATGGTCTCAGATGAGTCTGAATCTTACCATTATCTCCTATAAGTACCGAAAGCTTATCTTTAACAGTCAGTCCAGCCATTGTGATCTCAGTTTGTACCCAAAGTATCAGACTTCATTCAATCTCTTCTGCCTCTTCTATATTTTAGGCATAATGTTGGTGTGCAGAGCAACTGTGTTTTTTCTTAAGTTTTTGCATGCTAAACAGACACATTCTTTAAAAACCCATGGGGTATTTACTAACTGTTCTCTCTGTGCTTTGGATACCCTGGTTCTGCTTAAATTACTTTCTTCTCAAAACTTCGCTACGTAGTGTGATGGTTATAGATTTCCTTTCCAGCAGTGCTATTGTAGTTTATGTTTGTTGTGCCTTACCTAAAATTAATTTTGAAAGACTCATCCCATAAATGTTCTTTTCTAAATACTCTGGTCTTTATCACAGACATTGGAAAAGACAGGTAGTCAGGCCAAAGGGAATTGCCACTTGGATAAACAGGTGAGCTTTGGTCTAAAACATTTCTTTGTTTAGAGACATTTGTGTTTTGTTCAGCATATAAAAATGGCATAACTATGAGCTCAGAATATACATCACATTTGAAAATTTGAAAGTAGTTATCAGCCCTTAATTATCAGCTTCATCTGACACCCGTGTAATAGCCAAGGAAGCTTGGTATAATATCTGAAGTTTCCTCTTACCTACTTCAGATCAAGTGACTGGGTGAAAGTAGGATTTTAATTCTGAATATCAGATCTATAAGCTTGAATGGAATTCTAGAGTACTTGAACAATGTTGACAGTTTTCATGGCCTTATGACATTGCTAAATAGTCTGACTTTTTTAAAAAGGCAGAAGTTATCCTTTGGTGTTTCCAGAGTCTGGAAGTCCCTCTCAGACACTTCTTTGTGTGTGTTAAGAACATGACTTTAGGAGATTATCATTAAATATGTTCTTATATGAGTAGAAGGAGAAATAAAAGAATAAAGGCATAGTTTTTTATGAGGAAGTCAGTGGCAGAAGACCTGAAATATGAGCTATTACACAAACGAAAATTATAGTGGAGTAATAAAGGGTGGGAGGAGAGAAAAAGGAGCCTGGGCGTCAAGTCTGGGGTGAAGAGGAGGTGTAGTTGCAATAAAAAGGAGAAAGATCTTCCCAAAGGATGAACGGCGCCCAACACCGCATCCGTAATTATCCAAATCCCTGATCCAAAGCTTATAATTCTTCTCAACCCTGAAAGAATTCAATTCTTTCAAAATAGTTTCCTTTTAAGTAGAGGAAAACCTGTTTAGGAGGTTCTTTTCTCAGATCAGTGTATTTTCTCGACATCAGTGTGATTTTTGATAATGTACTGTCGATTATCTCATCATTTCTATTACTATTTCTTCTAAGATATAATATTATAAATACTTGAATTAATGTAATGATTAAAAAATAAGCATAGGGCAAAGACTGAAATAATCTGGGGGAATTATAACATAAAGAATTAGTATTTGCAATACATGTTTTTAAATGTTCCAATGAAATTCAGTGCTCCACAGGCAAAATTACTATGTCATTTTTGTTCATATAAAATAATCTGAAACATGACAGACAAAGATATCCACTACAAGTGAATTGAATGAATTAGTCAAAAGTAAATTTCTCAAAATAAACTCCAATATCAAATGTCTGAAAGAAGTATTAGACCTAATTACCAACTTTTAGAGAATGCTGAGGACAGAGGAGCATGTTAACAAAGTACTACGTAGATAAACTCAGCCAATCCAGACAGAAATTACAAAACAAAAGAGTCAATGTCTTCAACAAACACATTGCAGAGGGGTGTGGAGAGAGACAGAGAGAAAGAGAAAGGTGAAAAGAGACCTATAGATTAAAGAGATAAGACTATATCTCTTTAATGTGTGGACTGTAATTTGATTCTGATTTAAAGGGATAAATTGAACATTGTATATGTATGAAGGGATGTGTATAAAATATATTTATAAAATAATTATTAAATTTGAGCACTGATTATTAGAGAATAATTTTTAATGCTTTTTTAAAAAGTGTGAAAGCAATATTGTGTTTATGTTTTTTAAAAGTTATCTTTTTAGAGGTATGCAATGAAATATCTACTGAAGAAATAGTATAATGTCTGGGAGTAGAAAAAGTTAGGAGAATCAAATAAACCAGATTTTCCATGAACTGTAACTATTAAGGTTGAGTAAAAAGTAGATGGGAGTTCATTGTACTATTCTGCTTACTTTTCTAAGTGTTTGAAATTTTCCAAAATAAAAAAGTCAAATATATATGCTAGTTGTAGGGTATGAAACACTTAATATGTAAATGCAACCTATTTTTGAATCACCATTTTTCCATCGAAATCTCTTTACAAAAGAAGAAAATGACTTGAGAATTCACAAATCCTGTCCCTTCAACCTTTCTTCATTTTTGACGAATAATCTTTACTATAAGGTATTCATTGACCAAAGATATATATATATATATGACAGGGAGTTGTATACACTGTAGTCTCTAACCATTAAAAATTACCTTGGAGAAAAAAAAAATAATATAAAATGAACTTGAATTTCCACTCAGGAATATAGAGTATTTCATGACTGTGTTAACGGAATAATCACATTGTACAATCTTTGTAATATCAAATATCATTGTAAGAATCTTTAAAATATTTTTAAAAGAACATATTAATTACATCGAATGTTTTCTAACTTAATTTCTGGGTTCTCAATTTTGCATTTTCTGTTCTTTGTTTAAACTGCTGCGTGCCCAAATTCCCAGAACACTTGCAGTATAATGCTCATGAACTTCACAAGACCTCATTCTTGATGAAGCAGGATATAAAATAATAAAAATCATGTCCCATTTGTTTCTTTCTGTACTAAACCATGTTTCATTGTTCATTTTCCCAACCTTTCTAAAGCTTAGGTAGTTACAAACATTCCCGTATTTTATGTATGGAGAAACGAAACAGGGAGAAAAATGTTTCCAAGAAAATGAGTGTGCAGGTCTATATTCTCACCTGGGAACATCTTGAGGATCAATACAGGACTTTAAATGTATTTGAGAAATATGCTTCAAGTATAAAATTATAATAGCGATCTTCATACATGTAAAGAGGCTTCATTTATTTTGGCTGTTAGTCATGAGATATCCCTTTATGTATAATTATGTGTTTGGTTACCAGGTTGATTGTAGACAAAGATTAGTAGAAGATTGCAGGTTCTTATAAAGCATTAATAGAACTATTTTTGTATTATCTTTTCAGAATAACTCCTGGGTAATATTCTTAGAACTTTGATTAATCTTATCAGAGTTTGGCATTTATAATTTTCAATGAAATGGCATACTCTTTAATCTATACATTAAATATAATCTTTCATGGACCATAACAGTTTGAAGGTACCATGAGAGAAGAATTAACTTGGAACAGTGCAGAATGCCTGTCCCCAGAGGCTTGGAAAAGAGAACCAGATTGCCTCCAGACTAGAGAGAAATGAGGTAACATTCAAATAACAACATTGTTATTTGATGCATTGTTATTTGGTGCAGAGATATACAATATTAGCACTAATTCCAGAACGTTCTTAGTTATATACTTAGAAAACAATTTCTCCTACCTCCTTATTTTCTAATAGTGCTTATGCTAGCTTCTACCAATGAGAAAAACCTATTTGTAATTCTCTTAATGTTACGCCTTTACAGCTTTTGCATGTTTCAAAATAACACAAGTATTTTCCTGTTTTTTTCTCATAAAACTTTAAAATTTTAGTTTTTAAAATACTTGGCTCAAGTTTTTTGAAGTGTCATTTTCAAAATAGCAGAATAAGATCATTTGAAGAGATAAGACAGAATACAGGAGCCACCATTTTGTAAAATTCTGTCTGGAGCCCAGTAGTTTGAGATTTGTCTCTCTATGAAAACACCTTTATTGATGGTTGGACATTATTAGGACAGTACCATGATCTGGAGAAGAAAACTACAAATTGCTAGGGAGATAAACTTTGGGTGAACAGAGAGCACAATATGCTACAGTAGTAGCTGATCTCTCCACAAGATGGCGGTCATGGTTTAATAGTTGGTTTTAATTAGTATATTCAAAATATATTAGTATATTCAAAATTTACAATGTTGACATTACCAACATTCAGTGATACTGAGATATTAAGTTACAATATTTAGGGAGTATATTATGCAGGTAGTATTTATATTCCTGCAGATTCTTTCTCTTGGCTCCATTCTATGTTTGGTAGGTACCACCAGCCCAGCCAGAGAAATAGAATGAATAGAAAGTGGGTCACCAGTTCTGATCTTGAATGTGGAGAGGAAGAGACACAAAATCACCTAGCAATTACAGTATGTATCAAAGCAAACTAAGGCAGGAGCCGGGCCATTAGAATAGTGGGTGGTGTTTCTTGGTGGGTAATGGGTGCTAATGCTCACTCCTGAGCTCTAATTCCTGGCTCTGATTATTAGTGAATAAATTATTAGTGAATAATAAAATAATAAAATTAGCTGACAGAACAGTCAGCGGGGCCCTGCCCTTGGATTCTTGGGTTCTGTGTCTGGAATCATCATTGGTTTACTCCAAGTTGTCCCATTTTTTACCTCTGACTGACACACTGACTCAGATATAGAGTAACCTGTGCCTACAAAATCATCAGATTGGGTTGACAGCTAAAGAAATAAATCAGGAGCTAATATTAAATCTGAGTATAATTGATTGGAATCCTCAACAAGAGGTAAATATGGATGTACATTATGTTCTATTATAATACACTAAGATAAAAACCATGAAATTTTGTCTCTGAATTTGACAAAATTTGGATATTTTTAAATGTATTTTCTTGAACTGTTATAATTTTTCTTTTAAATAAAGTAATGGGACTATGAAATGGCAGTTATTCTTATAGCTTGAAATTATCTAATCTCTATGTAGAAAAATGATGTTTTAAAATTTTTGTTAGAGAATAATATCCCAATGAATGTTTCAGAAATTGTTGACAGTTAATGTTAATATTAATAATCTACATCAGGTTTGCTCATAGTTCCAATCTCTAAAAAAGATTCGTTTTAGCTAAGTGTATGGAATGTATGTGTATATGAAATTGCGATCTATACAACACCTTAAAACTGTAAAAATGCATTATTCTATTTGGAAATTTCCTCAAGAGATCAAGAAACTCCAAATGCTTTAGTATGGAGTACAAGGCAATTCAGTCATTTTAGAGCTTAATTCATCAACATTCATGCATCCTGTGACAGAAATATGTCTGCAGTGCTTTGACTGTCCTGCACCTCCAAGATTTTACACATACTGTTGCCCTAGTTTTTCACTGCTTTATCCTCTGTCGAACTAATGAAACCAGTAAACTAAATTAGTGTTCACTAAACATCATTTATACTCATACTACCCTACCATTTTTATTTTCTATGAGTAACACCTACATTCTTATTTACTTAATACTTCTCTATGAATATATTGATTCTTTTAAATTTAGTCTTACTCTAAACAAAATACACTGAAACTGTGGCTTAAAATAAAATAGAAACTTCTTCCGGTCAGGTTGGAGAGACTGGTACTACACTAGACTTATCTATCTACCTTAAACAACTGAAAAAAACTATACACACTGTGTGAACAATTTGATTCCAAAATCAGACTTGCAAGACTGACCCCAGAGAAAAAAATCAAACAAGGTGAGTCATACAATGCCTTCAAGTTTCTGCCTAAAGATACTTGTTAGACCATGAAACAGAAGACAGAAATGTCAGAGAATTGAAAAGACAGAGATATGATTTCAGGTAGGCTGCGTCAGCTGGAATTTATAGTAAAGAGCTCGTGGAAAGGAAAAACCTAAGCAGCACAATTCCCAGAGTGCACACTGTGCTGGAGACTTGATTTCTGACAAGCCATTTGGAGAAAACACAGTCAAACACCCAATGCATTCATTAGGGACCAAGAAGTGTTACACCATAGTAATATGTTGAAACTACCTAGCAAAAGGCTAGTCTCAGTGGGCTCTAGTATAATTTAAAAATTATCCTCAGAAGGACCAAACGTATCTTCAAGTTGCTTAACTAAAGGCCTAAACAGAGTTCAAAACTATTTAAAGAATAAAAGACCCAGGTAATCAATGATGTAGCATTTATAATATCCAGTCATTTTTAAAGTAAATAACGAAAGAAGCAGAAAAATGTGACCCATATCTAGGTTAAAAAAAAAGTCAATAGAAACACATCATGTAGCTATAGAGATGATGTAATTACTAGCAAAGATTTTGAAATAGCTATAAAAATATACTCAAAGACTTTAAAAAATGTAAATATGGAGGGGAGAAAAGGAAGATAATAAAAAAGAACCAATGAAACTTCTAGAGTTTAAAAATATAATACCTGAAATGAAAACACTCACTGAGTAGATCTAGTGACAAATTAGACCCTGCAAGAGGAAATGGTCAATTAATTTAAAGATATAGGAACAGAAACTATCCAAGTTGAAGCACACAGAGGAAAAAAAAAAAAAAAAACATTAGATAAACATATACAGGGAACTGTGGGAAAGTACCAAGAGGTTCCACATTATATGTAGTTGAAGTCCCAGAAAGAGAGGACAGAGTAGGGGTAGGGGCAGCAAGAAATATTTTAAGAAATAACGTCAAAATTTTTTCCAAATTTGATAAAACCTATAAAATCAAAGACCCAGCGATATTACTGAACCCAAGGCAAAAAAGCATGAAGCAAAATACATCTAGGGACACCATAATCAAACTGGTGAAAAGGAAATGATAGTGAAAAAAATGATAAAAGGGAGAAAAGAGAAAAAAGACACCTGTCATGTAGGGAAACAAACAAATTGCAGATTCTTGGTCAGAAATAATGAAATTCTGAAGTCAATGGAATGACATTTTTAAAGTACTCAAAGGAAAATCAAAACTGTTAATCTAAAATTATCTATCCAGTAAACACTACTTCAAAAATGAAGGAATGTATAAACTTCTTTGAGGCACGTACAGACTAAGAGAATTTGTCTCTAATAGACCAGTACAATCTGAAATGTTAATGACATTTCTTCATGTCAAAAAGAAATGTTATAGGATGAAGAGTTGAAACTACAGAAATAGCATAGAAAATGTTAAATATTTTAATAAATATAAATACAATTTTAAAATGTATCTTATTTTTTAAATTTCTTTAAAAGATAAGCGACTGTTGAAAGTAAATATAATAACAATATATTTTAAAGTTGCTAACCGAAAGTTCAAATATATAACAATAAAGTCAAATCACAGGATATAATAAGGGAAATATACTATTTGTAGATCTCATGTTATATTCAAAATAGCACAGCTAACATGCAGATAATATTATTTGAAGGTATACCATAATAATTTATAAATGCATACAGTAAACTCTAGAGCAACCACTAAAAAAATGAAACATAGAATAAACTGATAATAAAGATAAAATCAAATCATAAAATATTCTCAATTATTACCAAAAAAGAAGGAAAGAGGGTTAAAAAAAGAGCAAAGAGTAGATGGCAATGATAGAAAATAAAAGGCAAGATGATAGGTCAAAATGCAACATATTAATAGTTAATGAAGTAGAAATGATCTAAATAATCCAGTTAAATTTTTTAAAAATGTCAGAGTGAATACAGAAAAGACCAGTTATGGGCTATCTAAAAGAAACAGCATTTCAATATAAAGAAAGTGATAGTTAAAGAGTAAAATAATTAAAAAGTATACCATGCAAACATTAATCAAATACATTTGTGCTAGCTATATTAGTATCAGGCAAAGTAGACTTCGTAAAAAGCAATATTACCAGTGATAAACAGAGCCATATCAAACGATAAGATGACTAATACATCAAGTCATACTGTTCTTAATATGTATGCATCAAATTCCAGAGTTTCATATATGAAACAAAATGGAGAAGCAGTTAAATCAACAGTGATATCTGAAGATTTCCATATTCTTTTCTTTTCAACTGGTAACTAATAGTGTGAAAATCAGTAAGTGTATAGAATATTTGAATAATATTTCAACCAGTTTAACATAATTGCCATTTATAAAAGAATCCACTCAACAATGGCAAAATACACATTTTTTCCAAGTAAATCAGTGTACTCTGATATCAATACAAAAAAAGAAGTCCAGTGGTCCTTTTAAACACTAACACAAAAATCCTTAATATTAGCCAATTAAAAGTAACAATATGCAAAAAAATTATGATACAAAGAACATAAAGACAAAAAAAGAGGTAAATTACACTTCATAACAATTAAAACTCATCTTCAAAAGACCTCTGTAAGAAAATAAAAAGCCAAGCTACTTACCAGTATTATCAACTTTTACTTCTTCAGCCATCTGAGTAGAGTGAATTGATAGCTATATATTATTTGCCAAAGTGTTTGGTCAGATCATTTGCTCATAGTTTTGAAAATTTAGTTGTTTGTCATTTTATTATTGAGTTTTAGGATTCCTTCTATATCCTAGATACCAGTTCTTTTATATGTATATATATATATATATATATGAGAGGGAGGATATTTTTTTCCTAGAGTGCATACCTTGCTTATTTTCTAAATATGGACAAAATTTTAGTTTTGATTAAGTCTGGCACACACACACACTACACATATATAATTATTTCTATGAAATGTTTATAAAAGCTTTGCCTACTCTCAAGGCATGAGGTTGTTCTTCTGTGCTTTCTTTTTCTCTAAAATCTTTACGGTTTTCGATTTTATGTTTGGGTCAATGATCCATCTTGAATTAATTTTTTCATATGGTGAAAGGAAGGAGCTGAATTTCATTTTCCTTCATATACTTGTTGAGTTATTCCAACATCATTTGTTGAAAAAACTTTTCTCTTTATCTCTAGATTGCATTGCCATTTTTGTCAAAAATCAAATGATTTTAAAAGTATGGGTGTATTGGGGACTAAATTTTCTGTTCCATTTATTTCATTTGTCAGTCACTATAAAACATCAAACTGTCATGGCTACTAAAGCCTTAAAGTGACTACTGAAATAGGGAGTAAAAATTCTCCAGTTTTATTATTTTTCAGTATTGTTTTGGATACTCTTGATCTTATCATTTGTACATAAATCTTATAATCAGCTTTTAATTTCTTCAAAAAATGTGTGCAGTATTGTATTTGGAACTGATTTGCATCCATGGATCAATTTGAAAAGATTTTTGTCAGTGTTAATATGTCATGAACATATTTGTCTCTTTAATTTATAAGTTATAAGATGTATTATAGTTTTCAGAGTGCAGGTATTGCACACATTTTATCCTACTGTCTTGTGGCTTCCTAGTGACAAGTAAAAAGCATGTTTAATGACTTTTTCTCTGTATCTAATACGTTTTATTTACACATTAAAACATTTCATTTACATATATTTTAAGATTTCCTATTTAAGTTTGGTTTTGATAAGCTTGACTATTATATGCATGTGCATAGATTTCTTCATATTTATACTGTTTGGAGTTTGCTAAGATTTTTGAAACATAAATACACAACTTTCAAAAATTTGAGGGACTGTGTAACTATCATGTTTTCACGTTATGTCTGTCTCTTTCTCTCTCCATTTGGGAATTCAATTACACATATGTTAGACTTTTCTGATATTGTCCCATGGGTTTCTGAGCCTCTGTCCATTACTTTTTAAAGTTTTTCTCTCTTTTTTCTCCACATCAGATAATCTCTATTGAACCATCTTAATATGTACTGATACATTCCTCTGTCATCTCCATTTCTTTCTTTACTTCATCTAGTGAAAATTTAATTTCAGGTGTCATATTTTTCAGTGCTAAAATTTTCCATATGGTTCTTTTTAAATTTTTCTATTTCTCTCCTGAGATTTTCTATGATCTCCTTTATTGTGATCATATTTTCCTTTATATCACAAAGTATAGCAATAATAGTTGCTTTAACTCCTTTGTCTGCTAATTCCAACATTTGGATTATCTTGGGATTTGCTTCTATTAATTTTCTATTATCTTAGAGTAGCATATTCAAGGTTCCTTATATGTCAAATATTTTTTTATTTTATCCTGGATGTCACAAATATTATACTGTGGAGAATCTAGATTCTGTTTTATCCACCAAAATGTCTTGATGTTTTGTTTTAGGAAGCAATCAACTTGCTTGGAGTCAAACTGCAAATTTTATTGCTCAGACAGGACCTTAAATCTCTTGTTCATTTATTTTCACTGCTGCTAGTCTGGCCTGCAGTTGCAGAGTAATAAACTGAGGCATGTAGTAATTAAGTGATTTGCCTGTGGTAACACAAGTGAAAGAACAGTTTTTAAATTCATGTTTGTGTGACTTAACAATACCCCCAAACTTCTAACCACTATATTATACTTTAATTTACCTGATTACTAGATAAATGATTTAAATTCTAGTATTAGAAATTTCCCAAAAATATTTTGAGAAAATATACTTTATTATTGTGGGAAATTCTAAATTCCAGAAAAAAATCAGCAATTTCAATTAACTTCTACTTGAGGATAGACTTACCTTGTATATTTTTATAAGATTATTACCATCTAAAATAGTAAAATGAACATGATAAAGGCCTAGAAAAGCAATATATTAATTATAAAAATCTTAAAATTATATAATCTTCTGTAAGAAGCAGAATGTTTTATGAAAAGATTTTGGATTTTGACAGCTATCATTTACTAATTGTGTGTGGCCTTGAATAACACATAAGATCCTCAATATTTTGGGGTAGATCTATGGATTGAATAAAACATCGTAAGAAAGACCAAATGTAGATCTATGGATTGAATAAAACAACATAAGAAGGACCAAATGTCAAGGAACGAGGTCTCAATAAATATACTTTCCAAATCTACCATGGATGAAATTTTGCACCAAACTGTGTCCCTCCTGCAACTGATATGGGAGAGAGACATCCTGAATTAATCACTAACTGGCTTATTCCTCAATATCACTTCTGGGGCAATTTTGAGCCACTCCTCTTGTATCTGTCTCTGGAGACTAAGTGATAGACAGTAGTTACCTGGAAAATTGCCAAATTACGCAGCAGAGGCAGGGGTAAAAGGAAGGTCAGAGAAGAGGAAAATGAGTTTGAAACTCAATCGATACATTGTGGGGAATACTGCCATGATTAGAACTCATTGAGTATAAAAACAGCTTTAAGAATAAAAAGGAGAGGACTAAAAGCACACAGAAACTTAAATGAGAGAGAAAAGCATGAAGCAAATGAGCACAGTGTTTTCAAGGGAAAAAGTGTGTGTTTGGGGAAGGAAGAGGATTTAAATTATATTATTCTAGTAATGAATATATGGTGTAATTGAAATACAGTTTCCACCTTCCACATGTTGTTTTCTTATTTTGATATAAATTTAGGTATCTGTTCATCTATAATTAATATATTTGAACAATTACAACAAATCATTACTGTTCTCTTTATCTTTCTGCTAATACAACTTTCCTTCTCTTAGAAATGGTCATTATATATTTAAAAACATAAATTGAAAAATATATGTAATTATTTAAAATAGCCTTAGGGTGAACTAGTGTAAAATATTTCTTTCCTTTTAATTTTTCACACATTTAAAAGCTTTTAAACTCATTAAAAAATACATTTAAAATGTATTAAGGAACTTCCCTGGCGGTCCAGTGGTTAAGACTTCGCCTTCCAATGCAGCGGTACAGGTTCAAACCCTGGTTAGAGAGCTAAGATCCCACGTACCTGGTGGCCAAAAAACCAAAACATAAAAAAGAGAAGCAATATTGTAACAAATTAAATAATGACTTTAAAAATGGTACACATCAAAAAAATAAAAATTTAATTTAATTTAAAAAATAAAATAAAATAAAATGTATTAAGTGTATGCTATGGCCTAACGCTGTTGTAGTTATTTCGAATAGATTAGCAAACTAATTACATCTTATTGTCAAATAAAATTTGCTCCTATTGCCCTCTCCTAGTTTTTTAACATTCTTGAACAATTTTACATTATTTATTATAGTAAGCATTTATTATACTCTAGATATAACTATATTTTTTCAAAAAAATCTGAAAGGATATGATATTCTTTTTATATAAAATCCTTGTATGAATAACTTTCAAAGTCATGGGCTAGGCAGATAGTCATATTTCCTTCCATGGTTTGCTTAATATCAACATAAAAATTTATTACATGAATACAGTATTTTAAAAAGAAAAAAATATGCATTGACACTAATGAATCTTAATCTACAAAGAGAATGATTGACCTCTGAGTTATTTTAATTGCTTTCATTTTTCATTGAAAGCCCTATTCTTACAGGCTATATTCCAATTTTTCTAACTTTTTCTTAATATGGAAAATTAAGTTTAAGCACTCAATAAATTAGTAATATATTATAAGGAGCATTTTTTCCTTATTAGAAATTCTTTTTTGCCCAGACTTCTATTTACAGAACTATCAGGGACGTTTATGTTCTAATCTAACATTTTGGATATATTTTTATATCAAAATTATCCCCCAAATATAAATGATTATAAATTAGAAGACATAAGAGGGAAAACCTTGGGGCACAGAACAGAGTAGGTGAGAATTCTGAGAAGCAAAATACTTCTGATTTTAAGTAAGCACCAAGAAATGTCAGTGGAGATCATCACAGCAATAAGATTGTATTAAATTTCAAAAACCATTCTGTAGTAACCAATATTGTAAAGATACCCATGTTTTGTTTCAGTAAGCAGAGTATCTATTTTAAAAGGCCTGCTGGGTTTTTTGTTGTGTTGCTGCTGTAATGGTGGTGGTAAATTGCCTTAGTAAATCTGTATACACTATCATTTTTGAAAAATTACCTAATTTCAAACTGAAAAGAACCGTAAAACTCAAACATTTAAGAAAAAAAATGAATTTTTAGAAAGCATAGCTATAATTTTCTTTGAAAGCAAATACATAAAATAAATAGTTATAAGTTCACTATCTTGATTGTGGTGGTTGTTTCACTGGTATATAAATATATTCAAACTTATCAAATTATACAATTTAAATATGTGTGGCTTATTGTTTGCTAATTATAACTCAATATAAGGCCATTTAAAAAAAATAGGGACACTGGAATTTCACTTTAATGTAGAATTGTCTTGAGGCCTTGTCCTTTGAAAGGCCCTTTGGTGCACAGAAATCTTACCAGTCACTCAGTTATAAAGATCCCTTGACCAGCTTCATTCAGAACTGTACATCATAATAAATAGTTTTGTAATGATGCTGTAATGAATAAATGAATATTAATGATAACTTCAGTATGTATTCTTTTACAATGCAGTTGTCTCTTGGGGTAAAACAGAATATCATTAATCCTTAAAAAAGAAGGAAATATAGACATCTGTGACAACACGGGTGAACCTGGAATACATCATGTCAAGTGAAATAAGCCAGACACAGAAGGACAAATAGTGCATGATACCAGTTAGATGAGAAATCTAAAATAGTTACACTCATAGAAACAGAAAATAGGATGGTGGTTGACAAGGTCGGGGGGGAGAAGGAAACAGGGAGTCATTACTCAAAGGGTACTAAGTTTCAGCTCTGCAATATGAAGAAGTCCTAGAGATCTCCTGTACAACATAGTGTCTCTAGTTAACAATACCGTATTATATTGCAATACTGTATTGCTAAGAGACTTGTACTTACGTTGTGTTCTTATTACAAAAAGGAAACACCAGAAAGAATAAATAAAGAGGGCAGGAGAAAACTTTTGAAGGTGATGGAAATGTTTATGGCATACATTAAATATGTACAGCTTTTTGTATGTCAATCATACCTTGATAAAGTGGCTTAAAAATAACATTTTCCTGAAGTGAATAATGAAGATTGTGAAACCTTCCATCTGTCTCAAATTAACACATGAATAATATACAACTCCCCAAACATACCTTATGGGTGCTTATAAAAAATACAACAAAATGGTTCTAAAGTTGATCCACAGGAACAAACATGAAAGAATAACTAGACATATATTTGAAAAACAAAAAGTAATGAGGGAGACATGATACCACATGATAAAATATGTCATAAAGCCCTCATAAAAAGACAGTGTAAGGCTATGCCAAATGAGACAAATAATGAGCAAAACAGAACATATAGCCCTGAAATAGACCTACTATGTAAAAATTATGCATTCTGAAATTAAGAAGCATTAAATGTATTGTTCATCCATTATATTTGGGGAATGACTAATTAATTTGAAAATGTTCTAAGGGATCCTTTACCTATTCCATAAAATAGCATTATTGACCATTATTTATGTAGAAAAGACCATTACTGAACATGAAAAAAAGCTTATGTTTTACCTTATTGACTCTAGTAAAACATGATGAAAAATTTTAAACTTGTCTAGTGGTAGATTACTACAACCACATTCTTAAATAACCATCAGAAATATAGAAGCAGAAGTATAGTAAATAGATATTTACTAGAATAAGTAAGGGGGTGATTATGCTATGAAAACAATTAAAAAGTAATTTCCATTAATGATCATGAAAAATAGTCATTAATACTTCCAGAACATAATTATCCTGATAGCGAACCTATGCACTCCTAGTTAGATTTGTTAGATAATAATTTATCTCAGTAAACACACATTAGTGTCAACCCCACTCTTACCAATCGACCTCATAAAGCAAGATGCTTTCTATTGGAGCATTTTAATTAGAAATATGATGGACTGCTTCTCCTGTCCCTTGATAGATATAACAGAACTACTACAGGTTAGGGTTTTTTTAAACCTCTACAGATTTTTAATATGCGTTTTTGAAAAAAAAACTTGCAGTTACTAAATTTAAAGCATGAGAACTGAAAGAAATGAATTTAAGTCAATGGTATTAGATTATCATCTCAATGAGAAGTGAAATCAGCACTTTCAAAATGTTAGGGAATCTAAACATTTTTCCCCCCAGTATGAGAAACAGTGGGCACCTTAAAATAGCAGCTTCTGTTGTTACTTAAGATTATTAGTTTAGAGAAGCAGTAGACATTATCATACTGCTAAAATAATTATAGGTTTTATTCAGTTTTAACTTGTCACTAATAACAGCCTTTCATTGCATGGGTCAGTATTGAAATGTATAAAAGATGTTTCTTTCTGCTTTCAAAATTGCCAAATATATATAGACAGACAAAAATGGCCCAAAAATGTGTATTTCTTCTTTCTTTCTTTGTATTTTCTTGCTTTTTTTTCTCCCTAGTACATATTGAAAGCACAAAGTGTGTTGCAGCTGTAAAGAACTTCTCAGGAAACTGGGACAGAATTTCCTAGAATTAACCCTCCATTAACACTGAAGGAGTGTAGGTTCATTTGTTTCAGAAAGATTTTTTGAATTGAGAGTTTAGATTATAATTCTGATGGTTTCTTGCTTGGAAAATTAATGAGTTTGACTGAGAATAATAGTGATTTTGTCCTGAAAGTAAAATAATAGATTTTTCAAGTTTAAGTTGAACTTGCTTTTGGTGGAGAAGTTTAGGGAGTATAGACCTGATCTAGGAGAAGGAAACATATGCATTAGCCTTGTGTATTTTCCCCAAGCCTTTATTCCCCATTACTGAAATGAAATGGAGTAACACAAGCACATAGCCTATGAGTTTGGATGAACTTGCTTTATCATCCCAAAGTTCTCTTTATTTCCTTTGGTTTCATATTTTAGCTTAGCTGTAAGGGCCACTGAAAACTCCTGTCATCTTGTTTTAATGAATTTTTCTCAAGCAATTGAATAAGCTTGGCTCATTCAAGGGATCTCATATTAGGGACCTTTGAAAACTAGCAAAGCAAATTGTAAATAGCAAAAGATTCCCTTGGTCTTAGAGAATTAGGGAACTTCCTCAAAACTGACTTTAAGTTTTGGCTTGCTCTGATCCAGACCCACCCTGAGGTGCTATAAAGATGGTAGGTTTGTCATTCTGTATCTTTCCTACACATACTAAGGTGTTAAAATTAGGTTTTAAGTTTTATTCAATAAAAATCTTATAGTGCTTTCTGATTAAATAAAACCCATAGTCATGACTGATAAGAATATTTCACATGTATGTGAGTGTAATTCACTAGATTAATTAATTAGTAACAGAAACTAGCCTTACCATTACCTGAATCTCAAAAAAATTCAAATATTTTATCTCAATTTGCTACAAGTTAACTATCTTCTAATACTGTATTGGAAATGTCAGTTCTCTGCATCTCTCTTTCCATTCAAACACCAAGTCCCGTATATTCTTTCTTGGTAACATCATGTTCTAGCTAAAGTATTTAAGGATATAACAATTCCCATTAATATGGAAAAGTCTACATAAATGAAAAAGGAAAAGTGGATGTTTGGGGTTATACAGAGTATAGCATAAAATAGGATTTGGTCAATTTGTTAAGGTTTATATTTTTCTCAGAGTGTGAAACCATTATAGGCCAAGATGATATCCAAAATTTTACCAAACAACTGGTGCAACAAAGGCGCTGAGACTGCACTGAGATGGTCCATAGACTGGTATGGTTAGACGTCTCTGTTAGCTGAGCATCATTCCAACTTATGAATTACATAATATACTCTCAAATGAGGTGTTTATTGTCTTGTTTTGTTTTTGTTTGATTTTTTTTAAGTGGGCTACTAAACATCAACATCTTTCCAACTCCTGTAAATTGCAGTTGATTAAATCATTTATTCTCCCACAGTCCTAGATTCAGTATACTCAATATGATTAAAGGAAATAGAAGTGACTTTCCTGAAGTTTTACTGAAATATGTATGTACAGATGCATGTAGCAAAAATGTTGAGACTGTGTTTAACAGAGGTGTGTTAATCAGAATTCAGCATGGTGACAGATCAGTGGAGGAGATATTCTGAAGTAAAGACTTGTCATACTTGCCACTACCTAATTCTGTAGTACACAAGTATAGGTAAAGCATTTGAGGTTGAGTGATCCTGAGAGTAAAAAAATAACAACAATAATATCAGTGACTGTGAACATTTTTTTTATTCCACTCTTGGTGGCATGAGAAGAAACACAAAATATAACGCAAGGCAGCCACATCAGAGCCTTTCAAACAAGGTGGAATATTAATAAATATATCAATAACATAAACGAAGAACTTTTTTAAAAATACTTTTTATTACTATACTTTTCTCTTTCCCTTCATTCATAAAGTCTACATTTCTCTTTTATAGCATTTGTTGGATTGAGAGTGAACAGCATGCTAAAAGAAAACAGACCTATCTGTGTAACTATAAGATGAAACAAGTGAATTATTTTTTTAAAAAAATGAGTCACTTTTCAAGTGGCTAAGAGAACGTGGGAGCAGATGCTGAAATAATAAACATCTTGCATTATTTCATTTAGAGTAAGCTGTATAAATTCCATCATAAAATAAAGTACTTTGTACACTCTGAGAAATATGTCATCATCAACAAATGCCTTTTTTATTACCTGCAGGAAGAATACAGATGGCTTGATCTGCTCATTTTGGTCTTTATTAAAATAAATTTGCTAAAGAGCATGTAGATGCCTTATTATTTTCAAGACATATTCAATGCTGTAGAAAGATATTGAGATCTCATTCAGAAAGGCTGTTCAGGACCCATATGACATCGTCATCCACTATGAAGACATTTGATGGAAAATTATTTTTCTCCATGCAATCATAGTAATCAGTACAGTTGAAATATTTTGACATTTTCAAATGACACCAAGGTGACAAATACCAGGAAGGGTTTGAGGAATAAGTCATCTTATCCATTCCTTTCTCATTACAAAAAAAGACAGTAATATGTACCTTACAATGTTCATAGTCACACTTCACTACTTCACTTTTAAACTGAGTCACAAGCTGAAAGAGAACTTCTTTCAGTTTTTACAAGGAATTCAATCCTATGGAGAAAAGATACTTCCCACACCTTCCTGGCTTGCCATTGTTTCAGGATTTCTCTAATTTCCTTGGTTAAAAAAACCCAAAAAACAACTCTCCTTTATTTCCCTTATATTTTACCCATATCTTTCAGTATTGTGTTATATGATCTTATCTTTTATTTTAATGTTGTTATAATACATCTAAACCCTTTTATCTTTTTTTTTTTTTTTTTGCGGTACGCGGGCTTCTCCCTGTTGTGGCCTCTCCCGTTGCAGAGCACAGGTTCCAGACGCGCAGGCTCAGCGGCCATGGCTCACGGGCCCAGCCGCTCCGCGGCATGAACCCGCGTCCCCTGCATCGGCAGGCAGACTCTCAACCACTGCGCCATCAGGGAAGCCCCTTTTACCATTTTTTATTTTTAAAAAGTAAAACACAATTCCTCTTTTGAAAAGAAATGTACAAAAACTGTGTTGGAATACATACAGAGTTTTAATCCATAAAGTTATTCATTTCTATTCTGGGAAAAATACAGCAATAGTTCATAAAATGCGTTTTGAATATAATAATAGTTAAATAATTAAATGACAAATGTATTTTGGCTTGAAGTTTTTAGGAATAGAATTGCTTCTATTTCCTATTTCCCTGCAGTGAATGTACATAGTCAAAAAACAGATGCTACATTTTATGCTCATTGGATGTGAAGTACAGTAGTCACTAAGAAAAAAACATATTTCAAGTGCGTGTTAGTGAACATTTGTAATACAAATAATTTTGTATAATTAACTGTCATTGGTTTAGTGGTTATTTTTTCAAGCTAGGGATTATATTCAGTCATTTGTATATTAATATCTAAATCTCCTGTGGTATAACTTCAGTTTCTTCTGGTCTATTTATGAAATGGAAAAATAATTCTTAACACTCAGAATGTAGTCAGTTATTCCATTCAATTAATATATTTATTGAGCGAGAATACAATTTTGGAAGAATTATACTGTGGTAGAAAGTGACACATAATTATTTTCTAAAAATCATAAAAAACTACCTCACTTTCCTAAAGGTTTTCACTGCTGAGATCAGAGCTCTTCCCTATTGGTAACACTACCTGATATATATTAGATGAAGGATCCCATAATATCTTACCAATGGTGGTAACACAGCTTTTGATGATGTATATTTAAAAACATCTGTTCTGAGGTGGAAATTATACTTTACTGAGCAGAGTTTTAATGCATTGTTAATTCAGAAACTCCCTATATAGCCTCTAGGTTTAGAAGTGCACAGCTGTGAAAGAAGATTTAATATGGCTTTTGTATTTGTCTGCCTTGTTGTTTATGTAGTTGCAGCTCCAATTGTATAATATATACATAATATAGCATTGTTAAAAATATTTCTTTTATAAAATGCTAAATGTTATCCATTAGAGTTGAAAGTTTAGGTTTACTGAATTTACCATTTCTAATTTTAAGTTTAAAAAAATGTAAGGCCCTTTTCTGGAGTACAGATGTATAATAAGGGGGTTTCCTTTTGAGGTCCAAAAGTTTTCTCTCCAAGGAAAACATCTTAGTTGAATAAACAGTCAAATGGTATTTCCTTATTCATTTGCATTTTCATAAGTGTTAGCATAATTATTTATAGAAGAAGATACTTTACTAGATGTATTTAACCAAGAAAAGCAGATAACCAAGAATATACCATGACCAAGTTGATGTATTACAGAAAAGCAATGTTGGTACAACATACAGAAATCAATTAATGTAATATGCCACATTAACAGAATGAAGGTGAAAAAACTTACATGATAATCTCAATTGCAGGAAAATAAATTGGGCAAAATACACCTTTCATGATAAAAATACTCAGAAACGTAGAAATAGAAAGAGACTTCCTTAACATAATAAAGAATATTTATGAAATATTTACAGCTAGATTATACTCGATGGAGAAAGACAGGATGCTTTCCCCCTAACATCAGGAAAAAAGCAAGGATGCCCTCTTTCATCACTTCTGTTCAACATTGTCCCGGACATTTTAGCCAGATCAGTTAGACAAGGAAAAGAAATGAAAGGCACCTAAGTTGGGAATAAGTAAGTAACACTATCTGTATTCTTACATGATATGATCTTATATAAAGGAAATCCTAAATAATCCACATAAAGTATTCGCACTTATAAATAAATTTTTAAAATTTAGGATTAATAATGAACATGTAAAATTTATTTGTATTTCTATAAACTATCAGTTAACAATCTAAAAAGGAAATTAAGAACACAATTCTATTTACAGTAACATTAAAAATAATAAAAATCTGTGAAACTTAGAAAACATGAAGATAGATCTTCCTGACATTGTATACGACAATAGTTTCTTAGCTATGACACTGAAAGTACAAGAAACAAAAGGAAAAATAGATAACTTGGATTTTAAAACTTTTGTGCATTAAAGGAAACTATAAAGAAAGTGAAAAGACACTCCACAGAATAGGAGAGAAATATTTGCAAATCATATATCTGGTAAGAGTCTAGTACCCAGAATTTATAAAGAACTCTTACAATTATCAACAACAAAAAAATCTAGTTTCAAAATAGGAATAGGATTTGAATAGACATTTCTCCAAAGGAAATATACAAATGGTCAACAAGCATGTGAAAGATGTTAAATGGTACTCATTAGGGAAATGCAATTCAAAAGCACAAGGAGATACCACCTCACACTCACTAAGATGGCTAAAATAAAAAATTTAAAAATGTAAAATAACAAGTATTGGTAAGAATGTGGAAAAATAGGTGTTTTCTGGTGGGAATATAAAATGGTGCATGTGCTGTGGAAAACAGTTTGATGTTTCTTCATTAAGTTCAACATACAATACCATGTGACCCAACACTTCCACTCCTCAGCATATAAATTTTTGTGTTGACAAAAAAATTCGTACATGAATGTTCTTTGCAGTATAAGTCAAAATAGCCAAAAAGTGGGAACCTCCTAAATGTCCCTCCATGTATGAATTAATAAATAACATGTAATCACATTTACACAATGGAGTATTATTCAGCAATTACAAGGAGTGAAGTTCTGATAAATGCTACAACACGGATGAACCTTGAAAACATGCTAAATGAAAGAAAGAAGCCAGACACATAAAGTCTGGTGTTAGGACCCATTTCTGTGAAGTATCCAGAATAGGGAAATTCAAACAGAAAGCAAACAGATTAGTGTTGCTAGAGGCTGGGGGTAATGAAGAATGGGGAGTAACTTCTTAACGAGTGTGGAGTTTCCCATTGGGGTGATAAAAACATTCTGGAACTACATAGTGGTGATGGTTGCACAGCATTGTGAATGTGCCAAATTCCACAGAAGTGTACACTTTCAAATGATTAAAATAGTGAATTTTATGCTATATGTATTTTACCACAATTTAAAAAAATCATCTGCATGCTTATATCTGGGTTCTTGAATCTCTCCATTGATCTATATACCTATTCCTTTACAAATACCAAACAGTCTTGATTACTATGGCTATATAAAAAGCCCTGATACAGGGTATACTGATTTTTCCCACTTTTTCTTCTTCAAAATGCTTTAGCTATTCTGGTTCCTTTGTCTGTCTCTCCATTTACATGGCAGAATAATCTTGTCTATACGTACAAAGAGTCTTATTGGGACGTTGATCATCTCAACAGATACAGAAAAAGCATTTGACAAAATTCAAAATCTTTTTATGATAAAAATTCTCTACAAGCTGGGTGAAGAAGGAATATGCCTTAGCATAATAAAGGCCATATATGACACATATCCCACAGCTAACATCATACTCAGCAGTGAAAGGTTGAAGACTTTTTCTCTAAGATTGGGAACAAGACAAGTGTTCCTCCTCTCACCACTCCTTTTAAAAATAGCACTGGAAGTCCTAGACAGAGCATTCAGGCAAGAAAAAGAAATAAAAGGCATCCAGATTGTAAGAGAAAAAGTAAAATTGTCTATTTGAAGATGACATGACCTTATATATAGAAAACCCTGAAAACTCCACCAAAATACACTTAGAACTAAATCAACATATTCAGCAACATTGCAGAACATGAAGTCAACATACAAAAGTCAATTGCATTTCTATACACTAACAATGAAGTATCTGAAAAGGAAATTTTTTTTAAAAATCCCATTTACAGTAACATCAAAAACAATAAAACACATAAATAAATTTAACCAAGGAGGTGAAAGATCTGTATACTGAAAACTATAAGACATTGATTAAAGAAATTGAAGAAGACATAAACAAGTGGAAAGATATTACATGTTCATGGGTCAGAAGAATTAATATTATTAAAATGTACATACTGCCCAAAACCATTTATAAAATCAATGCAATCCCTATCAAGATTCCAATGGCATTTTTTACAGAAATAGAAAAAAATTCTAAAGTTCATATAGAACCACAAGAGACCCCAGATAGCCAAAGGAATCTTGAGAAAGAACAAAGCTGGAGGTATCACACTTTCTGATTTCAAACTATATTACAAAGGTAATCAAAACAGTATGGTACAGGCATAAAATCAGACACATAGACCAAAGGAACGGAATAGAGAGCCCAGAAATAAACTCATTCCTATATGGTCAACTAATATTTGACAGGGGAGCCAAGACTACTTGATAGGGAAAGGACAGTCCCTTCAATGAATGGTGTTGGGAAAACTGGATAGTCACATGTAAAAGAATGAAACTGGACCCCTATCTTACACTACTAGCAAAAATTAACTTGAAATAGATTAAAGACTTAAACAAAAGACTCTAAGCCCTAAAACTGCTAGAAGAAAATATAGGGAAAACCTTCTTGATATTGGTTTTGGCAATGATTTTTTGGACATGACACCATAAGTACAAGCAACAAAAGCAAAAATCTGGTAGAGAGAAAAAAATACAGTTTGAGAAGAAAGTTTCTGAGTTGTGTATATTTATCTTGTAATCTCTTTTTTTAATCATTAATTCTGTGTATTGTTTAATTGATAGTTTAAGTTCTATAGCTATATATATATATTGCTTAAAAATAATAACACACTTATTTTTAAAACTCATTTCTTCTTTAACTTGTTTTATTAAAACATCAATTCCATCATGACAGTTATGAAGGTTTGCATTCTTTTTGCATGGCTGAGTTTGTAACGAAAGGTACCTAGAAATTATCCTTGAATATAATGCTGGCTATTGTTTTCAGGTCACCACTCTATTAAATTAAG
This sequence comes from Monodon monoceros, assembly GCF_005190385.1. Lineage (NCBI taxonomy): Eukaryota > Metazoa > Chordata > Mammalia > Artiodactyla > Monodontidae > Monodon > Monodon monoceros. Next base: position 19,129,025 of record NW_021703773.1, read on the forward strand.
GAAGATCCCTTCTAGTCCATTGTATAATATTTATTACATGGAAAGGAGTAAAATAGATATACATAGTTTAGCTGAGACTTAAACTATTTAACTTTACAATATGGTCACTTCTAACAATCTTTCAATATATTTATGTATATCCTTGTGTTAAAACATAATTACATCTTTGATATAAACTTTAATTGATCGTGATGCATTATTTTAATATTTACTGATAGATCTATCTATGGAATTTACAGAGTGCATTATTTATAGTTGGGGGCAAGAGATAGAGTAGCAAACAAAATGTTAAAAATAATTTGGACAATGTGTGTATGTTTTTAATGGGGAAAACATCTTAGATTTAGTGTTACTTTTGTATTTTCCTAATAAAATGAGTTAGCAGCTTTCAGTATGCTCCCAGGCTTTGGAAAATATTCATAAAAGTCTATTACACTAGTGACTAACAAAACCTCATGTTGGCTTTCTCGTGTGTGGCCCACATCTAGTCCTATGAAAATCATTTTTGCAGCCTTTGTGGAGGAATGGTGCCCCCAGAGTGATTTTCTCTTCGCTGGTGAGCCATATTCCCCAAGGGGGAATTACTGATCCAGGGACATTTGTCTGTTATTTTCTCAGTATAAGAATTTCCTTACCATGGAGGTAGTATAAATTCACATTTCATAACCACCATATTATCTTCCCAGTCGCAAACACAGACTGGAGCTTTGAATTATCATAAAACTATAATATTCCCCGTATTCAGAGCCTAAAGAAAAGACAAAAGCGTTTTGTCATCTTACTGGCATTTGTCAGTGTTTCCTGATATCCCTTTCATTGTGGAAGGAACCCCTTGAGTGCTCTCTTTTAGGTGGGAGACTAGCTTATCAGTCTCTGCTTTAAATGGTCCCAATATCTTGTTTCTTGTGCACCTATGGGCACAAAAAACAAAGCTTATAACTGTTAAGGAATATGTTCAGGCCAGATTTCCATCAAAGTGCCTCCAACTGCCATAGTGTTTAAGCATATTCCTTGCAATTCACGCCCTCTTTGTATCTGTTTCATAGGGATTTTACTTTTCTTTCTTTTTTTTTTTTTTGCCAGTATAACTATGCTTTTAAATGTGTTGTTGTTGTTGAGGAGTTTGTAGCAACAGAACTTACTCTTTAGTCTCTGATTCCATTTAGCTAGAACAAAATATTTCACCCCATTATGGTATTTATTGTAGTGGGTGACAAATTTGAAGGTATAACAGACTTGAAAAATTAATATTATATTATATTGGTATAGTTTAAAAATTACTATGATATGAGTATAGAAATTAGAAAAAATAGTTTAGCAGAAGAGAATAGAGACAACACAGTACATGAGAATTTTTTGCATAAAGAGATAATAGTTCATAGATAAATTTGAGAAGAAAAGATGTATTTAATAAGTGGTGATAGATGACCTGCAATACTTAATTTGTTTAGTAAAGCACGATTCCTAAGTCTCTAATAGAAAGCAATTTTCTGAACAAATTAAAGAAAATAAAAATGATACTTATGTTAACGCTACATAGAAAAATAATTCAGATGTATAAAATATTTAAATATGAAAAAATAAAGGAGTGAATCATTACAAGACAATCTCGGAGATCACATGAACATTTTAGAGGTGGCCCACTTGAATAATTCTAGAAACTCAGAAAGCATAAAAGAAATGTTAGGCATTTCACAAAATATTTCTTAACAATTAAATGGTTAAAATATATCATGTGTAGTAAATAGACAAACATGATTATCTGGGAAAAAATGTAACACAAAGACAGAAGATATGAATATGTATATATATATATATATATATATATATATATAGATATATGTATATAAAATGACCTCAGACAATATTCTTTAAAAATATCTATAATGGGCGTGGGAATCATTGAAGTAGCATATAAACGTTGTTCAAATTAAAAACAGTCTATATTTTTGTAAATTCTTATTCTGAAGCCATTAAGGATTTTTTTAAAAATTAGAGTTAAAATGAAAGGGAATTACTTAAAATCTTAATGTCATATGTAAACAAAGATAGTAAATTTTCATCATGAAGTTTAGGTTATGACAAAGCTTGGTCTTTGTTAATGAAATCCCTAAATGACACATTCTTCTTTGAAAAAAAAGGAAATAGTTAACATATTTTTGCACACATGTAGCATTAAACTGCATTAACAGATTGCTTTCTATTATAGATTTAGGAATCATGCTTTACTAAACAAATTAAAGTGTTTTTAACTAGCATATTGTTGATTTTGTTACATGTGAGAAACAAACTACCTAAGAATAAAGACAGGCGATGATTCTAAAATCTTTTTACTGTGAATTTATGATCTAGAGGGAAAATTTAATGGGAAAATTGAACATCAACTGTAACACCTGCTCAAATATTTGTAATGAAAAAATAATGGCCTCAGAAATCAAGGGGGTTTGTTATGAGATTAATATGAATTTAGTGAACTGAAAAAATTTAAATGTTTTTGCCAATTTTCCTTAAACTATATTTTATATAAGCCAGAAAACATCATGGAAGCTAAGGAGTATTTTAAACAATATTGCTCCTGATGAGCTAAATATTTAGCCTGCTATTTGCATTCTCATTCCTTTCACTAGAAAATAGCTGCAAGGTTAAGTTAATTTCCGTGCTAACCCAAAGTTGGCAGGGCCCCTACTGTTAAATCAGAGTTGACAAGGAAGAGAAATCAGAGCTTCAATTATAACACATTTTGCTATATTTAAAGTCTGACACACATGAATTGCAGTACAGCTCATATATTTTGGATGCCAAAGTGCTGTAATATAAACCATTCTTAATAGTCACAAGTATTTTTTGCCCTTGTTAACAAAAATAGAAATTGAGATAATATATTAAAAACTGAAATAGGAAGTTATCTATTTATGGAAAGAGTATATTTGTTTCTTGGATTTGTTGTGAGGCATTCAGAATAGCTTTCCAAATTCTCAGCCTCTACAAATTCAGTTTTTTCTGATGTATAGTTATCTGCTGTGCAGTTGGAGCGCAGAGCAATAGAGGAGGGAAGACCTCTGTTGCAGCCAAAACTTCCTACGCTGAGGATAAGGAACTAGGAAGAAATTCCTTCAAACAATTATAGCAAAGTGTCTTAGCTGAGTTCTATATTAGTATGTAGAGTCTGGCTGTTTGCTGTGCTGGTGGCCAGCCACCCATGTGATGTGTACTTATTGTGTTGATGCACATCGGGGTGGTGTGGAATTGGAAAACAGGTATAATTCTGTTCAGGCACTCTTGAGAACATGAATAAAGTAAATATCAGGATAGTGATAGATCTATTGCCCTGCCTATACTAATAAACTAATTTTGAGCTCCAGTAAAGAGAGGATTGGGACTGTATCTTACTGAACAGTTTTCATAAGAGCCATTGTGAGAATCTGACACATATATAATGCTGCGTTGCTGTCTCATGATGCCCTGGGCATTGAGTGTCACTCGCTTGGAACAGTCAGATAGCATTTTTACTTGATAGGAGTAACATACCATCTTTATAGAGAAGCATGAGCAGCCAAAAGTAATTGGGAAGTACTTCAAGGGGTGAGACATTTCTTTGTCATAAGAGTAGGGGCCAAGAAAAATTATGGGTTATTATAGTCTCATTTGTACCCAAACTGGTGAAGATTAAGAACATTCAAGGTGCCTTTCTCTAATTGGCAACTTCTAAAGGAATTAGAGGTGAGCATGAAAAACTTTCTTGTCTTTTCAGATTTTCTATTCATGTTTTGGGCTTCACATATCCAATACTTAATTTATGACCTTTCTCTTCAAACCTGCTCCTTCTATTTTTCTCATCTTGATTTTTAAAATGTCAACTCCAGCCTCCAAATTGCTCAGACAAAGAAACCTGTAGTCTTCCTTGACTCCATACTTTCAAACTCCGTATCTGATCCATTCTGTTGGCTGTGCATGCTAAATGTATCTAGGAGTCTGAAAACTTCTGAATAAACCAGAGCTGTCCACTGGAAATATAATGCAAGCCATATATGTAATTTAAAATTTTCTAGTAGCCACATTGAAAAGAGGTGAAATTAACTTTAATGATATATTTTATTTAAGTCAAATGAAAAAGTATGTAAAATATCATCTCAACATGTAATCAATTTTAATAAATATTAATGAGGTATTTACTTTTTTTATATTAAGTCTTTGAAATCTGGTGTGTATTTTACAGTTAGAGCCCATCTCATTGCAGACCTGCCACATTTCACATGTTGAGTAGCAGCATGAGGCTAGGAGATCTCAAATTGGACACAAGAGCTCCAAATAATAGTTTTCTGAGGTCTCCTTCTACCCTCCCTCTTACAATTTATTCTCAGTGTACTAGCCAGGGTCCTAATAAAATCTATAAAACCTATAAAAATAGATCCTTATAAAATATATAAACACAAAATGGCTCACATTCTACATATGCGATGCTTGTTTCTTTAAATATGCAATTTCACATTTTATAAGTGATGGGGCTCAGAACACGCCACCCCAAAATATGGCACCTTGGCATATTGCAAATCTTAAACTGAAGGAGTTTGAGAAAATGGCCAAAGCAAGAAGGTCACTTTGACTTCCCTTCACCTCACTCTTTTTCCCTGAAAGCAGAGGATAAATCTCCCATGTGAAAAGCATCCTCAATGTACTAGGAGGAAGGAATACATTTTTATCACCAGAGGTGGGGAATATGGGGGTCACGAAATCTGTACAAACCTTATTAAACCAATCCTTATCTTCCACGTTACTTCTTCACATTTACTCCCCCAGCCCAGAATTCTGTCAATTCTTCACAAATGTATTGTTTCTTTGTTTAAAAAGTATAAAGGCTTCCTGCTCTGGTCACCTCTTTGGGTCTTCATTCTCTTGTGAAGGCTCCCATACACATATAAAAACTTAATAAGATTTGTGTGTTTTTCCCCTGTTAATCTGTCTTTATCAATTTAATTTTCAGACCTAGCCAGGAGCCCCAAGAGGGCCTCAGAAAATGTTTTTCTCCTCTACATAATTCACTAGTGCTCACTAATAAATAAAGCTCTATTACTATTTCTCAAATATGTCTGATTTTAACAATTTATTTTCACTGACAGTGTAAGTCATCACTTTCAAGGGGAAAAACTCTAAACAATGCATAAAACAAGGTAAAACCATTTCATTGTTACAAAACAATGTAAATGAAGAATACATTAACTGGCAATTCTTTTGTCTTTCCAGCTACTTGCCCTGCAACAATGCACCTAAAACTTACAAAAGTTTTAAAGTAATTGAAATAGTTTTGAATTAAAGGCATGGCAACTACATATGTCTAAATCACATCCTTATAATACTAATTATCAACTTAAACATCATCTATTAACTTTGTTTTGAGAATTTGTCCCTTTTTTTTTAAAGATTTAATTTTATTTATTTTTGGCTGCATTAGGTCTTCGTTGCTGCGCGGGCTTTCTCTAGTTGCGGCAAGCGGGAGCTACTCTTCGTTGCAGTGCACAGGCTTCTCATTGCGGTGGCTTCTCTTGTTGTGGAGCTTGGGCTCTAGGTGTGTGGGCTTCAGTAGTCGTGGTGCGGGGGCTCAGTAGTTGCGGCTCACAGGCAGTAGGGCTCAGGCTCAGTAGTTGCGACGCACGGGCTTAGTTGCTCCGTGGCATGTGGGATCTTCCCGGACCAGGGCTTGAACCTGTGTCCCCTGCATTGGCAGGCGGACCACTGTGCCACCAGAGAAGTCCTGAGAATTTGTCCCTTCTTAATGCTGTCTTACAACCTCTTCCCACACCTCAATATTGTTAAATCATATTTTTTGGTTAACTCAAGAGTCAGTGCTTACATTAATTTGACCTGTAAATATTGATTATTTTTATTGACCACATTTTACTTTTTATTTTTTCCTTGGAAGCTATTAAATGTTTAATATTATTTTATTGGCTTGGTTTTCTATGCACTTCTCACTGTTCATCTTAGAACCACTCTCACATCAAAATACTCTAAAAGTTTTCTTCTTTTTTTTTCATATCACAAACCTATCCATCCATTTTTTTTATTTCCTGGAGAGCTACCTCCTCCACCCTCTGCCCAATATAAGACAAATCTACTATTCAAGTCTTTAGGTATGTTTCTCTGTTATATTTAATCATTCTGAATATTTGCCTCAAATAACATAGAAGTTATATGTATTTTAGCCCTAGGATTTTTGAAAATGTTTCTACTCTGTTATCACATTTAAATGATAGTATGGATGGTATGGGATTCTAGATTAAAAATACATTGCTCTAGGGATTTAAACCTTGATGCCACCATTTTCTAGAATCTAATGCTGGTGAGAATTCTTTTTTTTTTAATTGAAGTATAGTTGATTTACAATGTTGTGTTAATTACTGCTGTACAGAAAAGTGCTTTAGTTATACATACATATGCATTCCTCTTTTTTTTAATATTCGTTTCCATTATGATTTATCATAGGGTATTGAATATAGTTCCCTGTGCTATACAGTAGGTCCTTATTGTTTGTCCATTCTATATATAAAAGCTTACATCTGCTAACCCCAAACTCCCACTCCATCCCTTCCCCAACCTCCTCCCCCTTGGCAACCACTAGTCTGTTCCCTATGTCTGTGATTCTGTTTCTGTTTCATAGATAGGTTCATTTGTGTCACAATTTAGATTCCACATATAAGTGATAACATATGGTATTTGTCTTTCTCTTTCTGACTTCACTTAGTATGATAATCTCTAGTTGCAACCATGTTGCTGCAAATGACATTCTTTCATGTCTTTTTTTTATGGCTGAGTAGTATTCTGTTGTATATATGTACCATATCTTCTTTTTTTAAAATTTTTTGCCTGTGCCACACAGCATGTGGGATCTTAGTTTCCCGACTGGGGAACAAACCCATGCACCCTGCAGTGGAAGTGTGGAGTGTTAACCACTGGACCTCCAGGGAAGTCCCTGTACCATATCTTCTTTATCCATTCATCTGTTGATGACATTTAGGTTGTTTCCATGTCTTGGCTATTGTGAATAGTGCTGCTGTGAACATAGGGGTACATGAATCTTTTTGAATTATAGATTTGGCTGGATATAAGCCCAGGAGTGGGATTGTTGTATTATATGGTAAGTTTATTTTTCGTTTTCTGAGGAACCTCCATACTGTTTTCCACAGTGGCTGCACCAACTTACATTCTGAGGCCATTTTGCACCCCATGTTTTGCATACGCTCCTCACCCACCCTCCCTCTGCAAGCCAGTAGGATCTTAAATGTATCTTAAAGGTTTGGAAACTTCATGATTTGTTCGTGAGACAGTCTTTTTCTTGTATTGTCATGGACACTCTTTTGACCCTTTCCACCTGGAGACTTAATTAATGGGAAATTTAGCTGTGTGATTTCTCTCATAATTTCTATATGCCATTTCTCCTCTTCTCTTTCTCTGTAACACATTAACAGACAGCTGTTGCACCTCTTGGATATTGATTTTGTTTAAATTAAAATTGGTCATATTTTTATTTTAAAGCGTTTTCTTTTTCTCTGTCCCTTTTTTGTCCTTCTGTTGTTTTTTGTTTTGATGTTTACTTCATCTCTCTAGTTTCTTTTGTTTCTGTGTTTACTAATTTGCACTGTGCCTGGTACCTCCATGCCTGAACAACCAGGGGTTCTGCAGAGGGGACAGATTCAGTCATTGTCAATACCCTCCTTCCAACAAAAAGCTGTAGCTTCCTCTCCTCTGCCAAGCAAGGCACTGTTTTCCTTTCTGCTTTCCACATTCTACAGTTTTACTGAAATAACTTCTTTGCTATCGTCTCCTCTCACAGTCACATTGTGTGGGTTAATAACTTATTTCTTCTTTTTCCTCCCTTTACTACAGATAAAGACTATGAAGCCATTGTTTATCTGGAAGCTCCTTTTCAATATTTTAATTTTATAACAAAGCACTAAGAAAACATAAACCTAATTTAATTTTTCAGAAGATAAAAAGAAGGCAAGAGTTAAATTTTTCCTAAAAAGACCAATAGGCTAAGGATACAAAAACAAGTCAGCAATTTTAATTTATTTCTCAGGGCAGTTTTCAATTTATTGTGTTGTTATTTCACGATCTGTTTTTTTCTGTGTTAAATCCCTGTTTCACAGGCCAGTGGATAGCCTTTTATTTTTTTTTCTAATTTTATTTTAATTTTTATTTATTTTTTAATTGAAGTATAGTTGATTTACAAGGTTGTGTTAGTTTCAGTTGTACAGCAAAGATATATATATTCTTTTTCAGATTCTTTTTCATTATAGGTTATTATAAGATATTGAATGTAATTCCCTGTGATATACTGTACGTCCTTGTTGTTTATTTTATATATAGTAGTGTGTCTTGATACCACTTTTATCCAGCAGTCACCCTCATAATTTTGCAGCACTTTCGTACATGCGTGAATTCACATCAGAAGTCAGGACCTCCTTCATCATGAGAGGCAGCAATATCTGCGTCTTTTTACACACTCCCGTTACACTTCCTCGTCCCACTTTATCTAAGTGCTCTCAAAGATGGCTTGAATGACAAACATCATATCAAACACCCACTATATGTAAGTTAAAATACAAAAAGCTAGTCGACGTTTTTGGTACTGGCTGTGTCCTCAGAAGGCATCCTAATACAAGACAGCAGAGATTAGTGCAGAGAAAACAGTATTTGAGCCAGACACACTTAAGTTCAAAACTCAGCTCTTTCACTTACTGAGAAAGAAAAAACTGAAATCTCAGTTTTCTAATTTGTAAAATAAGCATAATAATTTCTACCTCACAGGACATATATGGATTAAATGAAATAGCATAAATAAAATGCAAGGCATAATATATTCATGAAGTTTGACTACATTTACAAAAAACACAAACCATCAGTGGCATAGTTGTGATAAGTTCATTTCTCTCTTACACGAAGTACAGGTATAAGCACCCAGGGCATGGTGATTTAAGAAGTTCCTAGGTACTCACACCCCTTCCTCAGGAACATTACAGTACTATATATGAAATTTTAAAAGCTGTTAACAATTTTTTTACTTTTTCAAATCAATAAATATAATTTTTCTCCTTTCCCATAGTTCTTGAAACAGACAAACTTCTAGTATCATTCTCCTTAAAGCTACTAAACTATTTCTGCAATTAAGTGAAAAATTAAGACTTGCTTCTGTAATGAATAATTTGTAAAACAATGTCTTCCCTTGGGTTGTTGTTTTTTTTCAGCCCAGTGTAGTGTTTTCCTGTATATTCAGTCATGATAATAGCTGAAGAGAGGCTAGAAAACAAATTTAAATAGTTACCCCAGTTCTGTCTTAAAAACAAAAGGAAACATGAGATTATGGTGAGAAATGTATTCATAAATGACATATTTATATCTGTATCTTATCATTAGAGATGGACAGAAAGATATATAGAAAGGGATTATAGTTTGCTTGAAACAATGCTTGTGGTCTTTATCCTGAGGGCCACCAGCAACACTAGAGCATTGATGTGCTGTGTATATCCTTAGGCACATTCTGTCTCTAGATTTACTTTAAAAAAATATAATTTATTGCTGAGCACAGTGGTACTCTCATGTTGAAATTTCTCTACAAATTCACCAGTCTATTAAGAGTGTTGCTGTCTACCTGGACGACTCCAACTGCATATCAAAATCATTGATTAGTTTCCATAGATTTGGCACCTCACTGTAATAAATTTCAAAGTTTATTTTTTTAATCCAAACTTTAAAAATATAACTCAAAGACTAGTTGAAAAAAATGTATTCAGAGTTAGAGAATACGTAGAGTCATACTTACATATGTACTTATAATAGGTCATAAGTAAAGTTACATATATGTTACTAATTATATATAAGAGCAATACAACTAACATATTTTAGAAACCTGTCTCTCTAGGATGATGGTGAAATATTATTTAGTAGTAACCTGAGAAGAACTCTCCTGGTCATGATTGGGATAGTCTTTCTACATCATTCTGCTTTTTATGCTACAACCTCTAAACTCAACTCTGATTTTGAATATTTGGGTTAAATTTATTTCCTTGAATCAGAATGAATTACTAATTGCTAACAGTTCTGTCCTCCGTCTAGAGTTCTTCAAAGCTCAGCATTTAAATTATTGAGATGATCTGTCTCAGATAATCTTTTTTATTTTTTAACATCTTTATTAGAGTATCATTGTTTTACAGTGGTGTGTTAGTTTCTGCTGTGTAACCAAGTGGATCAGCTATACATATACATACATCCCCATATCAGCTCCCTCTTGTGTCTCCCTTCCACCCTTCCTATCCCACCCCTTTAGGTGGTCACAAAGTACCAAGCTGATCTCCCTGTGCTATGTGGCTGCTTCCCACTATCTATTTTACATTTGGTAGTGTATATATGTCCATGCCACTCTCTCACTTCATCCCAGCTTACCCTTCCCCCTCCCCATGTCCTCAAGTCCATTCTCTACATCTGTGTCTTTATTCCTGTCCTGCCCATAGGTTCTTCAGAACCATTTCTTTTTTTTTTAGGTTTTATATATATATATATATATATATATATATATATATATATATATATATGTTAGCTTATGGTATTTGTTTTTCTCTTTCTGACTTACTTCACTCTGTATCACAGTCTCTAGGTCCATCCACTTCACTACAAAAAAACTCAACTTCATTTCTTTTTATGGCTGAGTAATGTTCCGTTGTATATATGGGCCACATCTTCTTTATCCATTCATCTGTCGATAGACATTTCGGTTGCTTCCATGTCCTGGCTCTTGTAAATAGTGCTGCAATGAACATTGTGGAACATGACTCTTTTTGAGTTATGGTTTTCTCAGGGTATGTGCCAAGTAGTGGGATTGCTGTGTTGTATGGTAGTTCTATTTTTAGTTTTTTAAGGAACCTTCATACTGTTCTCCATAGTGGCTGTATCAATTTACATTCCCACCAACAGTGCAAGAGTGTTCCCTTTTCTCCACACCCTCTCCAGCATTTATTGTCTGTAGATTTTTTTGATGTTGGCCATTCTGACTGATGTGAGGTGATACCTCACTGTAGTTTTGATTTGTATTTCTCTAATGATTAGTGATGTTGAGCTTCCTTTCATGTGTTTGTTGGCAATCTGTGTATCTTCTTTGGAGAAATGTTGATTTAGGTCTTCTGCCCATTTTTGGATTGGGTTGTTTGTTTTCTTGATACTGAGCTGCATGAGCTGCTTGTATATTTTGGAGATTAATCCTTTGTCAGTTGCTTCATTTACAAATATTTTCTCGCATTCTGAGGGTTGTCTTTTCATCTTGTTTATGGTTTCCTTTGCTGTGCAAAAGCTTTTAAGTTTCATTAGGTCCCATTTGTTCACTTTTGTTTTTATTTTCATTTCTCTAGGAAGTGGGTCAAAAAGGATCTTGCTGTGATTTATGTCATAGAGTGTTCTGCCTATGTTTTCCTCTAAGAGTTTTATAGTGTCTGGCCTTAAGTTTAGGTCTTTAATCCATTTTGAGTTTATTTTTGTGTATGGTGTTAGGGAGTGTTCTAATTTCATTCTTTTACATGTAGCTGTCCAGTTTTCTCAGCACCACTTATTGAAGAGGCTGTCTTTTCTCCATTCTATATTCTTGCCTCCTTTATCAAAGATAAGGTGACCATATGTGCGTGGGTTTATCTCTGGGCTTTCTATCCTGTTCCATTGATCTATATTTCTGTTTTTGTGCCAGTACCATACTGTCTTGATTACTGTAGCTTTGTAGTATAGTCTTGCCTCAGATAATCTTAATCAGCCTTATAAAACTTCCCTATCTGTATGCATTCCTGTAATCACAGAACTCTGTGTAGTACAGTGGATTTTAGTGAGAATGAGCATACAAAGAGGATATAAAAATGTGCTTTCTCTTGCAAATGTCTGTGAAGGATGTATAAGCTTTAGAGAGAAATTTTATAAAATTTTATGATTCAAAAAAGGAGCACAGAATGTCTTCCAGAGATCAGTGAAAGTGTTATTGGGTAGGATCATATCACAAAGAGAGTGGTAACTTGGGATATGGGTGTGGACAGACTGATACTCATAATTATGTATTGTAGACCCCACTGAGCCAATTCTGAAGGCTACATGTGATCCTGATGGGTTTGTGGTCTGAGTCATGGAACTACTAGCCAAGGAAAACCCCATTTTAGTCCAAATTTTTCAATGGAAAGAGGTGGGTGTTGTTGGGTTGGTTAGATCTGTTGGAAAAGCATGACCCTGGTGTAATGAAGCCAAAAAAATAGATGGTAAGATTTCCAAGGGCTGATGAGATTGTGTGCATTGGACTGTGTGAGAGGGAGAGGAAAGGAGTGTACAGTGGACATGAGACCTGGAGTAAAGTACTTAATTCTGTCACTCTTTTTATACATTACCTACCACTTCAGGTAGAAACATACTCTGAATATTTGAGAACAGGCAGTCCTCCAAACTGAAACAATTATGCTTTCTCCAAAAACTTCTGATTCTTTTTCCTGGGTGTTTCCTCATGTCCTGCTCTAATAGACCTTAGCATAAATGCAGTGCAATAGGGTGTAATACACTTGTAAGAAAATAGGCTTGAACCACTGGTTCAAGTGTTGGCTCCATTATATGTTTGCGTGATCTGAGGTGCATTATTTAAACCCTCCAAGCTTTAGTTTTCCCATCCTGAAAATACTGATAATAATAGTATCTCTGACATAGGGTTGTTAAAGAAAAATAAATTCCAAAGAATTGCTAAGCAAAATGCTCAATAAATTATAGATACACAAAATATTTTAGCTACACTTTTTTCATGGTAGAAAGAAAGTTCCAGTCCTGGCTATTTGGGAGACAGACATATCATCTTCACCATTTTTATCTCAAAAGGGAGAATTGAATCATATGATACCATGGTAGTTCTTTGTGTTTTAAATGTAATTAAACTATGATACTTAAATTTTTTATTTGATCAAGAGATGAGTGCAGTATTTTATAGTCTAAGATATACAGTGTAAAAACTGTGACAAAGCTATAGTTTGTTACTGTGATATCCAGAAATCTCACATACATTAAATAATATTCTGATTCCATATTTTGGGTCATTGATAAATACCCATTTTGATGTATAATCAAAACGTAGAAAAATCATCTTATACTATTTTTACCATTAAGAGAATCTGCTATAGAAAACAATTCAGAGGCTCACTATTGTTTATATTATCTTTCCATTTTATTACACTTTATTGTATAATATTTAGCATACTAAAGAATTATAACTCTCTAAAATAGATATTTTTCTTTACATTTTACTTTCTTGGGTTGTTTTGTAATTTTGCATATGCCTGCATGTATACACATATAATATCACAAATGAAGACACTTTTATAATCTACAGTCTGGTTTAGTAATGCCTTCCCAAATGCTCTCGTTACAAATACTTGTCTTGTTCCTTCTTGTTATAGCTCTTGAGGAGTTATCCATTCCTACAAATCTTGGTATCACAAGAAAAATGAATAATAGTAGTAATAACAGTAAATGTTGAAAGTTGGATAAGTAATGATACGCCGTGTGCTGTATGAAACAACAGTAAACTTCAAAAGTGAGATCAAATTTGTATTGGTTTTCTTCACTACTTTACACATGCGATAAGTTGTGGATTTGTGAACAAACCTTAAAGAAACCAAGCCTGTGTAAAATATTAAGTAATATGAAATTATTTTTGTTGAAGTTCGTAAACTCTGCAGACTGAGGCAACTATCCTTAAACAATTTATTTTAACAAGCTTTGAGTGTAGCAGGTTTGCACCATAACATGATACTCCAAATTAAACTTTTGCGTCTCAAGTGACCTTTATAGCAGTTTTACAGTTCATAAATTCTCTACAATCTTGCTCTGTGGAGTAGTTCTAATAAATCTTAATTCTGCTGTAAACATTAGTGCACCTACTAAAATGGCATTTTCAGTCCTAACAAACACAAATGCAGGAATGGGTCTCCTCTGCCATATGGAGAATTTACCATAGAGTTCATGAAATATTAGACATAATTTTGGTAAAGAGGAAAAGCACCTCAGATTATTATCATTGCCATAGAGAAAACAAATAAATCAGATGCTCATTATTTATGTATATTTAAAACAGGTTTAAGAGTCATAAAGTCTACCATGGGAAAAAAAAAACCAATTTGTTAATGTTATGAAGATTGGAGATTACATGATGGAGAAAGAAGAATTTAAGATATGAAAGTCTTAACCCCTTATATCTTGTAAACTTTCTGTATTCAGCACATGAGAGGGTTCAGCACATTTGTTATGTTTGATTAGTGGAATCTCATTCTATTCCTTCCAACAAAGTTTGATTCATCTGGAATTTTAAGTTTGAGATTATATTTGGAGAAAAGTTGTGGAAATCTCTATGTTGACTAAGTAGAGCATACTCTTTTATATCTGAGCTCCTTGCGACCAGGAGAACAGTGTTGGGTGAAGGCAAATATAAATGCTGAAATTTAATTAACTACCAGCTTTACCACTGTGTTCCTTATTACCTTGTTTTACAAGACTATTAAAAAAGTCAGGAATATAAATAAATATTATTTGATCTTTTCAGACTGTGCTGACAATGTTAATACAGAGAAAATAATTTTTCAAATAGACTAAAAGGGAAAAGCAAATGACTTTGTGTATTTCCTTCTCATTTCTTGTAGGCAGCCCCTCCCCCATCCTTCCTACCTCCTCTTCCCAAACTTCAACTAGAGAGATTGTTGGACTTCTGGATGTAGCTTCCATGTACCTTATCACCTTTTTCCTTTACCTTTTGCCTGATATTCTAAGAAAATGCCTAAATATAATCATCTACTTGATTATAATTTTCTCTTCAGAATTGTCCATTCGGCTATTTACTCCATCTGTTGAGCTTTAGAAATGAAAATTTCAATTCCGAAAACTTATCTGTGTAGGTCCTTTATTATGGGGGAAAATATCCTGTTGCATATCTCTGAAGATATACAACCCATTTATATTTTTTCTCAAGTCTCTGTTAGCTCTATTTATTCTATTCTCTATTAGTTTTTCTGTTAGGATTTTATCTTCTTTTTGTGTTGCTGGTTTTCTTCCTCTGTTGAGGATTTGGGGTTTCTGCTCATACTTATAATTGAGAATTCCTATTTATCTTTCTATTACGTTTACTTAAGTCTGAATCAGTAACTGAAAGGTAGGACTTGACTCCTGTGTGTGAGAGATCCCTGCCCTTTATAGGACCAGCAGTTACCTGGAGAATTGTCCTGAATCTTTGGTCCAGTTCCTGTATTTGTGTTATAACTTGGAGATAATTTCATCACTATTTGCTGTTAGCATGGATGTTCCATAGGTGTCCACTTGTGTAATCTCTCATGTTTGTCAAATGTCCTAGCTTGTCTTAATTTACCCTCCACATAATCATGACAAATTTCCCAGGGCATGAACCACTCTCTCATCCACTGACTCTGGGCCTTAAGCTTCCACACATCATTCCTATCTATAAAAACACCCTCACCAGCACTTGTTTTAAACATTTATTTCCTTTGACTTTATTTCTCCATAGATTAGATATTGTTCTTTTTCTGCCTTTCAAGGATCCTATACATTTATTTGCTTTAATGACACTATGTCTTTTTCTTCCCCACTCTGTATTGCATTCATCATACTAAAAATTATATTTTCTGTCACACCATGGTATTTGAGGCCTAGGGATGTATGCCCTGCCTTAATGCAACATATTGATTATTTTATAAACTAGCTAATCAGGATGGTAATCTTGATATCAGAAATTAGTATAGCAACCTTCTAACCTAAAGTTTTATAATCAGACAATGTGTCTTACTTACTCGGTACCATAGAAACAATGAAAGAGAAAACCAAAGCTCTTTACACATTGTGAGGACTATTTAATATGGGATATTTGAAGACCAGGTCACAGAATAGGCCCTGTAGAAAAGGATTTAGATATTCAATACTATTCATAAAACCTTGTTTTATCTTAGGTTTATTTTAATTATTATTCAAGCACAATCTTTTGTCTTTATACTAGTCTTTAGGAAATGGGCTTTTCTAAAGGAGGACATTACAAATAGTTTCATTAGATAATAAAATTTTTTATTAATGCCATTTAAAATTTTCTCCTACTTAAAAGGGTATTTGACTCATGAAAATGTCATATCGATTAAAATTCATGAGATTTACAATGTCAAAATTAAGGGGATCCATTAGTCTGCATTGTTAAATCATTTCAAGCACTTTTCAATAATTTTACTGTTAATCCAAGAAGTAAATTAATTCAGTATGAGTTATATCTGAAGACTGACTTTTCTTATGTAGAAATAAAAAGTTCAGTGAGGTGTGTGATGGTTTTAAGGATGATTTTTTTCACTATGAGAAAAATGTAGCCTGTTGATATATTATCATCAAAAGATGTCAAATGGAAAAGTGGAGTCAAATTATACTGAAATTGCTTCTAGTGAACTGATTATTTATATTGGTACAATGTCTCACCTTCCTTACCAGACCAGTAGAGGTCTAAGAAGCTGCTTGAGAGAATCACGCATAGTGTGGATTCATAACTTCTGTGTTTATTACTTGAGACCCTGAGTAATAATAGACAATCAATAACAGTATTAAAGTTTCTTGCCTTCTCATTTCTGGACCCATGTTCTCCCAGGAGATGAGGCACTAGAGCATAGATCTTCTTAGCCAGTCTGTCTTGTTCCAGATTAAGGGAGCATGGTGTGTCCACATTCCTGAGATCCAGGTGGGAAATTTCTTACGTGTGGATATTTGTATGGTGGTGATAATCGTGTCTGTTTCTTGAACATGATGTCTGGGTTATATGGTTCCCAAATACTCTTCATGATCCAAGAATGAGGGGGAGACACATGGACTGAGGTTTCTCAGAGAACTACTTATAAGCAATAAGAGGTGGGTCCTGGGAGATACATCATTATCCCCCATCATAAAAGCGGAAAGTTTACATCATACAGGCAGAAAGTACCTTGGTCTCCTGAACTCATCCAAGACTGTTGGTATGTGAAGCTTGTAGATAAAGCAAGTTTCATTATAATAATGATGCACAACTTTTCTGTTTCCGTCTTCAATGTACAGAAGGCATTCAAACTTTCTTCATTTCATTTAAAATCCAAATTAAAAAGAGAGAAATTTCTGTTTATCATTGTAACAAGAAAAACTCATAGACCACAGACAAGGTGAGCTAAAAATAGAATCAAGGTTATTAAAGGTCAGTGCCTCAGATGGTCATTTCAGTAATTCACCTGCAACTTGATGTAGGGTCCAAAATGTTGTGGTGACTACATATTATACAAAAGAATATTTCTAATCACACATGGAATGGAAAATCAAAGTGAAGGGCAACTGGTTTCTTAGCACTGCTGGTGGGTGATGTCCCAGGGAAGGGTAGCAAGATTATCTGTGAGTGCACCCTCATACTGCAGGGGAAGAAACACTGGAGTCGGAGCTCCAAATAACCGTGGCGCAGCCACTGCTTACACTGGTGGCTTCTAAACTTGACTGCACAGTGGAATGACCTGGGATCTTCAAAACTCACTGATAACCCACTCCCAGACATTCTGATTTTTTGGTATGATGTGACCTGGGATTTGAGAATTTTAGAAGGTTCCCAGATGATTCTAATGTGCAGCAAAGATTGAGGACCACTGGCTTAAGCCACTATTAACAGGTGAATTTTCAGCAGTTTCATTTTCTCACTGGTAAATGGATTATTAACAAATTCCTGCCTTGTAACATTGTTGCGATGATTAAACAAAGATACTGTGTGAAAATATTTTGGAAAGGGGTAAAGTGATACTAAGCTACTAAAGAATCAATTAGTAGCTTATGAGAGTCTAAGAGGATTATTAAGGTTTTCTAGATGAGTTTGCAACTCTGGTGATAGTTAAATATTGATAGGTTTAGATTCTTTAAAAATTTAGAGATCTAACTGTGCTTCAGAATGTGTTTCTCTTTATCTTATACTCATATTCTGATATTGAGCTATCAAATTACAACATGCAGTGTGGCACACCAGGACGCACACAGGTTGCAATCAGAGGTTGGTTCAGCTCTCTTTGAATCACTTTGATATCTTGAGCATGTTATTTAACATTTCTGTGCTTCGCTTGTCTATAAAATTCAGAAAAATATGTGTCCTAACTATTTCTCAAGTGTAGGGAGAGAATCAAATGTGCTAATAGATGAAGGTCCTTTGAGAAGTAAACTTACTATTAACCTTCTACAAAAATAAAAATCAGCAACAATTCCAAACTGAGAAACAAGCAGCAGGGTATTGTGAATAGAATATTGACCTGGAAAATTGGTATTCTTTCTCTTTTTCTTTCATTTTCTTCTTAAATAAAAGGGTCTGAAACAAATACAACAAAAATCGTATCACCTGTTAAATGCCCCAGTGATTGGTATATAGCTGGTTTTTTTAGTACCTGTACTATTATATGTTTCAAATATTTTATAATTAAATTTTTTAATAAATTAAAAATTAATTAAAAATTAAAATATGACTTTCAATATTATAATTGAGCTTTGACAAGTCACATAACCTTTCTGGTCCTTTACTTGTCATTTTATGAACAGTGTTTACTGTCTTCCAAACTATAACATTCAGACTCAAGTGACTAGTTGATCATCTGATGTAGAATTTTTAAAAGATTAAATATTTATGCTGATTATAATAGATACATTTACATGGTTCAAAAAAAGAAAAACAGAGATTTATCAGATGAGGCAATTGAGAAATGAATTCAGATGTGGTCATCCAAGAAAAAACGGCCACATGCAGTAGTGACTCCTTCGCAATAAAGACATAAGATTATAAAGGTAATGACAAGAGACATTGAATTTGGACAAATGTAATATATATAAGATAAAACTAATGTCTTTGGAAAACCAAAGGTTTAGTCAGCAACCTCAGTCCAGAAAAGATCCCAAGAACAAACTGGAGGCCATCAGTTACAAACTAGATTTGGTGGGCCTCTAGTTCTGTGTTTGTGTTTGTTTATGTGTGTGTGTGTGTGTATAATAAGAGGTAAAATATGCGTATCGAAATAAGCATTCATATGTGTATGGGTGTATAATATGGATATAAAAAATCATTGATATGTTTAGTCCCATTCTGTTTAGCAACATTGCACATTTATGGCCTCAGTCTAAAGCCAAGTCCCTTCACACGATATCTAATTGTCAACATTTATAAACCTTAGCTTGGTTTTCATGATTTTTTTGTAGGTTCAGTCCATAGACTTTATCTTTAGTAACTGTTTCACTATCATGGCCTCTGTTTGATATACTGAAATTCAAATTTTTCAAGTAAGGATTTCTGGTCTTGTGTGCTATTTGATTTAGCAATTTAATTAATTATTTTTTCAAGCACTAATCAGGCCAGACCCTGATTAGCTTCTGAGATGAGACTGTATATCCTGTGCATTCAGGGTGGTATGGCTATAGACTTTTTTTGGCGAGGCAGAGGGCATAGGGCTGAAAGACAGCTAATTTATTATATTTTCCCCTTTTCTAGTACTTGCACAGAATGCCTGACAGCTAAGTGTTCATGTACACGTACACACACACACACACACACACACACACACACACACACACACACACACACACACACACACACACACACACACACACACACACACACACACTCCTATTTCCAATGACAGCCAGGCTCTGCAGAGGAAGCCGATAGGAAGACAGATCAAATGCTGTTCCCCTGCTCACCAGTCTACTTCTCCAAACACGCACACACACACACAAACACACACACACACATTCATATCCCAATCTTTACAGTAACGTAATCCGTAGCATTAGTCATAAAAGTTTTAAAAATGCTTTGTGGTTAATGTAAGGACGGCATTGATATCTCATGCTAAATTGGACATCCACTACTCCTGTATGTTTTAGTGGCTTAAGATAAGAAACATTTAATTCTCACAATTTTGTGGGCAGGAAGTAGAGCAGGGCTTAGCAAGCAATTCTTTGTCACATGGTTGGCAGAGGTCACTTGCGGATACTCAGCTGGTGCATAGGCCATTCTGGAGGGCCCAGCATATATTTGTTCACTTGTCAAAAGTCTTGGCAGAGGAGCTGGAGGGCTGGGCTCAGCTGGACTGTGAATCAAAGCACTTACATGTGACCCCTCCAAGTGGCATTCCAGTCATCAGACTTCTTACATGGCAGGTCAGGGTTCCTAGGAAAAGCATTCCAAGAGTTTTGTTTGTTTGCTTGTTTTGGTGTCTTACTAATAATTTTTTATACTTTCCATATTATTTTTGTGATACATTTTTGTGATACATACATTTTTTTAAATCTTACTTTTCTTTATATCTTGGTCTTAAGCCTTACGTTCAGTTCTTCCATGTCACTTCAATTGTCATTTTTCTTGAATTTATACCTCTTTTCTTTTATTCTCAAATATATGCCAAAGAGAAATATTTTCTAAATAAAAAGTGGATTGTTACTGAAACTTCAACATGCATATGTGTTTCTTGAAATGTGTTTCAGTAGGTATGTCCTTTTATAATTGCCCTGTTTGCATTCAATATCCAAGATAGGCTTTCATTCAACAAGTACTTTTAGACTTCACCATATATGATTGTGCACTTAGGTGTATTCAGAAGTGATGGAAGAAATGGTCCCTATATTTTTACAGTTTGTAATCTATTGCAAGAAGTCAGATAAATATGAAAAAAATAATAGCGGAAATTTCCAGTGACAAAGAAAAATGTGCAGTTTATACAAGAGTGCTATAAAATACAAGACCAAATGATTGGTTTGTCAGCAAGAGAGCAGGCAGGAATTTGTCTTGAGGCAGAGGACCCTGAGCCAGTTATTGAAGGAATGCTGTCTGCGAGTCATCAGAGACCAGTATGTGGACACTCACCAAGGAGTTGAAAGGGAAGGGATGTTTCCTTGGGTTATGGCCAGAAATAGCGTGAATAATCATGATGAGTAATGTGTCTAGAGGTGATGAGTATAAAAAATAGCAGAAAGTTAAGGGGCTTATATGGCAAAATAAAGATCAGATTGTCTCACTTTCGTGTAAACTGAAGTCATTTAGTACTCATTCTTCCATCTTTACTTGAGGAAATGAAACTACATCTATCTATCTAACCTATCTTATCTATCTATTATATCTCTCTCTCTCTTTCTCTACCTCTCTAACTTTCTATTACTTAAAAGTTTTCCTTTGCCTGTACCTGAGTTAATACTGTTAACACCCATGTTAATTTCCTGGTTTTGGCAATATCATTTGGTATGGAAGGTACTGTAACTGGGGCAAGTTGGATGAAAGGTGCATGGGAACTGTCTGTTTCAGTAGACAGAAACTGCTATTTCTGCTACTTATTGTGAGTCTTAAACTACTTTAAAAAGAAAAATTATGCTTAAAATTTTTAAATGCCTTTTCCTTGAGTATGGGTGATGGTAACCAAGATACAATGGAAGAAAATAAGAATAAAGGTTATTAGATCATCTATTATTTAGTAAAAAGTTATCCTCTTTTGAGGAAACGGTTACAGTTTGTAAGTATATCTTCATTCAAGCTAGATAACTAAGTTCCTAAAACATTCTCTAAAAATCTGTTAGTCTTAAAAAGCAATCCACTTTGGGGCCCAGTCACTCTCTAGCTGACCCAAAATTGGAATTCTAAAGATGCTGTTTGGTATTTCACAAAGGACATCCTAAGTGAAGTTCCTGCTAGGAGCTTCATGGTCAATTGCACCATCTTATTCCTCTAGAACACTGTTAATAAAAAGGTCACAGAGAATTTTATCTTCTGTAGGCTGCTAGCCTCTAGTTCAGGGTCTCTTTACCTCAGGACTGTTGACATTTTGGACCAGATAATTCTATGCTTTGGGGGGCTGTCCTGTGCATTGTAGGAAGTTTAACATCATCCCTATCCTGTACCCACTAAATTCCAGGGACATCCCAGGCTGTGACATGTGGCAACCCAAAATGTCTTTGGACATTGAGAAATATACCCAGGTGGGGAGGGGGTGGAAATTAGCTCCAGTTAAGAATCACTTCTGATATACAGTTTTATGCATATTCTCTTGAATATTTACATTAGGATATTCCCAGCTACCTCTTTAATGTTGATTAGATATAACTGTCTATATTCTCCTCCCATTGCCCATTTTAACTGTGTCAATTCTAGACTCAAGATAAGTTTACAGTCATCAACGAAGTCTGTAGAATTTCAAGGTGTTCTGCTGAATTCATACAATGTGTCTTCACAAATTATAGCCTTAACCACAAACATTTTTCTATTTCTATTTATTATTTATTTGCTGGCATAAACAAATTTTTGAGTATTATATAAAGTAATAAAATTAGTATTTTATGGCTTACAAAACTCACCAGTTTCTAGTTACATAGCTAAGCTATTTTTCTGATTTTAGAACTGCTATGTGTGGTGATATTCATTCAGGAAACTGGTATCAAACACCTACTTTATGTCAAATAGATGATTTGTCAGGAAATGGGTGAAAAAGACATAACCTCTGTCCTCATGGAACTCACTAATCACGGTAGATACAAATGTAATAATATCTTTATAGTTTTGTAATAAATTCCATTAACAAGATATGTGCTAGATGTTAATGTTTAACATACTGGGTAAAGAAAACACCCCACAAATTTTTAATAAGAGAGAAAATATTTTTAGGATCAATAATAATTTTGAAATTCTTAAACTGAGAAATTCAAGCATACTTTTGTTTCTTTATCGCAAGCTATCTTATTTATACTGCCTAGTAATCCTCTAAAAAGCTGGCTGAAAGTAAAGAAAAAAAATTCCATTATGGACCTATTGAAAATATATTCCTGATTACATCAATGATAGTTCTGGGAGAAATGTCTCATTAAATCACAGCAGGTTAAGTAACAGTTGATCCAGAAAATGTTTCAATTGTACTTTCTAAATAAGGATTTAAAAGATGCCTATCTGTTTCCAGAGGCCCCCTCTCATGACTTTATTGCCCACTTGAATTATATTGGAAAGGAATTGTTTAAAGTATAGCAGAAAGGAACACAATTGTTGAATGATAGTGAACACCTACACTTAAATGCCAGACCCATTATTCCTTATGATATTTTAATAAACAATTTATATTACCTGGATGATCTGAATTATTACTTCATTATCACATATCAAATCATAAAAGAATGACACTAAGAAGCAGCCTGGGATTTAAAGTCCTCCTCCCCTCTCCCCCGACCCATCCATCCTCATGTTATTCGTGACCTGAGGCTGAGTACTCATGTAGGTTGAAATACCACCCACACACAAAACAAGCTAATTAAGTCATCCTTTTTTTTTTTTTGTCATCACCATTGATGTTATACCAACTCTAACAAATACAGTAAGATTTATAGTAAATTTATATCATTTGCAATAACACATATTTTATTTTTAAATGAAATGTCCCGAACTTGAAATACATTCCATCTTATTATTTAATAATGTGCAACTGTAATTCTACTTGAAGTCTGAATTGGGATGAACATCATCAGTTTTATAAAACATTGAAGGAGTATGCTTTTGGATTTCAAAAACTTAACACAATCTTATACAGTCACCAGTAAACCTTTTCAACTGGAAGAACAGTGAATATCACATTTAATGCTAAATCTGCAATATCACATTGATAAAAGTAAGCTCAAAAATAATCTCCATACCTTAAGTGAGAAGTAGGAGGGAGGTTATGTACAGGAAGACAAATGGAGAATGTTTAGACTAAACGTGATAACAGCTCAGGCTGACCTAAACTGCCAAAATGTTCTGAAAGCAGAATGGGAGGCCCTAAGTTTTCTTTGGTTTCCAGGATAAGGAACTGTTTTTTATCTCACAGATAAAAGATTATTTAAATATTATTCTTGTATCCTAGGCGTTCAAAAGGAGAGACATAATACATATATCTAAAACTGTTTTAGATTATACAGTCTATTCTCAAAGGAACTTCAGGAATTAGGACAGAAATAGAAAAATAAGGGCATATGACTGCATTTAAAGAAAAACTGCATAGCAAAATAATTTTTTTCTCATTTTCCCCTGGAGATGGTGGCTTATAAACTTTCCATTTGTGCTTACTTTGGATTGTGTGTGTGTGTAAATAAAATTCATTCATAGTAGATAAATCTTAAAAAGTAGCAAAAAAATTATATCAGCAGATTCTAACTGCAAAGCAATGAGAACCCTCATCGTTTGAGTTTGATGCCTCTTCTTTAATATCCTTTCAGGAAGAGAAACTTATTTGGACATGAGAAGGAGTCAGAAATACACTCATTCAACTGATACTTGAGTGACTCCTGGGTGCCAACTGTGACTGCTCAAGGAATTGACAGCTGTACATATAATCACCATCAGGGGCCTGGGAAACTCATACAGTTCTAGTGAATTCCAGTCATTAACAAAAACTGTACAGCTTCTATAATATTGCAGGAAATAACCCGTGGATGCACAGTCAGTACCATTGTGTCCCATGTAGGTCTCTTAAGTGCTAGATACAGATTAATTAAGCCATATGAATTAAAATGTTGAAAGAAATTATACAGTTCATATCCAGGGAAGATGAAAATGCTGCTCTATATTCAAGGTGCTTTTTAAAGATTTTTTAACAGAATAAATAGTAGCTTAAAAGCATTCTAACTTTTGCTCTGAAAAATCTTTCCTAACTGGGCACTGAGGTCTAGGCAATTGTGGCAGGCAAAATAATAATCCCCCAAAGATGTCCATGTCCTATTCCCCAGAACTCTTAAACATGTTACCTTAACTGACCAAAAGGACTTTGCAGATGTGATTAAGTTAAGGATTTTGAGATGGGAGATTATCCTGGATCATCAGCATGGGTCAGTGTAGTCCAAGGGTCCTTATAAGGGAAGAGAGAGGCAGGGGAGGCAGAGAAGGGGATGTTATGAACTGAAGCAGAGATTGTGGGCAGCCTCTAGAAGCTGGAAAAGGCAAGGAAATGCACTGTCCCAGAGCTTCCAGAAAGAATGCAGCCCTGATGACCCACTTAGATTTCTGACCTCCACAATGGTAAGATAATAAATGTGGATTCTTTTAAGCCATTACATGTGTGATAATTGGTTACAGAAGCAATAGGAAACTCATACAACAATGTAGAGGCATTTTTAGTTCTTTTAAATTTCCATCTATCTATAAAGTAGGGAGGATGCATAGTGTTTGGAGAGAATTTATAGATGTTTGTACAGTATAAATAATACAATTTCAAGCATAGTTGAAAAAATGCTAACAATCCATTAAAAAGTAAACTACTTCATTGTATGAATATAGTCAGTTATGAAAATAACATGAGAATTTTTTTTTTAGTCTAGAGGGAAAAACCCCAAAATCTTAGTTCAAAGGAACTGAAATATTGTGAGCTACATCTGAAGAAAGATATAAATTGTTATCCCTTTCAGCTTGATTTTTTTGATAATTTATAGCAATGTAAAGGTAATATGGACATCAAATGTTGATAAGCACATACAAAAATTAGAGTTTTAACAGAAGATTTTGAAAACAGCAAAAAGGAAATATTAGAGATTTATCATTGTATCAATATATAAAGCATATCATTATGTCATTTTAAAACTGAGATCAGTTTTTAAATGAATCAAAAAAAAAAGCAACAAGAACCCCCAAAATCTGTAAAGTACTATCAAGTATTCTATGTCTAAAGAGAATGTAATATAAATTACTTTTTGCTAATTATGCATTGTATTTCCCTCAGAGCAACAAAATCTCTATCTCTGAAGGCTTTTGCTTCCTCAATTTAATACTATTTTTTTTTTCTTTTCACGCTCTTGACTGTTTCATGTGGCTATGAACTAAAAATCCTTCCTTTGTTTCTGTAAGTCTGAGGATATATTATTGCTTCTCTATAATGTCATGACAAATATCTTCATTTACTTTTTTGTGAGAAAACGATGGCTAATTTTTTCCTTTACGTGATAAGGATAAAAAGCTAAGAGTTATATTTAAAACCTCTCTGTATTTCATAAATATCTATACCATATGGATCCTAATCAAAATAGTTGCTCAAACATTACATAATTGTAAATTGCTAAAGAATCATTAAGTTTCTCTCTTATTTTCTCCTTTGCTCCCTCTCCTATCCCACATTTAAAATATTTTGGCATCTGGAAATTCTGGGTTTCCAAGCAGAACAAAAAACAAACAAACAAGAAGCTTTCCTCAGCATAGCCTAGAATGTCAGTGAGGAGTGAAAGTCAGAAATTCCCAGGCCTGAGACAGTGACAGAAATGAACAAGGAAGAGGGAGCCAGGAAAATATTGGAAATGTGTACATGGGCTGGAAGAAGTTAAGTGGTTTAAGTGTTAATTATCTACTTTACCAGAAATATTCTGCAATTCTTTCCATCCTAATATTTTTGATGGGGATATTGTAAGAAACCTCCGACTCTAAAGCTTACCCTAGTTTGCTTTCATCTGCCTATAGACTATTGATTTTTTTCTGTGGATGCGGGTCATGTTTATCTGACACTTCCCAGCTTCTTTCTTCAACAACATCCCTGTCCTGAATAGTGAGTGAATAACAAAATATAATCTTAAGTGGAAGAAGGTGTGTGGTTGTATATCTTTTGAGTTTAACATACACAAACTTGGGCAATAATTGTCCAAGTATTGGTCCGACAGTGGATGTTTTAACCACTGAATTTCAACTATTTTGGTTGCTAACAACGAGGTTGAGGGTAAGATGGTTGTAGATACCTGTTAAAAGCATTTTGTCTGTATGAGAAGCATAGCTCTCACTGGGCATTAATCAGTTGATCTTAGTTCTCATGGTGCATTAATCAAGGGTCTACTTTGGTTTCTTGAATTAGAGTTGGTCTCTCTGAGGCTGACCATGCCAGGTACTAGGAGAAATGGCCCTGTGGACCTTCAAGGGGGAGACAGAAAAA
The DNA here is from genome assembly GCF_005190385.1 of Monodon monoceros. Taxonomy (NCBI): domain Eukaryota; kingdom Metazoa; phylum Chordata; class Mammalia; order Artiodactyla; family Monodontidae; genus Monodon; species Monodon monoceros. The sequence goes on from NW_021703773.1 coordinate 19,156,006, forward strand.
AACAGCTTTCTCACTTTTACCTCTTGTAGTCCACACATTCTTACAACCGTTGCTTGTAGTCCACACATTCTTACAACCATTGCTGGAAAAATCACTTACGTTCATATTAAATAACTGTATATTGATATATAAATACACACATATCTATCTATCTGTCTATATATATCAAAAGCATATCTTCAAGTATGAAGAAGAGAATGAGTTATTTTTCACAGAAATAATATGCTATTACTTTTGCAAAGGGACAACATGAATAAAAACAGAGCCATGTTTCCATAAGTTGCCTGATTGCAGTGGCATTCTCTAAGGCACATAATAATTAGCTCTGCAGTTCTTACAGAGATGATTGTCTTATTGCTTTATTAACAAGCCCTAATGTTAATACTGTGTTTTCAAAAACATTTTCATAATACTTGAAAATTTCCTCAAAAAGGAATTTTTTATGAATCTGTCATTTGGTTGAGTTTTATGTCTTTATGCTTCATAGCTTCCAGAGTCAACAACTAGCAATTTTCTTTACTTATGCTTAGACTATTTTCAATACTTACATTTTAAGATATCCTGCTGTAGAGCAACTCTGAATATAGAAAACCGTAGTAAACAGTAAGGTTGTATTCTTAAAACATTCACTCAACAGGAAATTATTTAATCCAATTTTGCATGTACAAAATACTAACATTAAAATGTACTTCTGGTGAAAATAATGAGAGTTCTCCTATAAAGAAAAGAATGTATTCATAAAGGCAACAACTCCAGTTCTAAAGGACAAAATTTTCCTATAATTACCATTTAACTATATGCTGTGGTAATTTAATTGTAAATTGGAAGAAATCAATAGTGTGTACAGTATAATACTGCTCACAAGGTCATCTTGAAGTGTGTTACTAGTTACAAGGTACTGTTACTTGTATGATTAGACGTTAAATACTCAAGCTTTTGCTCTAACTGGGGAGATCCAAAAAGTCTCTTTCCTGAATGCAGTATGTGCCTGAAGCATCCATATGGAAGCCAGTCATGCAGGCGTGCGCCTTAGGAGTGTGTGAAGGAACCGCAGAACTCTGGCAAAGACCTGGGAGATACAAGTTGAAAGCATGGAAGTATGTTAGGGAATTGAAACGATGTACAGGAGGCAGAGGTTAGGCAAACACTCACTGGCAAAGTTACAGTAAGAGTTAAACACAAAAACATATTCTACAAATCTTGGTAATCAAAACCAGATCTGAACCTCTGCCATTTGTGTGACCCCAAGTCCACCACACCTATACTTGAGCCCATGTAAACTAGACATGAAAACTGCTAATTTATCCAAGGAATTTGATCTAAATTCTGTTAACGTTGTTGACAGAACTGTGTGGCTTCTAACCAGATATTTGTTGCCATTTTATTTCTGCAACGTTAAGTAGAAAAATTTTTACTTCACCCTTTTTTATAGAAATATATAAGGATATGATGATTTTTCGGCCCCCATTACTGGGATTCGAAGGAGAGAAGTTTCCAGTCAGTTACATGAGTTTGGATCTTTCCTATATATACCTGACTGTTTGCCCCATCCATCTCAGGGGAAGAACTCTAATGTGAAAGACAGGGATCTTTGATGCTGTAACTGAGATGCAGCTTCTGATTTTGACTAAACTTTCATAGAGCTGCACTTCCTGAAGAGATTTACCCTTTGAGGTTGTCAGAAAAATATCACTTTAATACCACAAGGTATCCTGGAGTCCAGGGCATCAGCTGGACCCTAACTCAGGCTCTTTAAATCTATATTTTGAGTCTTCCTTAACTCTGATAATGATAGAAAGTTGTCAGTTAATGGAAGAGTTATCTACTTTTACTTTGGATGGTCCTCAGAGGCCTTCCTTGGATTCATAAGTAGAGTTAACACAATGAATCTAAACAGAAGGCACCATCTGTGGAGAAAGTCTGGCTATTCAAGCCTTGAAGACATAGATCCTGAGAATGCAGTGTGTTATGAAGCTAAAACTCAATCTACGTACAGGAACTCAGCTTCAAATTTCCTTCAGGAGTGATTTGCAATTATATTGCTTCCTCATATTCTAAACTCACAGCCGGGAAGTTATCTTAGTCAAGTTGGGCTGCTATAACAACATACCATACACTGGGTGGCTTGAACAACAGACATTTATTTCTCACAACTCTGGAGGCTGGAAAGTCCAAGGTCAGGGTGCTGCATATTTGGTTCCTAGTGAGAGCTCTCTTCCTGGCTTGCAGACAGTCACCTTCTCACTGTGTCCTCACATAGCAGAGAAAGAGACGAAGTAAAATCTCTGGTGTCTCTTCTTATAAGGCACTAATTCCACCATGAAGGCCCCACCTTCTGATCTCCTCTAAACTTAATTATCCCCCAAAGATCTCATCTCTGATAACATCACATTTGGGGTTGGGGCTTCAACAGATGAATTTTGGAGGAATACAATTCACTCCATAGCAGGAGGACATCCCAAATTCTAATTTATATGATATTTTACTTTTGAAACAATCCAAAACCAAGCTGAAGAAGAGACTATGAACAGTTATATCAGGGAGAGTCCCAAATGTAGCTTATGATCAGGCATAATTTTAGTTAAAAGTCATGTGATGTTTAATATAACAAAAACTACTTTCAGGAAAGCACAAAAGGAAATCAATACTAGGATTACTATATTCATTTTGACCTAGCCTATGAATAGAAAAACCCAGTACATTTTCCATCAAGACAGCACTTTAAAAGAAAGTACTTTGTACTTATCACTAACTAATTTGCCTTAAGAGAGAAAGTGAAGCTGCCTTGTATCAGAGTCATTCTCCACCTATCTTCAGAACAAAGGGATTTTAAAATTTAGAAGATTTGCTTTTTTTTTTTTTTTTGCGGTATGCGGGCCTCTCACTGTTGTGGCCTCTCCCGTTGCGGAGCACAGGCTCCGGACGCGCAGGCTCAGCGGCCATGGCTTACGGGCCCAGCCGCTCCGCGGCATGTGGGATCTTCCCGGACCGGGGCACAAACCCGTGTCCCCTGCATCGGAAGGCGGACTCTCAACCGCTGCGCCACCAGGGAAGCCTGGATTTGCTTTTTTTTTTTTTTTTACAAAAAGAGAGTCAGAAATTTATCTTGAGGTTCCATTCCAATTCTTTAGCTCTCTGTGAAATGGGGGAATCTGCAACATGGGTAACCAAACTAAACAACCAAGAAAAGTTTTAGCCCAGATACTGTGCAGGATAGATGTTGTGCGAGCTGCAAGGTTAAGGAAGATGCAAACCCTGTCTTGGGCTTCCTTTCCTAAGTGAAACGTAGAGGAGGGCCCTCCCCTCTAGGAAGACACCACAGCAGTTGGAATAGGACATGACATGTGTCGATGCACCATATTTGAAAATGGTGAGCAGGCGCTATAATTATAGCATCTTCCTTTCCTAGACTAATGGGGAAAAAGAGAAAAAGATGAGATCAATGATATGTTTGATATAAGTCCAAATATGCCTTAGTAAGAAATTACCCATCATGGATTGTATTTAATTAAAAGAAGAAATTTAAAATACAGATATTTTGGGCTTCCCTGAGATGAAGGTGCATGTGTATATGAATGATGTGCTTTTACAAGGTACCAAAGAAACTATGGAATTTATTCACTACTGCAGAGATAAAAGCATCCTAGATTTAGAGTCTTACCCTTATCCTGAAAAAAGTAAAACTTTTGAAATAAAAATATGCACCCAGTAGACCTTAAATGTGAAATTTGCTTTTAAAAATATATTCAATGTCTTTATTATTAAAGTTTGATATAACTTGAGTTAACTCCTGAAGGACAATTTTCCCAAAATATTTTGGTACCAGTGTTGCCTTGTAACTAAAAGAGCCCACCTAATTAACAGAAGGACTAGACAATTTCTGAAACAACTGTATGCATCCCTTAAACGGAACATGTACCATTGAAACAAAACGTCTCTGTTTATCAGATATTATAGGATGTGATTTGCTTCAAGCTGTGAGGCAAATCTGGCAGTCCATTCAAAATCAACATGAATGTTTGTAAAGCAATTTGTGGTCTGCAGTAAAAAGTGCTGGGTTGATCTCTAAATAAGGAAAAATGATGCTCTTGAAGGCAATAGCACAGATAATGTTCTGTTTTTCTTTACATTTCCCAGTGGGTGTACATTTTAATAAATTAATCTAGCACTGGCATGAATGTCACAGGTATTGCAGAACTTCTATGTGTAATTTTCATTCACTAACTCATCTCTTCTAGCTTTGCTTTTCTAACACATATATGGTCGGGCCAAAATATTTGTTTTAGTTTTCCAAAATGTGTATATTTTTAGTCCATTCTCAAAAGAGGGAGGAATGGTTTTCGCTGAATTAGTCTCCTGATTTGGCAAACACACTCCCCATTGGCACGTGCAAGCCTGGGAGGGAACAGTGAAGAGGCCACTGCTGCTCATTATTGAGCTGTCATATTCACTCCTTCTTTAAACTGCTCTTGACTTTCCAAATAACATCCCTTTTAAAAATAGCTCTTTACGTTCTGGAGTGCTGGCTTGTGCTACTATATATTTTAGCTTACATCTTTTCATCATTTATTCACAAGGCTACCCATCATCTAAAATAACATTAATCAGACAAAAACTTTACTAAAGAGTGAATATCTCCGTATATGAACACTGGCAAGCTAGCTGACTGGATTTCTTCAGAGGCATGTGCAGCTCACTCTAATTCTAAAACTTTGTTTTAGCTTAAATACATAATGTCAAGTTTAAATTTAAAAAAATGACTTACGCTTGATCCTTCAACTTTACATTTCCTTAGGTGGATTACACATGTTAAGACAAATAAGATGCTATTTGCTATTTTTTGAAGAAAATAGGGGATAACATAACTGAAGTTGTTCTTTTTAAATATGTAAATTTTGTGAATCTTTAATCTATTGCTAAAAAGTAATACTAAAAGTTCAGGCTCGTGAGGGATTTAGTCGTAACATGGGGATTTTTACTGTGTTCTGATTAGTTTCACCAGTAGAATTTGAGGAACCCAGATTAAATAATTTTTGACCATAATTCTCTACTGAATGAACCTGGTGGAGCTGTTTCTGCTTCTCCAACGCTTAGCTTAACGTCCTTTGGCAAATAGCCCACTCTTGTCGATATGCCAGTTGGAACATGAAAGTGGGGCCCATTATCCTTTTTTCTAACATGTTATTATAGCATTTGACATAATTCCCAGCTACTACACCCACTGCAGTTCACCCACTGAGGAGCAGCGAGCCTATTTTCTACAAAAATGAAGTTATGGATGATGTATGTACATGGATAATATACTGTGCTGTTTGCTGAAGACTTGTACCCCGGAGTATGTTAGCTACTGACATATGCCAAATACAAGTTAAAGACACCACTCCAGTTCATAGCACATGCTACTTACATGTCTTTATTTTCCAGTTGGAAGTAGTCACTACTAGTGGCTTCAAAGAATGCTTATTTGTCAGCCCTACAACAGCATTCAGATCCCTTGAAGGATCTGTTGTTTATTTTTTAATTAAGGTGCAAGGAAATAACATTCAACGAATCCCATCAAGTCTGACATTAACCTAGCTGCCTAGAAAGGATGCTGGTTTCTTAGGAAATATTACAGTATATAATGGCAGGTAAGAATATGGTTGAGAAGGTTATGGAACTAGATTCCCAGGTTTGAATTCTGGCCCCAATACTTGAATGATGCTTAATTATGGATCCATTACCTAAATTCTCTGTGCCTTAGTTTCCTTGACTGTGAAATGGAATTAGTACTGTTGCCAACATCAAAGGATTATTAAAGGGATTAAATAAATTGATATATATAAAATGCTCAAAGCAGTGCTTACCACAGAGGAAATACTCAATAGATGTTAGATGCTATTGTTGCTATTTACATTATTATTATTATTTAAGGTAAAGTGACTTTTGTTTCACAAATCCATGCGGTTTCATTTAAGCATCTTAGAGTGCATGCTCACTCCCAAACCGTGCATTCTTAAAAGAAATTGGAATTCTGATTTTAGCTTTGATTTTGTGGTTATGTTCTCAGACCTACAATGGCCCCTATCTGTTCGAATTTTATTACTTGTAGCATATTCCGAAGAATCAGATGATCATGGTTGAAGTATGTTCTTGGCTCATATATAAAGACAAAGCTTTTACTTTGAGGTGAAGCTGAATGAATGATGCAGCTTAAGTCTCAAATCTCAGATACTTGCCCCACCTAATGGAATCTTAATAAAACAAGCATCTTACGTGTACCAAACTTTGCAAAGAGTTCATAAAGCAACAAAGTCCAGTCAGCAAAAATTTGTTCTAAAACGTATTCCAATACTTAAATTGTGCTTCTAGGAAAAGGTTAGTAAGACGCTAAATCAAAACCCACAGCAACATTTCTCAAAAGTACTTTTTTTTCTTCCAACTATTCTTTCCAATTCTTACCCTCTTACCCTTCACTTTCCCCTTCCTTTATAATGTAGATTGACTTAAATTCTCAGGTTAAGGAACCAGATTGATAAAATATAATCCTTTCAGTCAGTGCTCGGTGCGTGCGTGCATGCATACGTGTGTGTGTGTGTGTGTGTGTGTGTGTGTGTGTGTGTGTTGGGAGTAGAGGAGATGGGTAGTTATACATGTTAATAAATTTGATCTTGAAATAAACTTGGCAAATCATCAAAGGTAACATAAAACCAGGGAATTTATTGTAAATACCCATTAAAACTGCTATTTTAAAACATAAGAAAGACTCAGTTATTCAAAATGTTTTGAGCAGTTATTATGTGTTAGAAATCAGAAATATTTTATTCCATTTTTTCAATTAGATTATAATACAGTGGGAGAAACACACAGAGCAACATTAATTTGATGATAGAATTATGTATAGGGTGATATAAAGTGTGAGCCCAATGCCATATAGAGGGAGGGGTCTGTTTTCTTTAAGCAGAATGGCAGACAAGGGAGGACAATCTTTCAGTGATGCTGAAAGTAACCATCTTGGTTATTTATTTCTGATTGTTATTATCCTATCTCACGTTCTTTGAGATACTGCTATTTCTATTTGTTTTTTTTGATTTGCTTTGGGTTGTTGTGTTCTGTTTCACTTTTTTGTTTTGCTTTGTTTTTGGCCTTTTAATAACTCTGTCCCAGTATATTGTTTGCTCACATTATTGTTTTAATTTTTAATGAATTTATCTAAAAGGAGCATCTTTTTCATAAACATTATTTGTATTATGGTTGTCCAAATATATGATGCTCTAGTACAATATTATCCCAAAAGTCACATTGTAGATTAAATTGGCTTCCTTGGGTTGACATATACATTAAGCCATCACATATGGCATTGTTTCTAAAGGAAAATCTGCTATCAATTCAAGAAGATTTAAGCCTAAGTCTAGAATGTCATCTTTTTTTTTTAACATCTTTATTGGAGTATAGTTGCTTTACAATGGTATGTTAGTTTCTGCTTTATAACAAAGTGAATCAGTTATACATATACATATGTTCCCATATCTCTTCCCTCTTGTGTCTCCCTCCCTCCCACCCTCCCTATCCCACCCCTCTAGGTGGTCACAAAGCACCAAGCTGATCTCCCTGTGCTATGTGTAGAATGTCATCTTAATGTCATGTTCTCTCTTTGCATAAATGCTAATTACCCTGTACAAGAAGCCTGTGTTTGCTTTACTTTCTGTGATGTTTTCAACCTGCTGGTTCTATTCAAAAATACGTAAATGCATATTTTCTTACATTTTCCATTTGATGTGCTGAAATTAAAATAGTATTTTATTTGCTGCTGGTTATTACTGCTTAGATGTATTTATTTTGTCCTGTATGCCCTCAGTCATCTCTTAGGCTGGTTTTAAGTTTATTTACTTACTGTGAACTGTGAATGGTGAGGGAAGTGAATTGGTGCAGGTGTAATCTAATCACAGATAATACACAATGGCTGCTAATAAAAATAGCCAAGTAAGCCTCAAGCAAAATGAGACTCTACTTCCAGCAAAAATGGAACTTTAAAACATGCTGACATTCATAGGAAAAAAGGGTATAAATTCATTCAAAAAGTACAGAAAAGAAAACCCTAAATGTTTACTAGAGAACTCAAAAGAGATAGAAGCAAATCCTTCAGTCAAGACTTGTGGAGCAGAAGCAAGAAGAACTACAGTCCTGCGGCCTGTGGAACAAAAACCACATTCACAGAAAGACAAAATGAAAAGGCAGAGCCCTATGTACCCGATGAAGGAACAAGATAAAACCCCAGAAAAACTAAATTAAGTGGAGATAGGCAACCTTCCAGAAAAAGAATTCAGAATGATGATAGTGAAGATGATCCAGGACCTCAGGAAAAGAATGGAGACAAGGATTGAGAAGATGCAAGAAATGTATAACAAAGAGCTAGAAGACTTAACGAAAAACACCTAGAAAAATTAAAGAATAAACAGAGATGTACAATACAAAAACAAATGAAAAATACACTACAAGGAATCAATAGCAGAATAACTGACACAGAAGAACAGATAAGTGACCTGGAAGACAAAATGGAAGAATTCACTGCTGTGGAATAGAATAAAGAAAAAAGGATGAAAAGAAATGAAGACAACCTAAGAGACCTCTGGCAGGGACAACATTAAATGCAACAACATTCATGTTATAGGGGTCCCAAAAGGAGAAGAGAGAAAGGACCAGAGAAAGTATTTGAAGAGATTATAGTCGAAAACTTCCCTAACGTGGGAAAGGAAATAGCCACCCAAGTCCAGGAAGCACAGAGAGTCCCATACAGGATAAACCCAAGGAGAAACAAGCCAAGACACATAGTAATCAAATTGGCAAAAATTAAAGACAAAGAAAAATTATTGAAAGCAGCAGGGGAAAAACGACAAATAATATACAAGGGAACTCCCATAAGGTTAACTGCTGATTTCTCAGCAGAAACTTAAAAGCCAGAAGGGAGAGGTTTGATATACTTAAAATGATGAAAGGGAAAAACCTACAACCAAGATTACTCTAGCCAGCAAGGATCTCATTCAGATTCGATGGAGAAATCAAAAGCTTTACAAACAAGCAAAAGCTAAGAGAATTCAGCACCACCAAACAAGCTCTACAACAAATGCTAAAGGAACTTCTCTAAGTGGGAAACACAAGAGAAGAAAAGGACCTACAAAAACAAACCCAAAACAATTAAGAAAATGGTAATAGGAGCATACATATTAATAATTACCTTAAATGTGAATGGATTATATGCTCCAACCAAAAGACACAGGCTTGCTGAATGGATACAAAAACACAACCCATATATATGCTATCTACAGGAGACCCACTTCAGACCTAGGGACACATACAAACTGAAAGTGAGGGGATGGAAAAAGATATTCCACACAAATGGAAATCAAAAGAAAGCTGGAGTAGCAATACTCATATCAGATAAAATAGACTTTAAAATAAAGAATGTTATAAGAGACAAGGAAGAACACAACATAATGATCAAGGGATCAATCCAAGAAGATATAACAATTATAAATATATATGCACCCAACATATGAACACCTCAATACATAAGGCAACTACTAACAGCTATAATAGAAGAAAATGACAGTAACACAATAATAGTGTGGGACTTTAACACCTCACTTACACCAATGGACAGATCATCCAGAAAGAAAATTAATAAGGAAACACAAGCTTTAAACGACACTATAGGCCAGATAGATTTAACTGATATTTGTAGGGCATTCCATCCAAAAACAGCAGATTACACTTTCTTCTCAAGTGCACACGGAACATTCTCCAGGATAAATCACATCCTAGGTCACGAATCAAGCCTCAGTCAATTTAAGAAAATTGACATCATATCAAGCATCTTTTCTGAACACAATGCAATGAGATTAGAAATAAATTACGGGGAAAAACACGTAAAAAACACAAACACATGGAGGCTAAACCATATGTTACTAAATAACCAAGACATCACTGAAGAAATCAAAGAGGAAATCAAAAAGTACCTAGAGACAAATTACAATGAAAGCACAATGATCCAAAACCTATGGGATGCAGCAAAAGCAGGTCTAAGCAGGAAGTTTTTAGCAATACAAGCCTACTTCAAGAAATAAGACAAATCTCAAACAATCTAACCTTACACCTAAAGGAACTAGAGAAAGAACAAACAAAATCAAAGTTAGTAGAAGGAAAGAAATCATAAAATCAGAGCAGAAATAAATGAAATAGAAACAAAGAAATCAATAGCAGAGATCAATAAAACTAAAAGCTGGGTCTTTGGGAACATCAACAAAATTGATAACGTTTAGCCAGACACATCAAGAAAAGGGAGAGGACTCAAATCAATAAAATTAGAGATGAAAAAGGAGAAGTTACAACGGACACTGGAGAAATACAAAGCATCCTAAGAGACTACTGCAGGCAACTCTATGCCAATAAAATGGACAACCTGGAAGAAATGGACAAATTCTTAGAGAGGTCTAACCTTCCAAGACTGAACCAGGAAGAAATAGAAAATATGAACAGAGCACTCACAAGTAATAAAATTGAAACTATAATTTAAAATCTTCCAACAAACAGAAGTCCAGGACCAGATGGCTTCACAGGTAAATTCTATCAAACATTTAGAGAAGAGTTAACATCCATCCTTCTCAAACTCTTCCAAAAAATTGCAGAGGAAGGAACACTTCCAAACTCATTTTACAAGGCTACCATCACCCTGATACCAAAACCAGAGATACTACAAAAAAAGAAAATTACAGACCAATATCACTGATGAATATAGATGCAAAAATCCTTAAGAAAATACTAGCAAACAGAATCCAACAACACTTTAAAAGGATCATACACCATGATCAAGTGGGATTTATCCCAGGAATGCAAGGATTCTTCAATGTACGCAAATCAATCAACGTGATACACCATATTAACAAATTGAAAAATAAAAACCATATGATTATCTCAATAGGTACAGAAAAAGCTTTTGACAAAATTCAACACCCATTTATGATAAAAACTCTCCAGAAAATGGGCATACAAGGAACCTACCTCAACATCATAAAGGCCATATATGACAGACCCACAGCAAACATCATTCTCAATGGTGAAAAACTGAAAGCATTTCCTCTAAGATCAGGAAAAAGAGAAGGATGTCCATTCTTGCCACTATTATTCCACACAGTTTTGGAAGTCCTACCCACGGAGAAGAAAAAAGAAATAAAAGGAATACAAATTGGAAAAAAAGAAGTAAAACTGCCACTGTTTGCAGATGACATGATGCTATACATAGAGAATCCTAAAGATGCCAGCAGAATCTACTAGAGCTAATCAATGAATTTGGTAGAGTTGCAGGATACATAATTAATACACAGAAATCTCACATTGTTCACAAAATCACAAAATTCTTTGCATGAGGGCCTCTAAATCTGGTTGGAGCGTTTATAGACTTTTTTATTTAACATCTTTATTGGAGTATAATTGCTTTATAATGGTGTGTTAGTTTCTGCTTTATAACAAAGTGAATCAGCTATATATATACATATATCTCCATATCTCCTCCTTCTTGCGTCTAACTCCTATCCCACCCCTCTAGGTGGTCATAGAGCACCAAGCTGATCTCCCTGTGCTATGCGGCTGCTTCCCAGTAGCTATATATTTTACATTTGGTAGTGTATATATGTCCATGCCTCTCTCTCGCTTCGTCCCAGCTTACCCTTCCCCCTCCGCATGTCCACAAGTCCATTCTCAACATCTGCATCTTGATACCTGTCCTACCCCAAGTTTCTTCAGAACCTTTTAAAAATTCTTTTAGATTCCATATATGTGTGTTAACATACGGTATTTGTTTTTCTCTTTCTGACTTACTTCACTCTGTATGACAGTCTCTTTGTCCATCCACCTCACTACAAATAACTCAATTTCGTTTCTTTTTATGGCTGAGTAATATTCTATTGTATACATGTGCCACATCTTGTTTATCCATTCGTCTGTCGATAGACACGTAGGTTGCTTCCATGTCCTGGCTATTGTAAAAAGCGCTGCAATGAACATTGTGGTACATGCCTCTTTGAATTATGATTTTCTCAGGGTGTAAGTCCAGTAGTGGGATTGCTGGGTCGTATGGTAGTTCTATTTTTAGTTTTTTAAGGAAACTCCATACTGTTCTCCATAGTGACTGTATCAATTTACATTCCTACCAACAGTGCAAGAGGGTTCCCTTTTCTCCACACCCTCTTCAGCATTTATTGTTTGTAGATTTTTTGATAATGGCCATTCTGACTGGTGTGAGGTGATACCTCATTGTAGTTTTGATTTGCATTTCTCTAATGATTAGTGATGTTGAGCATCCTTTCATGTGTTTGTTGGCAATCTGTATATCTTGTTTGGAGAAATGTCTATTTAGGTCTTCTGCCCATTTTTGGATTGGGTTGTTTGAATTTTTGATATTGAGCTGCATGAGCTGCTTATACATTTTGGAGATTAATCCTTTGTGAGTTGCTTCATTTGCAAATATTTTCTCCCATTCTGAGGGTTGTCTTTTCATCTTGTTTATGCTTTCCTTTGCTATGCAAAAGCTTTTAAATTTCATTTGGTCCCATTTCCTTATTTTTGTTTTTATTTCCATTTCTTTAGGAGGTGGGTCAAAAAGGATCTTGCTGTGATTTATGTCATGGAGTATTCTGCCTATGTTTTCCTCTAAGAGTTTTATAGTGTCTGGCCTTACGTTTAGGTCTTGAATCCATTTTGAGTTTATTTTTGTGTATGGTGTTAGGGAGTGTAGTAATTTCATTCTTTTACATTTTTATTCTTTAGCTGTCCAGTTTTCTCAGCACCACTTATTGAAGAGGCTGTCTTTTCTCCATTTTATATTCTTGCCTCCTTTATCAAAAATAAGGTGACCATATGTGTGTGGGTTAATCTCTGGGCTTTATATCCTGTTCCATTGACCTATATTTCTCCTTTTGTGCCAGTACCATACTGTCTTGATTACTGTAGCTTTGTGACATAGTCTGAAATTTAGGAGCCTGATTCCTCCAGCTCCATTTTTCTTTGTCAATATTATTTTGCTATTCAGGGTCTTTTGTGTTTCCATACAAATTGGGAAATTTTTTGTTCCAGTTCTATGAAAAATGCCATAGATAGTTTGATAGCGACTGCATTGAATCTGTAGATTGCTTTCGGTAGTATAGTCATTTTCACAGTGTTGATTCTTCCAGTCTAAGAACATGGTATATCTCTCCATCTGTTGATATCATCTTTAATTTCTTTCATCAGTGTCTTATAGTTTTCTGCATACAGGTCTTTTGTCTCCTTAGGTAGGTACATTCCTAGGTATTTTATTCTTTTTGTTGCAATGGTAAATGGGAGTGTTTCCTTAATTTCTCTTTCAGATTTTTCATCATTAGTGTATAGATATGCAAGAGATTTCTGTGCATTAATTTTGTATACTGCTGCTTTACCAAATTCATTGATTAGCTCTAGTAGTTTTCTGGTAGCATCTTTAGGATTCTCTATGTATAGTGTCATGTCATACACAAACAGTGACAGCTTTACTTCTTCTTTTCTGATTTGTATTCCTTTTATTTCTTTTTTTCTGTGATTTTGGGGCTAAAACTTCCAAAACTATATTGAATAATAGTGGTGAGAGTTGTCACCGCTTGTCTTTTTCCTGATCTTAGAGGAAATCATTTCAGTGTTTCACCATTGAGAATGATGTTGGCTGTGGGTTTGTTATATATGGCCTTTTTATATTGAGGTAAGTTCCCTCTATGCCTACTTTCTGGAAGCATTTATCATAAATGGGTGTCGAGTTTTGTCAGAAGCTTTTTCTGCATCTATTGAGATGATCATATGGTTTTTCTCCTTCAATTTGGTAATATGTTTTATCACACTGATTGATTTGCATGTATTGAAGAATCCTTGCATTCCTGGGATAAACCCCACTTGATCCTGGTGTATGATGCTTTTAATGTGCTGTTGGATTCTCTTTGCTAGTATTTTGTTGAGGATTTTTGCATCTCTGTTCATCAGTGATATTGGCCTGTAGTTTGTTTTTCTTGTGACATCTTTGTCTGGTTTTGGTATCAGGGTGATGGTGGCCTCGTAGAATGAGTTGGGGAGTGTTCCTCCCTCTGCTATATTTTGGAAGAGTTTGAGAAGGATAGGTGTTAGCTCTTCTCTAAATGTTTGATAGAATTCGTCTGTGAAGCCATCTGTTCCTGGGCTTTTGTCTGTTGGAAAATTTTTAATCACAGTCTCAATTTCAGTGCTTGTGATTGCTCTGTTTATATGTTCTGTTTCTTCCTGTTTCAGCCTTGGAAGGTTGTGCTTTTCTAAGAATTTGTCCATTTCTTCCTGGTTGTCCATTTTATTGGCATATAGTTGCTTGTAGTAATCTCTCATGATCCTTTGTATTTCTGCAGTGCTAGTTGTTACTTCTCCTTTTTCATTTCTAATTCTATTGATTTGAGTCTTCTCCCTTTTTCCCTGGATGAGTCTGGCTAATAGTTTATCAATTTTGCTTATCTTCTCAAAGACCAGCATTTAGTTTTATTTATCTTTGCTATTGATTCCTTCATTTCTTTTCATTTATTTCTGATCTGATCTTTATGATTTCTTTCCTTCTGCTGACTTTGGGGTTTTTTTTTTCTTCTTTCTCTAATTGCTTTAAGTGTAAGGTTAGGTTGTTTGAGTTGTTTCTTGAGGTCGGATTGTATTACTATAAACTTCCCTGTTAGAACTGCTTTTGCTGCATCCCATAAGTTTTTGGTCATCATGTTTTCACTGTCATTTATTTCTAGGTATTTTTTGATTTCCTCTTTGATTTCTTCAGTGATCTCTTGGTTATTTACTAGTGTATTGTTTAGCCTCCATGTGTTTGTGTTTCTTACACATTTTTTCCTGTAATTGATATCTAGTCTCATAGTGTTGTCATCGGAAAAGATACTTGATATGATTTCAATTTTCTTAAATTTACCAAGGCTTGATTTGTGACCGAAGGTGTGATGTATCCTGGAGAATGGTCCATGAACACTTGAGAAGAAAGTGTATTCTGTTGTTTTTGGATGGAATGTCCTATAAATATCAATGAAGTCCCTCTTCTTTAATGTCTCATTTAAGCCTAGGTTTCCTTATTTATTTTCATTTTGGATGATCTGTCCATTGGTGAAAGTGGGGTATTAATGGCCCCTACTATGATTGTTTTACTGGCGATTTCCCATTTTATGGCTGTTAGCATTTGCCTTACGTATTGAGATGTTCCTGTGTTGGGTGCATAAAATTTACAGTTGTTATGTCTTCTTCTTGGATTGATCCCTTGATCATTATGTAGTGTCCTTCTTTGTCTCTTGTAATAGTCTTTATTTTAAAGCCTATTTTGTCTGATATGAGCATTGCTTCTCCAGCTTTCTTTTGATTTCCATTTGTATGGAATATCTTTTGCCATCTCCTCACTTTCAGTCTGTATGTGTCCCTAGGTCTGAAGTGGGTCTCTTGTAGACAGCATATATATGGGTCTTGTTTATGTATCCATACAGCCAGCCTATGTCTTTTGCTTGGAGCATTTAATCCATTTACATTTAAGGTAGTTATCGATATGTATGTTTCTGTTACCATTTTCTTAATTGTTTTGGGTTTGTTATTGTAGGGCCTTTTCTTGTCTTGTGTTTCCTGCCTAGAGAAGTTCCTTTAGCATTTGTTGTAAAGTTGGTTTGGTTGTGCTCAGTTCTCTTAGCTTTTGCTTGTTTGCAAAGGTTTTAATTTCTCCGTCAAATCTGAATGAGATTCTTGCTGGGTAGAGTTATCTTGGTTGTAGGTTCTTCCCTTTCATTGCTTTAAATATGTCCTCCCACTCCCTTCTGTTTTGCAGAGTTTCTGCTGAAAGATCAGCTGTTAACCTTACGGAGATTCCCTTGTATGTTTTTGTTGTTTTTACCTTGCTGCTTTCAATATTTTTTCTTTGTATTTAATATTTGATAATTTGATTAACATGTGTCTTGGCATGTTTCTCCTTGGATTTATTCTGCATGGGACTCTCTGTGCTTCCTGGACTTGACCATTTCCTTTCCCATATTAGGGAAGTTTTCAACTATAATCTCTTCAAATATTTTCTCAGTCCTGTTCTTTTTCTCTTCTTCTTCTGCGACCCCTATAATTTGAATGTTGGTGCATTTAATGTTTCCTAGAGGTCTCTGAGACTGTCCTCAATTCTTTTCATTCTTTTTCCTTTATTCTGCTCTGTGGTAGTTATTTCCACTATTTTATCTTCCAGGTCACTTACCCGTTCTTGCCTCAGTTATTCTGCTTTTGATTCCTTCTAGAGAGTTTTAAATTTCATTTATTGTATTGTTCATCATTGTTTGTTTGCTCTTTAGTTCTTCTAGGTCCTTGTTAAAAGGTTCTTGTATTTTCTCCATTCTATTTCCAAGATTTTGGATCATCTTTACTATCATTACTCTGAATTCTTTTTCAGGTAGACTGCCTATTTCCTCTTCATTTGTTTGCTCTGGTGGGTTTTTACCTTGTTCCTTCATCTTCTGTGTGTTTCTCTGTCTTCTCATTTTGCTTAACTTACTGTGTTTGGGGTCCCCTTTTCGCAGGCTGCAGGTTTGTAGTTCCCGTTGTTTTTGGTGGCTGCCCCCAGTGGGTAAGGTTGGTTCAGTGGGTTGTATAGGCTTCCTGATGGAGGGGACTGGTGCCTGGTTCTGGTGGATGAGGCTGGATCTTGTCTTTCTGGTGGGCAGGACTGCGTCTGATGGTATGTTTTGGGGTGTCTGTGACCTTATGATTTTAGGCAGCCTCTCTGCTAATGGGTGGGGTTGTGTTCCTGTCTTGTTAGTTGTTTGGCATAGCGTGTCCAGCACTGGAGCTTGCTAGTCATTGAGTGGAGCTGGGTCTTCATGTTGAGACGGAGATCTCTTGGAGAGCTCTTGACAATTGATATTCGTGGGGCTGGGAGGTCTCTTGTGGACCGATGTTCTGAACTTGGCTCTCCCACCTCAGAGGCAGTGGCCTGACACCTGGCTGGAGCATGAAGATGCTGTCAGCCACATGGCTTTGCAGAAAAGGGAGAAAGAAAAAAAGAGAGAGAGAAAGGGAGAGAGAGTGAGAGAGACAGAGAGAGAGAGAGAGAGAGGGAGGGAGGGAGGGAGGGGGGAGGGAGGGAGGAAGGAAGAAAGGAAATAAAGTTATTAAAATAATTTTTTTAATTGTTAAAAATTAAAAAGTAAAAGGAAGAGAGCAACCAAATCAATAAACAAATCTACCAATGATAATAAACTCTAAATACCAAACTGAGATAAACATAAGATCAGAAACAAATTAGATGCAAAAAGCAAACCCCAAGTCTACAGTTGCTCCCAAAGTCCACTGCGTCAATTTTGGGATGATTCGTTGTCTATTCAGGTGTTCCAGAGGTGCTGGGTACATCAAGTTGATTGTGAAGATTTAATCCACTGCTCCTGAGGCTTCTGGGAGAGATTTCCCTTTCTCTTCTTTGTTTGCAGAGCTCCTGGGGTTCAGCTTTGGATTTGGCCCTGCCTTGGTGTGTCGGTCTCCTGAGGGCATCTTTTGGGAAGTCTCACGTCTTTTTCCAGCATTCAGTATGTGTTCTGTAGGAGTTGTTCCACATGTAGATGTATTTCTGATGTTTTTGTGGGGAGGAAGGTGATCTCCATGTCTTACTCCTCCGCCATCTTGAAAGTCTCCTTATACACTTTTAGATTGATGGATGTGTGCTTAAGGTATGAGATTAAGATTAAAAAAAAAAACCTAAAAGATCCCCAAACTTCTTTAAGGGAAAAAATTTTTTTTGGATAATTGTGGTTGGTTTTTTGTTGGTTAAAGGGAGGAACAGTTTTTACTGTGACACTGAGAGTGGAGTCAAATGATATAAGAGAATTGAATTGGCCACACATTCTTAAGAAAGGTGGTTTAAGTACTGGAAGGGCCATGATACTCTTTGAGATCTGAATAAAGAGTTATACTCAATGCTGAGGAGACCCTATCCCCTTGCATTAATGAGAAAATGGAATACAGTTACAGGGAGAGGTACAACAGTAGCTGTCTTAGTCTCTTTGTGCTACTATAATAAATAGCTCAGACTGAGTAGCTTATAAACAATAGAAATGTATTGTTCACATTTCTGGAGGCTGCAAGTCCAAGACCAGGGTGCCAGTGTGGCTAGTGAAGGCCCTCTTTTGGGTCAAAAACTTCTGGTTGTATCCTCACATAGTGGAGGGGGCTGGGGAGCTCTCTGGAGCCTCTTTTATAAGGACACTAATCCCATTTGTGAGGGTGGACCCCTCCTCTTAATACCTGTACCTCCTAACACCATCACCTTAGGGGTTTAAGATTTCAACATATGAATATTGAGGGGACACAAACCCTCAGACAATAGTAGCAGCTCATTAAGTGTACCACAGCTAGAGACTGGCTATGTTGCCCCCTGCACCAACCAGGTAACTCTTACAGATTGTAAAAGCCTCGGTCACTTTCATAACCCTTGAGACTTTTCCTCAATCTGGATTCCCAAGGTCAATCTAATTTCTCATTGAAAAAGAGATTTTTCACTTTTCAAAAGTTTTTAATATCTGACATAGCTAAGTATGTAGTATTTAGGGATAAGGAGAGCTCCTTGAGTTGTCAAAATTCATTACATACAATGTATATTGTTATTCAGATCCATCATATTAACATTTTTATATAGTGCTGATTTATTATTGCTATTATTGAATTGACACTAAATGATCCAAGCATCTTTGATTTTTCCAGTATTTGTAATTTTTCAGATTGCGTGACTGCTTTTCATGAATTTTTGTTCTCTTACTGCTTTCAGACCACTGTCATTTTTTTTGTCATTACATATGTATAGTCATTTGTATATAAAATGTTATATATGTTTATATCTATATAGATATAGATATATACACATATATATATATGTGTATTCATTTCCTCTGAAAGGGGCTTTAACTTCATTGCAGCTTGGGCAACATTTTTACTGTGCCTATTTGAAATGATTTTAAAATAAGAATTAACATGATCTAAATGGGAACAAAATGTACGTTTTTTATAAGTAAAAAGCTTGTTTCAATGCAAGCAATTTGTGAAGTGAATTTTGCCTAAAAGTTCTCTCTCTCTCTCTCTCTCTCCCACACACACACACACACACACACACACGCACACACACACACATATTGATATATTTATATAGTTCTGCCCCACCACATATAGGGCAAAAGTTTGTGCAGTAGTTACCCCCTTATCCATGGGGGAAATGTTCCAAAACTCCCAGTGAATGCCTGAAACTGTGGATAGTACTGAATCCTATTTGTACTATGATTTTTCCTATACATACCTATGGTAAAGTTTAATTCATTTATTAAGCACAGTGAGAGATTAACAATAATAGTAAAATAGAACAATTATAACAATGTACTTTAATAAAAGTTATGTGAATGTGGTCTCTCTCACTCGCTCCCTCTCAAAATATCTTATTGTACTGCAGTACCCTTCTTCTTGTGACGATGTGAGATGATAAAATGCCTACATGATGAGATGAAGTAAGGTGAATAACGCAGGCATTGTGACATAGCATTAGGCTACTATTGACCATCTGATGATACCTCAGAAGGACTTGGATCATCTGTCTTGGGTGATCCAAAGAGTTTGAGGAGCAGTAGTTAATAAGGCATTCTTGAGTATAACATTTGAATTCACTGTTTTCTCAAAAGACAAATTACATATAAGCATTAACTTTTATTTTGCTGTATTTAAATCATACCAATTTTTTTTGATTAGCATTTTTCCAGAAGACTTATTCTCCTGTATTTGAGTACCTTAAAAATTTAATAAATTTTAATTTGACTTTCATTAAGACATCAGGTACTTATTTTATTTATTAATAGTACTTGAGAGTAATATATCTATAAATACAAAACCATATATATTGTCATATATGTACATATATCTATATGTGTATATACATATATACATATATATGTAATGCTATCATTCTAGAGGGTCATTCAATAAAATAAACGTCATAAATGAACTTTTCTCCATGTGCTGTGTGATTTAAAAAACTACCTAGCTAAATGCATACAATTTGTGTACAGCTTATAGAGTTTGTCAAGATATTACTTTTTCAATAAACTTAGCAAACTAGGGTTTAGGATACATTTATTTCAGAGTTGTTTTTTATTTAGTTAAGATACCATTGATCTGTTTATTTCAGTTTAGTCCAAGGTAAAAATTCATGAGAGATGCTCACTTTTGTTCTTTAGAAGTCAAATTATTCACTATTAATTGAAGTCAGTTTACTTTGTATAATTATACTTTTGGCAGATGAATGAACAAGAAATTATAAAGTTTGAAGCTGCTGCATAGTTAGAAGTTCTTTTAAACATCTGTGCTTTTAGAAAGAAATTATATGTAACCTTATTAGCTCATTTATTTGGACTTTTACCATTACTCTGGAGAGAGAGAAATAGCTTTTTATGAAATTCATTTTGTCCTTTGCAATTTGAGGAATTTAGCAGTTAATGGAGTTTAAAAATAATGTAGGGCCTGAGGGAAAACAAAGATTTTTTTAGATTAACCTTATTATTAAAATTTTGATATAAGATATTTTCCAAATTACTCTTTCTTGTCATCATTATAGATGACTTTGTTTATTGAACCATAGTCTTAGCATATGATAATTTAGCATATGATAATTCTGAGTTTATATTAATTACATATGTATATATAAAATCATTTGTACATAGAGATTTAAATCTTATTTTTCAGCTATAAAATGCTTAGGCTATATTTAAAGACTGAGAAAATTACTTGCATAAATAATTCATTTTTTAATATTTCTTAAGATAAAATTTCTTTACAAAGTAGTTCATTTTTCACACATATTTACATTTCAGGAAAAACAAGCAATTAAATTTTTATCTATTATAATAATGAATATTTCAGTAAGCAAAAATGTTTTTCCTATTTGTTATTGTCATTGTTTTATCGATACTAGTCTTAATGATATTAAAATGAATGCCCCCTGTGAAATTAAGATATCAACGCTAGCTTCTCACTAGTTCTCTTTCCATAATATAATATTCTGATTTGTTTTTCAAAATTTACTGCTACAGACTTTAAAATTTAACTTTTGTGCTTTCATAACTATAGTGATATATCAAAGCAACTAGATGTCTGTCATCCAAAATGAGTTTGTACTTACAGGGTAAACTTAGAAAGTTGCATGAAATCTTTTGGAGTATATTTAATTTAGATGACAAATATGCAACTTGCTGTTTTTTTTAAATCTAATTTCCTTTTGTACTAAAGTTGCTAAGATATTTGGAGAAGTAGATAGTGCATTCTAAACTGCAGGGCACATTTATCACGTTTTTATTTTACATCCTGAATTGTCAACCTATTCAACCAGCGTGGTTAAATTGATTCTACACAAGGTTGCCATTTAAAAAGAGCAACAAGCTAATCCTGTTTAGTGTCTAAGCAGTAGTAATTTAGATGTATAGGGAAGTACATAATGTATTTCAAGAAATAACTTACCACAAGGAATTACTTAAAAACAAATAATGGCAATATAAAGTGACATTATATAACAAAAAATGTACCCTATTTTGCATACACAAATTTATATGGTTAGAAAAAGGAATAGTTCTCTAAATGGCAAAATTAATTTTCTACAGTTTTGGAATAAATCTCGGTGATTCTTTTTCTTCTTTTTAATGCTTTTAGCTAAATTTAATTTATCATTGTATATTATAGGTCTACTTGGCATCATATGAGTCAGAGTACTCACATGATATGAGGATACACAAGTTCAATATCCGAGCACAGCATATTGATTTCTAATATCTGCAGGTGCTAAGGCAGTGATGATGGCTTCTGAATTGCTGCCCTCAGTAAATCTACAAATCCATGGCTAATATCGTTAAAAGCACAGAGGGACATTATTGCCGAGACAACACTCTTCTGACTGCATTCACCTTATCTCAGCCTCATGTTATTTCATTTGCTCCCCGTGCATCCGTGAGGTAGAGAGGAGCAATCTGCTTTTTAGAAGATACATTTTTGACATAATGAAATGTTCAAGTTTTTCTTCACTGAGCAACATTAAAAGGTAATTTACTTTAAAGGCTAATGTTTTCTTCACCAAGCCTCAATGAAAGGTAATTTACCTTAAAGGGTAAAATTTTTAAGTTACATATACCTAATCAGCTTTTTTTTTTTTTTTTTTTGAACCAATAACCATATAGGCACACCTCAGGATTTGGTTCCAGATCACTTCAATAAAAGGAATATAATAATAAAGCAAGTCAAACACATTTTTTGGTTTCCCAGTGCATATAAAACTTATGTTTACACTATACTGTGATCTGTTAAGACTGCAAAGCATTATGTCTAAAAAAACAATGTACATACCTTAATTTAAAAATACTTTATAGCTAGAAATGCTAACCATCATGTGACAATGCAGCGTTGCCACAAAGCTTCAATTTGTAAAAAAAATACTCATTATCTGTGCAATAAAACAAGGTGTGTCTATATTTGCTTGAAAATAAGCATATTGATTTCTCAGATATCTGGGACATTTTGCAATTTGCCAAGCAAAGTATTTAAAAACTGTTTACTAGCTCTATTAATATTAAAAGACTTAAATGTAAGAGTTGGCTATTATTCTATTAATAATCCTTTATCCAACAGATATTTTGATAAAGACTATGGGGTTTTTTCCCCCCTTATTCTTAAACCATGTTGTAGGGACACAAAAACCTGGTATATTAGTTCAGTCTCCTCAGAAGCAAATACCAAGCAGGATGAGACTTGTAACTTATGGGAGGCGGAGGGGACTGTGAATGATAAAGGAGGAGGGAACGGGCAGAGAGCCTCAGGACCAAGAAGCAGGTCTGGCACTTATGAAAGGGGAGAGAGAAGCAATGATTAGAGAGGAATAGCCTCAGACTGCAGAGCATTTCTAAAACAGTATCAGCCAGAACAGTAAGGGTCCCCCCACCCAAAAACAAAAAAAGTTCCATTGTAGAGCAGTTCCAGACCAGCCTGCAGTAGTACCCTTGCTGTTTGAGTTGCTGATGGGAGTAACCTGGGGAGAACATGGCCTCTGCATGAATGCAGTGAGAGACACAGAGAGGAAGCACAGGGGCCATCGGTCAGCTGTGCCCCCTCCCACAGGTTCTTTTGAAGATTTGAGAGGCATACTTCCATGACTGCCATTCTGGAAACATTATCAATAAGATGTTGCTATGTTAAGCAATAACCGTGAGAATGGGCCAATTTTTTTATTCGGGGTAAAAGAACATATGTCAAAGTATTATAAAAATCTCCTTTTAATTCTTTTTCCATTAAATATTCCTATAAATGCTAAGCAATACATACACACATACACACAGAGCCAAGTTCTAAAGAACCAGAGTCATCCCTAGATGCCAGAAAATAAAAAACTCAGTCACAGCTGTAAGGGGGAAAGGTGGTACTGATAACCGCAATGCTACATTGTGCCGTGGGGTGCCAGATCAGATATAGACCAGAGTGAAGGAGACTGAACTTTTAACAACACAAGGATTAGGTATGTTCTAGTGCTGCACAAAGCTAGAAATTTCCCCATAAAAATGATTTGTCCTTTGAATATATCATTCCTATTATGCCCTCCATTGTTTGTGATGAGAAGTCAGATGTTAGTCTTATTGGGGTTTCTTTTTATCTGACAGGTCATATTTCTTTGCAAGGTTTTGTCTTTCTCTTTCAACATTTTTACATGATTTGTCAGGGTGTAGATATATTTTTATCCTACTTGGAGTTCACTGACCCCTGTTGATGTGTAGACGAATGTTTTCTATCAACCTTGGGAATTTCCAGCCATTATTTCCTTGAAGAATTTTTTCAATCCTTTCTCCTGTCCTGCTACTCATATGATACGTACATTGGTGAGTTTGTGTCCCACATTTTTCTGAGTGTCTATTTTTCTTCACTTTTCTTTTCTCTCTATTCTTCAGATTTCACAGTCTCTATCAATCAGCTGTTCAACTGATTCTTTCTTCTGCCAGTTCAAGTTTACTGTTGAATCCCTCTAGTAAATTTTCATTTCAGTTATTGTACTTTTCAACTTCAGAATTTCCATGTGGTTCTTTTTTATTTTTTAATAATTTCTATCTCTTTATATTCACTACATAATGAGACACTGTTATACATTCCTTTACTTCTTAAGAGTGGTTTGCTTTAGTTTTTAAATGTATCTATAAAGGCTGCTTTGAAGTCTTTGTCTATTAAATCTAACATCTGGGCTCCCTCACAGGCAGTTCCTGTCACTTGCTTTATGTCTCCCTGTGTATGTGTCAGTTCCAGTGTCTTTGTATGTCACCTGTTTTCTGTTGTCATTGTTGAAAACTGGAGATTTTAGATAATATATTGTAGTAGCTCTTGATACTGATCCCCATCACCGAGGCTTTTTGATACTGATATTTGCTTGTTTATTTGTTTAACAACTTGGCTAGACAATTTTAGTGAAGTCTGTTTCACCAGGGTAAGAAGCCTCTGATGTACATTCTCAGAGCGCACAATCACCTAAGATTACAGTAGTTTTAGTAGGGCTCTTTCTGACCGTTTCCTTCCCGGTTCTCTCTGTTTTGCTCTCTGCCTTTATGGGTATAACACCCAGCTTTGAGGCTCCACTAATTTCTGGTTGATTGCTCTGTTGTTTTCAGCAATGCCTTGGAGCATAAATCGTTTCACAGTCTAATTCAAATAAATGTGGGCCTCATTGTTGGGATACTTTTTGAGGTCAACTTTTGTGGTTTGTTTTGACCCCAGGAGAGCTCTTTTTAGCAGTCTCTTTCCATGGTGCTCTCCAGCAAACTAGCTGTCCTGTGGTTTAGCTTGCTGCTCTCATGGGATTTACCACCTTCTATTAACTGTTTACTGCTAAAATCTCCATTATTTTCTCCAGCCTCCTTAGCCTTGAATTTACCACACTCTGTTGCAAATAAAGTCAATTTCTTCAAGGAGAGCACCAAAGCTCTCTGTTCTTATAGGCTGCCTCTCTCCTTGGGTAAAATCCCCAACTCACTGTTCTGGAGCTGGGATCAGGATAGTCGATCTGCTTCTCTTGAAGTGACATGCCTGCTTTTCCAGTGGAGACAATAGCCTCTGATCTCTTAAGCTTGCCTCTCCCCACATTAAAATTCTATCCTATAAAGGATCTGGGGCTAGAGCAGTTGGGGCCCTAGAATTCTTGATCTGCCAATCCTGGGGCAGACTCTCAATCCTATGAGTGTAAGCTAGGAGGAAGAGGGTTGCTGACATCTTGGCTGCACTCACCTGGTATTTAGCCTTTGCCACATAGAGCTGGGTTGGGGTGGGTGGTGAGAAATGCTGGTGGCCTGCCCCTCCTAAGGTGATACCAAAACCATAGGCTCAGAGCTAAAGGGAGAAGAAGCACCACCTTTTTGGCCACATCTTTCCGGAGTGGAAAGGGGAGAAATGTGATCAAGAAGAAAGGAAAAGAGGGTTTGAACTGTTTCTGAGTTGTTTATTTAAAAATAACTGAAGCAAATATGTAAATGTTCACATTTGTTAAAATTTCCTAGTGCGTATGTCCTATTCTCTCTACTTTTCTATTTTAAATAATTCATTAAAAAAACTCACGAAAATACAAATTTATCCTAATCCTCAACATTATTATTTCTCAGTGGGTTTTGTTTTTTTTTTTTTTCTTTGTGGTACGTGGGCCTCTCACTGTTGTGGCCTCTCCCGATGCGGAGCACAGGCTCCGGACGCACAGACTCAGTGGCCATGGCTCACGGGCCTAGCCGCTCTGCGGCACGTGGGATCCTCCCGGACCGGGGCACGAACCCGTGTCCCCTGCACCAGCAGGCGGACTCTCAACCACTGAGCGACCAGGGAAGCCCTTTCTCAGTGTTTTATATGTAATATATCTAACTATAATCATTGGATTATAGGGTAAACATTTTTCTATATGAAGAAAATAATTGATCAGTTTCTATCTTAACCTCCTGGAGGCAAAAGAATGTACAGTACTATTCATTTTCCCTTCTGGAGAAAAAAAATTACTTTAACTTTCTATCAACAGATTTTAGACGATTTGAAAGCAGTCTTGACAATTCCCAGAAGACTTGACATTCTATGACTTGGTTTGATGAATATTACCTTGCTGCTAAATTCCTGGAAGAGTTATTGAGACTCTTTTGCAGGCAGCTGAAGACTTAATAAAATCAAATAATACATACTGAATTTTGTAGCTCTAAAACTTTTAGAATTTGATGTCTTATAACTGAATTTCTGTAGCTCATTGGGACTTGGATTACTTTTGACTCAATTGTGAAAGGCGTCTTTAATTGTTAGGAGTTGGAGAGATTCCTTACCCTAATCGACTCAGTTGTCCCCAGGAGGAGTTTCTTTCAGAAGTTAAATTGTGATATAATTTTTTTTTTAATTAAACAATTCTCTCTCTTTTTTTTTTTTTTTTTTTTGCGGTGCGCGGGCCTCTCACTGTTGTGGCCTCTCCCGTTGCCGGAGCACAGACTCCGGATGCGCAGGCTCAGCAGCCATGGCTCACGGGCCCAGCCGCTCCGCGGCATGTGGGATCTTCTCGGACCGGGGCATGAACCCGCGTCCCGTGCATCGGCAGGCAGACTCTCAACCACTGCGCCACCAGAGAAGCCCAATTAATCAATTCTTTACTACAAAGTTTTACTATGCTAATATGTGTTGTGAATGATCATAAGATACGTTTAACATATAGCGTTTCCCATACTTAGTTTTCCCTAGGGCTCTTCCTTTGGAAAGCATCTCCTGGAAGTATGGCTGCTCACAACACACTTTTGGAAAAGCGAAATTAATCTCGCAGTCAGGGCAGGTGTTTCAGTTGATTATTGTTACCCAAATGAGGGCTGTAGATTTTTCCCTGATGAGGTTATTTGGTTAGCCTTTACCAGCCTGCCATAATGATTTTTTTTATATGTATGTATGTCAATCCTAATCTCCCAATTCATCCCACCACCACCACTTCCCCTCTTTCCCCCCTTGGTGTCCATATGTTTGTTCTCTACATCTGTGTCTCTATTTCTGCCTTGCAAACCAGTTCATCTGTACCATTTTTCTAGATTCCACATATGTGCGTTAATATATGATATTTGTTTTTCTCTAAAACGTGATATAATTTTCAAAGATAAAAACTCACTGGGCTTCCCTGGTGGCTCACTGGTTGAGAGTCCGCCTGCTGATGCAGGGGACACGGGTTCGTGCCCTGGTCTGGGAAGACCCCACATGCCGCGGAGCGGCTGGGCCCGTGAGCCACGGCTGCTGAGCCTGTGCGCCTGGAGCCTGTGCTCTGCAATGGGAGAGACCACAACAGTGAGAAGCCCGCATACCACACACACAGAAAAAAAACTCACTAAGACCAGTCTCTCATCAGATCAAAAGAAGAATTCTCACAACACTCATTTCCCATTATCAGTTATTTAAGAATAGGAGTTTAGATTCTAGATATAGGTCCTATGATATTAATACTTCTTCAGACCTGGCCTACTAAAATCCAAGTTGACTAAAGTTTTAATAGATCTTACCTTAAGTGATATATTATACCTAAAAGGACTGTGTCCTAGCCCAGCCTTTCAATAACTACATTTGAAACAACTTAAGAAAACTATTAATTGAATGTATATTTCCCAGATATACCAAACAACAAAAAAGCATCTTTTTCCATATTATTAACATGGTTTTATTGTTTCTAAATGAAAGAATGAAGAAATCTCTAAACCACTTAGTAATTATTGTCAAAAACAATTTATTATCCATTACACTAAAATAAAGTCATTACATTTTGTAAATATGCTCCAACAGTAATAGGTATAATACTAAATAGGTATAATACTAAATAACTATTCAAAGTTTTTCTATTCAACAAGTTGAGGCCATAATGTAGAGTTAAAATGAGGCTTATATTTAATATCTGGTCTTTCCATTAATTATGTGACTTTAGTTAAACTACTTCTTTATATTCCTTAGTTTCTCCAGTGTAAAGTAAAGTGATAAAAAGAGTCTGCCTTACACGACTGTGATGGTAGAATGAGATTATATAAAGATTTAGATATGTGGGAAATATTCTATAAATAGCTCCTGTTTTCATTTATTCACAGTTGACATCTGATGGAAAGTCTATCTTTAAAAAAAAATGTTCTACAGAAGCCATCTGGTCCTTTTTGATTAAACTTTAAAGTATTTTAGACGAAATTTGTCAATTGTATATTAAACAGCAATTTTCTCCATGATTTCAGGCAAATGCTTGCCTCACTTGTTTGACCATATTTTTATATTTTCTTTCAGAGATAAATTGTGATCTGTTTTTGGCTACATCTAGAAAAAGTGAACTGTTCCAGGCAACTCCACAAGTCTAGATTTAAAATTTTCACAGCCTAATGAGAAATTTTGCCAAAGGCCATTTGAGACGTGATATTTGAGAATCTGTCAAATAAACATTTTAATTAACGTTTTCTTCAGATTCCCTGAGGTCTATTCTTGTATAAAGACATCATGAACCAAAATACTTGGACTATATCATCTCAGGTGCTCAAAAAATACTGCCTTCACTGGGTTAAGATTTAGTATAACACCCAACCCACAAATATTAGTGGAAGTGGCCAAAGGAAATGTTTATTTGAACCATTTATTTTTAAGCCCACAAATTGTCAAGATAGTTTATTTTTTCCCAATACGTCAAATGTAAGTCCCTTTTTTACAGTAAATTCTTCTTTGAATTCAATGGCAAAATGTTCATTTCTTGAAATGGATTTATATGCTTCCCCCCTTCCCCTTCTCAACTTGTTTTTCTTTGTGTCGTAAGTTCCAGGAAAACAAGACCTAATGTCAATACCTGAAGTTGTCAACTCAATGCAGACTTCCTGGTAACAATAATTTCTCTGCTCTTTTTCTTTTCCTTTCTTTTTTCCTAATCATTCTGTTTTCAGTATATCAATGTAATATAAGTTGCCCCAAGACTTTAAAAGAAGCATATAACATACCATTCACTAAAATTAATTGCACACTTAATGTTACATCTACACAATACAATTCTAGAAAAGTTTCGTTTCCATCCTTTTCTTCTGTAACTTCTACTGTGGTAGCCCAAGAGAAATCTCTCTGTAGTGTAGCTATAAATTTGCCTCACTGAGATCTGAGATACTTTTCTCTCCTTCATGCTGTCATTGCATGATTTCGTGTCATCACTTGAAAATACCTTTTCCCCTGATTTTAATTTCTCCCATTTCTTATTACATGCCTCTTGATTCTAAAATAGCAAGGTTATGACTTCTAAAACTTTACAAATAATTCCTCTAAGCTGAATGATCTTGCCATATACTTCCCTAAGAAATGGTAGCAGAGAAATATTCCTTCATCTTTCCACTCCAAAGAGACAGACCTACCTATATTTGGAATCATATCTCCTGCCTTTCCCTTAATTTAATAAAAGAATGCTGGTTTCAGAAGCTAGTTTCTCCCTTCTTGCTCCCATCTCCTCGTCTTCTATAAGACATCATGACTATGCATCCAAACATTTCTCTCTTTGCTGTATAAGTTTTGTTCCAAGTCATGCATTTAACAAATATCATGTCATAACCTACCGTTTTCCAGACACTCTTCAAAGGACTCGAAGTACAACATGGAACAACAACAAAAAATTCCTTCTCCACCAAAACCTTCCATTCCAGTTGAAAGATGTAGATAACAAACAAATAAATAGCAAACTAATAAACAGAATTATGTGTACTCTGTTGAGCAATAGTACACACTACAGAGAAAAATAAAGCAGAGAATAGGACTAGTTAGTGTCAGCGTAGTTTGAAATTTTAAATAATATGATCTGGGAAAATCCTTCCCTGACAGCATATTATTTGTGCAAAGACTGGAAGATGATGAGAAATTTTGTACCAAGTAGAGGAAACAGCAAATACTAAGACTTGCTGTCTGTGTTTAAGGGGGAAAAAATATGATTTGGCTGGTACAGGGTTAATTAGGGAGAGGGTAGTAGGAGACAGAGAGGTAGCAAGGCCAGCATGGGTAGAGCCACGAACAACATTACAGTGACTTTGACTCCTACTCTGAGTAAGATGGAAACTTAGAAGAGTTTTGAACACAGACGTGAGGTGATTCCCATTACACTTTAACAGAATCATCCTGGTTGTTTCATTGAGTATGAACTGAAGTCGAAAAATGTAGTCATTAAATAAGTGTTCGTGAATATATGGAAAACAAATGAGTGAATGAGCCTCTTGTAAGATAACACTAGCAGGATAACTACTGACATTGATGAACAAATAGTATAGTATAGTATTAAACACATTACTGAGCTGTGAGTTTCATTATAAAGTAATGGTCATCAGCATTAAAGAGCATTTCAAAAATGTGTCATTAAATTTTGCAAAATAGACTAATTTATTTTTACATTAATCCCAAATAATATTTTCTTTATTCCCACTACCAATTTTCTCATCATATTCTTCAAATTTGGAATTATTACTAAGCAAAACAGTGGCAGGTAATCATGATTGGCAGAGACTTGGGTAGAGTATATCAGACTGGAAAATCCAGCAGCCCAAGTACACTGGGATCATTAATGAAAATTCATGAAAAGGAGAAAACAGGAAGGAGCTAACCTAAGTCATTTTTATTGCTGTGTAATATTTCATCATATGAATATATCAGCATTTATTTTTCCATTCTATATTTAATGATTTTTATTTCCGGTTTGGAACTATTACAAATAATTAACATTAGCACTTAACATTCTTGTTAACTGCAATTAACATTCCTGTACATGTTGTTCAGTACACATTTGTATGCATTTCTGTAGAATATACACATAGGAGAAAAACCTTCAGATCAAAGGCTATGTGTATGTTTAGTTTTGGTATATTTTGACAGTTTTCCACAGCGTCAAAGTGGTTTTACTAATATAAGTCCTACGAGTAATGGATCAGTGTCCAAATACTTGCCAATACTTCTTAGTTTTACCAGGCTGATTTTTGGAGAAAAAAATTGACTGTAACTAATAATATCTCAACTTTGGATTTAATTTGCATATCCCTAACTTCTGATATTGTTTTGCCACTTTTCAAGTTTTTATTGGCCTTGAGAATTTTCTATTGTGAAGGTCCTATTTAAGCCTTTTCCCATGATTTTTCTGTTGTATTGTTTTCTTTTTAAATCAATTTATGAGTTTTTTATATATCATGGATATGAGTCCTTTTTCAGAAATATGGACTACAAATATATTTTCCCACTCTGCGGTTTGCTTTTCATCCTTTAATGATAACTTGTTATAGAAAGGTGTTATTAATTTTAACAAAGTCTATGTTTTCAATGTTGTCTTTTTTGTATATGTGTTTTGTGAGATGTTTATGGAATTTTGCTACTCCAAAATCATAAACGTATTCTTCTCTGTTCCAGTTTTACTACCATTGACTTTTAGGTCTACAGCCCATCTAGAATGGCTTGTTATGTATGGTGTGAAGTAGGGGTTGAGGTTCATTTTCCCCCTATTGGAATATCCAGTGATTCATTGCTGCCATTTTAAAAGATCACATGTCCTTTCTGCATTATAATGATACCTCTGTCATCAATCAGATGACCGTGTATATATGGGTCTGTTTCTTTAATTTTTTTTTATTAGTCTATCTTTTCTTTCACTAATATAACACTGTGTTCAATACTGTAGTTTTTTCTTGTTTTTTTTTGTTTTTGTGGTACACGGGCCTCTCACTGTTGTGGCCTCTCCCGTTGCGGAGCACAGGCTCCAGACGCGCAGGCTCAGTGGCCATGGCTCACGGGCCTAGACGCTCCGTGGCATGTGAGATCTTCCCGGACCGCGGCACGAACCCGTGTCCCCTGCATCGGCAGGCAGACTCTCAACCACTGCGCCACCAGGGAAGCCCAGTACTGTAGCTTTTTAAATTGGTAGAGTAATATAACTTTTTCTAAATTTTTACCTTTTTAAAGTGTTTTTTAGCTCTTACTGACTCCTTACTTCATATAATGCTTACAACAACTTGTTCATTTCCAAGAAGTTTTCATTTTGATTTGAAATTAATTGAATATATACAATAGTTAGGAGATAATTGACATTTTTATACTATTGAGCCTTCCAATCTATTTAAGAATTTTTAGAAGTTTCTCTCAATAGTGTACAGGGATATTGGACTTTTAAATTATTTATTTTATTTACGTTATTCCCAGTTATTTGGTTAATTTTAGAGTATTTAAAATTATACCTTTTATGGACATTGTTATTTTTATATAATTTCAAACTTACAGAAAAGTTGCTTTAATAGTCGAGGAACTCCCATATACCCTTCATTCAGATTTGCCAATTTTTTTATATTTGCATAATTCTCTCTTTCCCTTTTTCTCTCATATTATTTTTTTCTGAATCTTCTGCAGTCTACATTCAAATTTCACCAGTTGGTCCAATAACATCTTTTACGGTACTTTTTCCTAGTTCAACATCTACTTGAGGATAATGCATTGCATTTATTGTAATGTCTCTTTTTTCTCCTTCAATTTGAAGCAGTTCTCCTGCTTTTTTTCTTAACCTTGGCATTTTTGAAAAATGAAGGCCAGGAATTTCAGTTATTCTGTAGAATTTTCTTCAATTTTGATTTATCTACTGTTTCTCCATTATTTGTTTTAGTTTGCAGGAGTTTTGAGGAGGGGTAGTGGAGTTAAGGTGGCAGGTTAGGGAATGCCAAGCAGTGTGTTCTTCTCAGTGAATCATAAAGAAAGCACATGATGTTGGTTTATCCCAATTTTATTAACATTAACTTTGGTCACTAGATTCAGGTGATGTCTGTCAGCTTTTCCACCAGAACATCTGTTTTTTTGCTTTCTAATTAATACGAGATTTATGGGATGATACCATGTAAATGTTCAGTCCTTCATCAAACTTTCTATTTTTCTATTTTTACTATTTTCACATACATTGATAATTTTGTAAATCCATTCTTTCTTCTATATTTGTTAGTTGGTATTCTTCGGTAAGAAAGACTTTTCCCTTCTTTGCCATTTACCTATTTATTCATTTATTTATATCAGCATGGACTTGTGGATTCACATTTTATTTAATTGGTTATATTCCATTACTATTATTATTTATTTTCATATTCAGATTGTCTCAGATTCATCCAGTGGAAGTCTTTAATCTGTGTATTTTCACGGGCCTCTGTCATTTTTTGAGAACTTCCTTACATTCAAGAATCATAGAATGTCCCTGACTCTTCTTGTACTCTTCATGCCTCAGTTCTGGAATCAGCCCTTTCTTCAGGGAGCCCAGATTTCTCTTCATGAAGGATATTTATAAATAAGGATTTGGGCAATAGGAAGATTCATGTGTCTAAGCCCTCTGAGGGGAGAGGACCAGGAAATATATTTGTATATACAACCTCTACATTTATTATTGTGCCTATCAATTATCTATTTCTCTTTATCTACCTATATATAAATATATATGTATGTGTTGCCTATACACAAAATTCATACATTCATATGTATGCTGTGTGTTTATATACAAACATTGTGTAAATTTGAGTCCCTTCTTTATAAGTCCCCTTCCTTGACAGTAAGTAATCTGATTCCCATTATACTCAGTGAATTTATTCATTTCACAAGCCTGAATATAGAACGTAGTTTCAGAATTGTTAATAAAGACCATCACCACAAGCAAACCTACTAACTAGAATCAATATTTGTTTAGAGTTCTTTCTTTTCTTCTTCTTTTTTTTTTAGGTAAAATGTACCTATAAAATTCATAAATTTTAAGTACACAATCCGATGAGTTTTGGCAAATAGATATCCTATCCCTAAGATATAAAACATTCTATCTCGCAAAAAATTCCCTCATGCCCTATCCCAGGCAATTTCTCCATACTCTGACCCTCATACACACACACACACGTGCAAATGTGTGTGCATCTATGTATAACTACATTTTAAGAGGTGACATTTCCAGGGTTGTTGTTGAGTATCCTGACGGACGAGTTCTCTGCACCCTGTGTGATAAAAACCTGAATGTCTAAAGCCACAATTGCACAATAAATTCAATATTATATTGTTTCAGCTGTCTTTTATTGGACTTCTGTGATTGAATATATATGATGTTAAATTTTTTATTCAGTTATTCGGGAGAAGATCAAGTTTTAGCGTTTTAGAGTGTTCACATGAGCTAATAAGATTATTTCTTAGTTTGGTGTGCAATGGTATTTAAACATACCTGGTTAATGAAGCTAACTCACCTTTGAAAAAATTTCAGTGGACATAATTCTGTCATTTTTTACATAGTTAAAGAAGAGTAACTCTATTAAGTCAGGTTATACATCATGCCCTATATTCTGCTTGTTATGCCAGGATGGAAACTGTTATATGTATATAATGCCAATCACTAATTTGGCTCTTCTGCCATTGAGTATTGTAGGTGGTGTTCAAGCAAAAGATCTTATAGTACACCTGTCATTTTTTTTTCATCAGACCCAAACCTGGAGTGTTGGTATGCAAGCATCATCTTTAGTGTCTCTCTCACCTTTTGTGAGTGCTTACATACTTCTCCTTGACCCTCTCTTTATTTTCTTGCCTAGTGTGTTTATTCTGTAGCTGCTGTTACACCTTGACTCCTGCCTTTTCCAAATGTCCCCACCCACACAAAACAGATCCATTCTTTGGGAGCACACTTAAAGTCACTAGTCAAGTTATACAACAGGTTACTCAAGACGATATTCTAGTTAAATATGTCAGCTAGTGTTCTGTAAAAAGAAAAAAATATTAAAAATTGAATACAAGGCAATAGAAATTTACAAAACTGTTTGAGATGCAAAGGGCAAAAGTTACAAAGGCTGTTTTAGAAAATTCCAAACTGCTAGAACTGCAACACTGAAGTGGTTAATTCAGTGGAGGATGCTTGAAAGTTGTGGACAAGTTCCCATATCTGCCATCTGCTGATGCTCACTCATGTCCCTGCAGATACTACCAAAAGTAGTGGGTTTTTCTTCTCTTTTATCTTTCAGATATCATATGCTAACTCACATTGCTGAAATCTAATGACAGCACTGCTGGCAACAGAGTTAGAAAAGCCTTACTCTCTGTTGGGTATCAGGGGAGAGACTAAAGGGTGGAGATGTTACTTAGCATCAGCAAGTGTATCTCACATAGTAGACTTTTATATACCTTGCCTCAAATTATATTTTCATTTTGAAAGCAGTCTATTATTTTAATCCATGGAGATTTGGTCATGTAGTCATATAAGCTGAGATGAACCAGTTGCCATATATGGTTTCCTTAGTGAATCAAATTAACTATTAACTAGGTTTTAAGCTCCCGATCAATATTTTTATTTCTATAGGACTTGTCTATAGGACTTGATACCACCAGATGTCATTTTAGTTTTTTGTATCAAGTTTAATGGGAAAGTCTTGTTATTTAACTTTAGAATAATGAAAAATAATATTCAGCACCCTAAATGCCATCTTTTCTGAGGAATATTTATTAGCAAATGGATTAGATTAGAAAACACAAAATGATGTTTTAAGAAGAACGTTAGACTTAGGTGATTACAGTGGTTTAGTTAAAGGTGTGGCACATGAGGATAAACTTATAAAATTGTGCTAAATGAAGAGATTAATTTATGACTGGTAAAGACAACTATAAGCTTAGAATCATTAGCACAAATTGTCTAATTCCAAGATGCAGTGTCTGCTCAAGTGGAGGCACAATTAGTGGACAGCAACTGGCCACAGTACCCAGGTCAGCAATTCAGATCCTGCAAGGTCTGTCAGTAAGGACATTTTCATTAAAACTATAGATCAAGGGTTCAGGGGCAGAAGTAATAAGTCTCTGGGTGCACAGGTAAAGAGGGCAGAATATAAGACCCTGATATAATATATAAAGTAAGAGTATGGTGTTGGTGAATTAAATGCACAGAACCTTATTCTGAAAGAAAATAACTTATCAGAAGTACCTTCAAAATAAAAAAGGAGGAAAGAGTGTGATCACAATTGCTGGGAAATTGCTCTTCCAATGTCAGAGCAGGTGAGAAGGGAAGTCACCTTGATGCTGAATCACAGAGAAGCTAACTTCAGCTTCTTCTTAACAAAAAAGTTGGATTGTCTCAAATTCCTTGCAGGATATATAAAACTCTTGTTAGAAGACTGATGATGGTGGACATGAGAGGCAAATGAGATTGTTATACGTAATCCACACAAAGGAAGAAAACTAATATGTTGATTATATAATGACAAAGGGTATGAATTTGGGTGGCACATAGACCTGAATTTTCAACTGGGGTGTCTTATGCATATTACTTAAACTTTTTGAGCTTCATTGTTATAACATCACTTCACAGAGTCTTTCTAAATTTAAAATGATATGACATATGTAAATCATTTACCATGGTGCCTGGCACATAGACAAAATTTAATAATTGTTATTCATAATAATAACAACATAATGATTTTGCTAAGATAATTATTGAATTATTGAAATTATCAGGATGAAAAATAGTTTATTTTTTAAAATAAGTGAAACAATGCACTGGTGAAGTTAATTATAGAAGCTGTTATTATTCATTATAGTTTTTTAAGCAGAGGAATATTTATTAAAATAATATAGGTGAAAGACCACTGAACTGAAAACTGCAAAACATTAAGGAAATAAATTGAAGAAGACACAAAATGTGAAAAGATATTCAGTGCTCAGGGATTGGGAGAATTAACATTGTTAAAATGACAATATTACCCAATCAGTCTAGATTTTAAACCCTATTACAAAGCTATAGTAATTAAAACTGTATGGTATTTGCATATAAACAGACATCTATCAATGGAACAGAAGAGAGAGCCCATAAATAAACTCACTCCTAGATGGTCAATTTATGATAAAGGATCCAAGAACATACAATGGGAAAAGGAGAGTCTCTTCAATAAATGGCATTGGGAAAACTGGACAGCCACATGCAAAAGAATGAAACTGGACCACTGTCTTACACCATGGATTAACTCAAAATGGATTAAAGACTTGAACGTAAAACCTGAAACCATAAAACTTCTAGAAGAAAGCACAGACAGTAAGGTCCTTGACACTGGTCTTGGCAATGATTTTTTGAATCTGACACAAAATAAAAGCAACAGAAGCAAAAATAAACAAGTGGGACTACATCAAACTAAAAAATTTCTGCATGGTAGAGGGACTGTCAACAAAATAAAAAAGCAGCCTACCAAACTGGAGAAGATATTTGCAAATCATATATCTGAAAATGGGTTAATACCCAAAGTATGTAAAAACTCATATAACTCAATAGCAAAAAAAAGCAAAAAACAAAAGTTTGATTCAAAACGAGGCAGAAGGTCTGAATAGACATTTTTTTCAAAGACATACAGATGGCCAACAGGCACATGAAAAGATGCTCAGCATCACTAATCATCAGGGAAATGCAAATCAAAACCACAATGAGGGGCTTCCCTGGTGGAGCAGTGGTTGAGAGTCTGCCTGCCATTGCAGGGGACGCGGGTTTGTGCCCCGGTCTGGGAAGATCCCACATGCCGCGGAGCGGCTGGGCCCGTGAGCCATGGCCGCTGAGCCTGTGCGTCCGGGGCCTGTGCTCCGCAATGGGAGAGGCCACAGCAGTGAGAGGCCTGCGTACCGCAAAAAAAAAAACCACAATGAGATATCACCTCACACTTGTCAGAATGGCAGTCATCAAAAAGACAAGAGTTAACAAGTGTTGGTGAGGATGTGGAGAAAAGAGAACCCTCAGGCACTGTTGGCAGGAATGTAAATGGGTGCAGTCACAATGGAAAACAGTATGAAGATTCCTCAAAAAAATTAAAAAATAGAACTGTTACATGATCCAGAAATTCCACTTCTAGGTATTTATCCAAAGAAAATGAAAACACTAACTTGAATAGATATCTGCACCCCCATGTTCGTTTCAGCACTATTTATAATAGCCAAGATATGGAAACAACCTAAGTGTCCATTAATGGATGGATAGATACATACACACACACACAAAAGAATATTATTCAACCATAAAAAAGAATGAAATCTTGCTATGGATGGACATTGAAAGCATTATGCTGAGTGAAATAGGTCAGACAGAGAAAGACAAATACCGTAAGATCTCTTTTAAATGAGAAATCTAAAAAAAAACAAGCTCATAGACACCAAGAATTGATTAATTGTTGCCACAGGCAGAGGGTGGGTGTGGGAGAAATAGTCAAGGGGATCAAAAGATAAAATTATATAATTTATTATAATAATAAATTAAATAATATTAAAATAATTTTTTAAGTGTTAAACTGCTATATCAAAAAGCAATATAAAGTTTTTGTTCGCATGAGTCTAATAGGGACCATGTGACTACTTAACACCTTGCAGGCATCACAAGAAAGATAAAGAGAGCAGTAGGATCATTATGGGCGCTCTGAAGAGTCAGGCTTATGAGGGGACCACATCAATTCTACCCGCATTCCATTAGTCAGAATTCAATCACTTATCCACAACATAACCACAACAGAGGCTGGGAAATCTAGTCTTCCGTGCCTAGGATGAGGCAATGTTTTATTTATTTTACCTTATTTTATATTTAGTTCAATTTTGAGTTTGCACCTCAGACTTCAGTAGTCACCCACGATGGGCTTCTCAGCAGCATTGATTTCAGCAAACCTCATTTTTTTTTCTGTTTGAATTCTATGACCATATTAAATGGTCATTTTTTAAAAATTGAAGTATGGTTAATTTACAATGTTGTGTTGAAGTATACAGCGAAGTGCTTCAGTTATACATATATATGTGCATATATTTTTTTTCAGATTATTTTCCATTACACATTATTACAAGATATTGAGTATAGTTCCCTGTGCTATACAGTAGGTCCTTGTTGTTTATTCTATATATAGCAGTGTGTATATGTTAATCCCAAACTCCTAATTTATCTCCCCTCACCCCGACTCCTGCTATCCCCTTTGGTAACCATAAGTTTCAACAAACCTCATTTTTATCTTGGATGCATGTTCTTTTAATAGGTTGATAGAAATAAACTCTCCTCCCTGAATTCCTGTTCTTTCTAATCTTGTCCTTCTATCAGAAATAATCACTCAGTTATTCACCTCTTATGAAACTGTCATTTTATTCTAGATTCTAGAACCTTGCTACATTACATACCTCACATTGAAAGGGACTTAGAGATATTGCCTCAGGAAATCTCTATACAATTAAATATCTTCATGGCTCTTTATGTTTTATAGATGTAGTGGTTGTGACCTAGAGAAATTAAGCAACCCAGGGAAATCTGACTAGGGAACCCCACCCTCTTATCCTCTATTTCTTTTTGGAGGCCCCCTAACTCAGCATTTTGAAACTATTTCTCATTGAAATTGGCCTTCAGTGCTTGCTTAGTGGGCAGTAATTTAAATCCTCTTTTTTTTTTTTCTTTTTTTTACAAAGCATCTCAGGGAATGTCATTTGCATTATGGCCAAACTAGCATTCTTACAGCAGCAAGCCTTAAAGGAAAAAGCACTTAGACTTTATTATATTTATTGTTCTGAACCTCATAACCAAGGATTTTTCTGTAGTAGTCTTCTCTGCTGTTATTTCTCATACTCAACTTCATTTGCAATGAAGACTACATATGTAACTAGTATTTGTTCCTTCTATGATCTCTTATGAATAAACAATGAAGGATTTACTCAGTTTTCAAATTTACACTTCAACTATTTTCTTCCCAATGTTATTCAGGGCAACCAAAATATAGGCTAATTTTTTTTAAATGTCCACAACATATTTCCTCGACTTATTATGATCACTGCAACTATGTTAAATGAGGGCAAGATACCTTAAAGAGAAGCTATTTTCTACTTAACTCTGTATGGCTAAACTAATCAATGGGAGTAGTATTAACATGAGCTTTTCTTACTTAATGAATATGAATTTATGTGTCATAATTAAGTGATTTCAATATCCTTTGAAGCTTTTTGCAGACCATTCTACCATCTCCATCCTATGGCTCCTGAAATACTTGAGTAAGATAAGATGTTCACTGATTATGAGCAAATACTCTGAAGATTTTATGCTAATTTGACTGTGTCATTTAATCCTATTGATTAGGGTTTCCTGAATTAATGTTTCCTCAAATCCATGTCACTGAAAAATGAAATCTGGTTTCAGCAATACCGAAAAGCATCCCCTATATAATTGTTATTCCATAGGTGGATTCAATTCTTACATATAGTTATCATGAATGTTTAATTGATTTTAATTTGTATGATTGCTGTAACGAGCAATATTTACAGGATTACCTTATGGGATTAAATTTGCATTTTTATATCTGTTTCAAGCTGAGAAGATGATGTGATATTTCTTTTCACAATTACTCATTTGTTTTAAAATTGCTTTAAATATTCTCTTATGAGCTAAGAACTGATTCCAATTGTGTAAATTAATGAGTCTCAACACAATTGATTCAGTGTCTCTGAGCAGCCCAGAAGTATACTGAGTGTCTACTGCATGTTGACTTTATTTGTAAATGGCAAAACTATCTCGATTTTATAATAAAATTTATTTGAGCTTAGGTCTCTTAAAAGTTTTAAAGGCAAAGTTTTGGATATGCAAGAAAAAAGAGTAGCTCTGAACCAAGGTATTTATTGTGAGTAACAAAATAGATCACTTCACTAATTATAAATTCTAAGTCATTTAAAGCTTTTTAGTTTATTTAGATATTTACTTCATATTTCTTAATGCTATAAAAATGATTTCATGAAGCATAAAGCTGGTAATTAGTTAAGTAGCATAGTTTTCTTTAGGATTTTAATCCTCTCATAAAACAAAAGAAATAAAAAACGAAGCCTGAAACACCAGTAAAATCGTTTCAATAGTAACAGCAAGCATTCACTGCTATGTTACAAATAATAAGCCATCAGGGGACAAGGAATTATGTAGATTCATAAAAATCAAGTCCAGACTGTATAGGTAAGCATCCAACTTGTGTGTG
Organism: Monodon monoceros; assembly: GCF_005190385.1. Taxonomy (NCBI): domain Eukaryota; kingdom Metazoa; phylum Chordata; class Mammalia; order Artiodactyla; family Monodontidae; genus Monodon; species Monodon monoceros. The sequence goes on from NW_021703773.1 coordinate 19,197,069, forward strand.
CGTGTGTGTGTGTGTGTGTATGTGTATTTTCTTATTAGGTTGTTCAGTTCCTTTATTTTTTTTTAAAAGACTATTAGTTTACACTTAGGAGAAAGTCATAGAACATATGCAGTATAAAAACTTCTCTTTTTAGAGCATAATCATAAAGCACAGCTTTATTATTCATGCTTTAATTTCAGACATTCACCTATATTTCAGATTTAAAGGAAACCCTCTAAAGCATGAAAACCTAAAAACACCTTTATTGGAGGGCTTTTATAAACTTTTCAGGACTGTCTACATGAATTTTTATCAATATTGATAAACCACTTGAGAGTCTTTGGTTATTTAGGATTATTTTATTTAGGTATAGCACATTGCTAATCTCTGTAGGACATCTTGATGACTGTGTTTCAGAGGCCCTTGAATAAAAGCCAAAGTAAAATGGGATTGAGGGTGGTAGTGGTGTCAGGGAAATAGAAAAGTACCACCCTGAGAAGTGCTAAGTGCTGAGTGTCAGGGCAGCATAAAGTGTATGCTGGGTAACATGGGCCAGGATCTACATCGGTATCTGTAGTGAGTGAAATGCAGCAACTGTGAAGACAAATCTGTTGATGCCTAAAAGACCACACACTCGGAGAGGTGGTGAATTTTTCAGAGGGCTTTGTTATTCCAGCTGGGCACCAAGAATAGTTTATAAGCCCTCACATATATCAATTTACCTATTGAGCCTGAAATTTCTAAGCTATGAAATAGTTGATCTTTGTAATTCAGCAGCTATGAGAGATGATTGTCCAAAACTCACTTGGATTATGCAGTGCTGGTTTTAAACTGTATTAGGACCTATGAGGTTTTTGAAGACTAAGGGAGTGAACGTGGCATTAATTGTCTGAGTCACAATTGATGGGCCAAGACAAACTGGAGGAGAGTTAGACCTCGTAAGGCACTAAAGTCAGCCCAGCTGTATAAAATAGATACCTTGAAAATGTGTGTGTTAACTTAGTCTTTAAAAGTAAAATGGCTTTTAATCACTTTCTTTCAGTGAATCTCATATTAAAGCAAAAGGAGATCTACTTTCTTCTTGTAGAAATAAATCATGCAAACCTGAAGTTTGACAGACTCTGGTTTGCTTAATTAAGGTTAGTACAAGCTCAGAATTCCGTATCCAATAGCCTTGATACCAATGTCTTATAGATTTTAGAAAGGCAATAATGGGTATATATCGTATATTAAGTAATACCTCAGGGTCCTGGGCAACACCCTACTTCTAACATTAATATTTATGCAATGAAATGTATTAGTATTTATAGTAGTTGGGATAAAGACCAAGAATAGCTTAATGCCAGATTGGAATAGGTTTTGTTGCCTTAATTTGCCACAAATTTATTGAGATATGTATGACTTACAGAACTTTTAGATATTGGAATTACAGACCTGCAGTTATTCAAGTTAGTCACTTATGGGTCCAAAGTTTCTCCACTTTCTATTTCTAAAGCAACACGGAGGGAATGTAATGTAATTTCATGAACACTGAAAGGACTCTTTGCAAAAGAAAATTCTGACCCTCAAGTGACAGTAGAGATGGCTTAAAAACAATCACCTTTGGAAAGATATAAGATTGATTTAAACTCTCTCCAAAGTATAATTAGCTAATATAAGTTCATTTCCTAAGAATGTTTTGATAATGAGGTCAGGTGCTTTAAGGGTATTGGAATGAGGACAAGTAAAGAGAAATTTTCTTTAAAATTTGGATTACACTAAGTTTACTATCTCCTTGTCTGAACCCATTCTAATATTTCCCCCTACAATTTTTGCCTTATAAGTCATGTCAAGGAATTTAAATTGTATTCTACTTGTAATGGGAATTCATGGAAACCTTAAGCAGGAAAGTGATCAAATAAGTCAGATCCACATTTTACAAAAAGTGCTGCCATCACTGTAGAGAAAGGAGGAAAGAAAAATTGGAGGGAAGGAGGCTAATTAAGAGGCCACTGCAAAAATGTAAGTAAGGTTTGATGGTTTAGAACTGCCAAATATCAACATTTTAAAATTATGTTTGAGGCAGAACTGACACAACTTAATGCTTGTTTTGATATGAGGAATGACATAGGAGTTGAAAATGGCTCCAAGGTTTCTAATTGAATGGTGATATCTTTCACTGAAATAGAACATAAAAGGTGGAACAATTGTGTGTGTTTTGGAGGGAGTAGGAGTAGAAGTGAGATAGTGGGCTCAGTATTGGGCACATTGGGTTGGAGGTTTCTGTGTGGTACCCAAATGGAAATATCCATCAGACAGTTAGCTATAAGACTTGAACGTTCAAGGGAGATATATAGAGCTAGTGATGTAAATATTTTCTCAGGAATATATCAGTGTTAAATGTAGCTCAGGGAGAATGTAAAGTGTGAGGTGAACCCTAAGACCACCATTAATTACAGTTTGGTCTCAGAAAGAGGCACCCACAAAGCAGACTGGAAAGAAGGGGTCAGATTTTTAGGAGGAAAACCAAGAATGCACAGTGGCTTATATAATAAAGTAAAATAATGTTTCAAAAAGATCATATTGTTATATGAAGAAATTAGCTATTTGTAGAAAAGAGGGTGAAACACTTACTGGATATAATAGCAAGGAGCTCATTAACAGCCATAGTGTAGCAGCTTCACGGAGTCATGGGCAGAAGACAGACTGAGAAGCATTGAAGAAGAGTTAGTAAAAAAGTTTGGTGTGAGGGTGAAAAGAGATATAGCACAGTAGCTGTTCAAAAGAGAAAAAAATCACAAAGACTTGAGCTTGTTTAAGAAAGAAATTAATATAGAGAGGAATATTGAAAATATATGAAAGACAAAGAGTAAAGTAGAACAGAGTCCCCTGGGAGGGAAGACATTCAGGAAATTGTATAGGTTTGGTTACAAAGAGTTCACGGTTTATGGCTTCTATTTTCTCCAAGAAATAGGAGCTGAGAGAGAAAGGAGGCTGTAGATGTATGAGGTTTGAAGTGACAAGAGGATATTTGAAATAGCAACGGTGAAAAATGAGTGAACTGACTAGGAAAACATAAGAATTAATTCCAATATTGAGTTTTTCAGTGGAAGTTGCAGACTGAAATGTGGTGGCCTAGGACTATCAATCTGTACAATTAATTAATTTTTATTTAGCAGGACCACCAAGGAAGAATAATGGTGATTGCTATATGTGGGAGATGACAAGATATTCAAATATTCAAACCAAGAATGTGTAGACTGGTGAAATTTGTATTGATTTTTTTAAGTCCAGGAAATGCAATTGAACAGAGCAGTTTATGGAAATTAAGAAAGAATTGAGTAAGAATGCATCATATTAAACTAATCTTTCTCCTTTAATAGGATTAGCAAACTGGTAGACAAGTGTTACAACATATGTTACAGTTGATAGGGCATTTATTTGTTAACCTTATATAAACTCCACAAGTGATTAGTCTATTTTTTCATATTGCTGCAAAAAACAAGTATGACTGTTGTTGGCAGAGAGCAGGTCCACAATAAATATTTGTTGAGTGAATTAATGAATAACTTTGTGATCAGAGATGTGGTTTAGACAATCACACAGGTTAATTAAGACTGAGAGTGTTGACTGTAGGATTGATGTGAATCTGGAGCAAAATCTCCAGTTGTGTGTCCTTTTTGATCTTGTCTGATACAGTCTGGATGAGAAAAAGACAGTGTGGATGGTTATAAAATTTTTATTTGATATACGAACAAAATGACCTTGAATCAGAATAAATAGAAAAGCCTGCATTTCCATTTAAATTTAACTATACAAGTATAGAGTCCAGGAGGTTAACAAAAGATAAACTCATTGTGATGCCAAAGGCATACCTGTAAAAAATTAATCCAGTTATAATTCCATGTCAAAAATGCTCTAGTTTAGGGTGGTATTACTGTCCTGTGCACTGATGTGAACACATTTGGAATATTTTGTTCAGTTTTGTGCACCTTTTGGGAAATTAGATGATGATTATCTGGAAAATGGTAACTAAGAGCTCCAGACTGCTGAGGGAAATGAGTATGGTGAGCATGAAGAATGAGAGGCATCTGAAGAAAATTACAGCATTGTCAAATATAAACAAAAAGATCACTGTCTGGTATATTACAGAATACCCTGCCTTATTGAAGAGGTTGGACTCACTGACCTTTAAGATATTGTCATACTCTTAAGATTTCTCTGCATTTCTTGTTCTAAAGGAAACCTAGACAGTTTTATATAAAGGATACAAAGGATAAAATTAACATTTTATTCTTCCTCGCTAGTAGCAGTACCACAAAAGCAATCAGTTCCTCTTCAGTTGAATCTTTTCAGTAAGATATTTTCGTTTCAGAATCTTGTTGAGCCAAACATATTTTTTTCCTTATAAATAGTTGTCTACCTTGAAATTGAAGGAGAGTTTATAGTTAATGGATTCAAATTCACTGTGTGTAATCTTATCTTGCCTACATTTATGAAATATGAATATTTTCCCAGAAGATAAATTTGCATTCAACCAAAAGTTGATGAGGCATTGTACTCTAGATTTTTTAGATTTGGTTTCTCAAATTTCCTAAATGAAAATGTAAGCTATAATTTTATCTGAATCAATTTGAAACAGTCACTAGTTAATATATATACCAGTTCAACACACAAAAATGTTTCAGATATCCAAGTTAGAATAACTACTACTAAAACAGTGAAGCCAAATTATTGTCTTTATTTAAAATACTTTTTAATGGTCTTCTTTCCTATAAGTATATAATATAAAAATGGAATTAAGCCAGAGTTTATGCTTATGTCTGTCAAGTATTTCTTTTTGATACCTAAAGTTTCACTAATAATATTTATTTCAGATGAAATCCTTGTAAATACATTGTTTCTGATGTTTTGCCAAAATAGTTACATGGTTTATACCTTTAATGAGAAGATTCAGTTAACTAGAATTAATATTAGAAAAAAAAGATTTACATATGTAATTACATTTAAAATTCTGGGGTTTTTTAAAAGATTCATAGTGATATTCTGTTAAATAGATTATAAACATGTTTTGTGTCTTAGAAGGCTTAATCTGTTTGTCACTTAGGTGCAAATATGATGTGCATCTAACCACCACCATCCATATACCTAAACTCTGATATCTTAGAAATAATATGAAGCAAAAATCTAGACTTAGGGACTTCCCTGGCAGTCCAGTGGTTAAGACTCCAAGCTCCCAATGCAGGCAGCACGGGTTCAATCCCTGGTTGTGGTACTAAGATCCCACATGCCGCACGGTGCGGCCTTAAAAAAAAAATCCAGACTTAAATCTACTTTCAACATTAGTGTTTGTGCCTTAGTGTTTGCACAAAACTATAAATAATGTGGGCCTAAACTAGAAGCAACTAATTGGATGACTAAGTATCTATAAAATGAACCTTTTGAACTATAATTCTGTTTATTATTTTCCAAACTTAATTTCCTCACTTCTAAATTTCTGCTGTTTTAAATTTAAAACAATAGTTTTAAATAGTAGGAGTAACTGATAGGCAGTCTCTTTCCTTCCCTTGGAAGTAGGCATTTAACCCCAGGCCAAACACTAGATTTTTAGGAAACTAAAAGATGTTTTGTGAAACTACTTTGTAACTTAAGGGTGACAGAGGTGGCTTTGGAGAAGGAAAAAAAGGAAGAGAAGAAGAGATACCTTCCAAGTGTGGTTAACTGCTGCTGTAGTTTTCTACCAAAGATTAGTATGTTATCCATACTATTCAGCAGTGATAAGAACAAAGGGAAAAACTAAAAGAGGGAAGGGGATTTAAAGTGGTGGTGTGAGTGTGGGTTGTGTAAGATTTTTAGAAGCGATGACTAAGAAATACCTTATTACTGAAAGTTTCTGAGTAAAGATGGGAAAGACTGAGAAAACCAGCAGTGGGAATGTCAGGCAAAAGAGCATTTGAGGCAGAGCAAACAGCATGTGCAAAGGCCCCAAGGCAAAATCGTGCTTAACAAATAAGGGAGAAAATGTAGATGTGTAGAAGTTTAGGTCAAAGAGGTAATGGGGACCAAATCTTATAGTTAAGGACAGTTATGAACTTTGGTTCTTACTCCAAGTGAATTGGGAAGCCATTGGATTTCTGCATAATCAGTTCTTCTTTTTACTATGTAAAATAATCTTTTTTATTGCCTTTATCTTCTCTTTTTTCTTCCTTGATTTCCCTTTAGTACCTTTTACTTTTAACTGTTAACTCAGACTGTTACGTTTGTATCTCATGCAGTTCTTACATTTCTGTTGACCTTACCTAGAAAGGTTGTCTTTTTGCAGCTTTTGAAATTGACAGCAGCTGGTTTCTAAATTCTTCTCCTCCTTCTTCCTCCCACCCCCTCCCCCTGCTCTCTCCCCCTCCCTCCTTTCCCTCCTGCTCCCCCTCCTCTTCCTTCTCCTTCTTCTCCTTTTGTAGTAAATATATTTTAAATATATTCATTTAGCTGAGCCTTGAAAGAAATACAACTTTCTGTACTTATCCATGGTGGTTTTCCTGGACCAAGGATATTCTTCTGCTGTGAATGCTGAATTCTCTGATACTGGATTGTTTTGCGTGTTCCATTTCAAAAGGCACATTGTGTATAATTCAGAATTATTCCATAGTTCAAAGCCACACTTCATGGAAATTTCCTCAAAATCAAGATTTAATTCTTTCTGTTACTCTTCTTAGAACTATTCTATTTTTTTGTTGGTGAGTATCTTTCTCAAAATTCCCTTATTTGCATATTCATGAAGTGTTTTTAACATATATAAGGCATATTTTAAAACATATGCATATACATTTAAAACACATTTAACATATTTACAACAGTAACTTTATAGTTTGTAAACTGTGTATATAATATAGGTGCATAAAACACTACCAATTGACCATGTTAACCCAGGAGCTGCTCTACTAATTTCCAATCAAAAAACTAACCTGTAGATGTATCATTTCACGTGTACTAGTATGACTAAAATTTAAAAGTCCAAAACCTAAAAGTTTGTGAGGATACAGAGCCACAGGGACTCCCATGCCCTCCTGGTGGAAGTTTCACATGGTACAATGACTCCAGAAAACTGGCTGCTTCTTATACAGTTAAATCTATATCTACTCTGTGATCCTGTAGTTCTATTTCTAGATACTGATCCTCAAAAAGCTAAAACATAGGGCCACAAAAAGACATATTCAAGATGGTTTACAGCACTTACATTCATAATTTTTTTTAAAAAAATGGAACTGACCTAAAACCCCAAAACAGGAGAATAACTAAAAAATAATGGTATTTTCATACAATGAGATACTATTTAGGAATACTGAAAAATGGTACAACAAGAATAACTTAAAATTACTGTGTTAAATTTATGATGCTAATTGAATCAAGGTAGAAATAAGCAAAAGGAATGTGTGATGATAGAAATCAAAACAGCGGTTGCCGGTTTGGAAGGCAGAAATAGACACAGATGTAGAGTACACATAATCATATTACATAACAGACCATTGATCATGAATATATACAACTGTTTTCAGATATATTATGATCCAAAGGGAGACAATGGAGAAATCAGTTAAGAACATAAACTTTGAAATAAAACTGCCTGATTTTATGTTCTAAAAGAAATACTTCTTAGCTATGTAACTTTGATCAAGCACCCTAACCTCTCCATGTCTCATTGTGTTCATCTATAAAATAAATAATTGTAGCTGAAGGTCGTTATGAAGACTAAATTAAGTGTTAAAGGGAATTATGATATAAAGCATAGTATCTAATGGCCATATATAATTATTAAATAAATGGCTTGTATTCCTTAATACTTTAAAAGAGTAAGCTTCATATCCATTTATCTTGATAGGTTTTAGATATTAAATAAATAGTATACATACTTTTATTCCTTAATACTTAAAAAAGAATAAACTTTATACCCATTGATCATTATAGTTTTTAGATGGATATATAGCTTGGGTTAACTCTAATAACTTAGTCTAAATAATTTATGCTCTAAAAAATTAGGGCTTCCCTGGTGGCGCAGTGGTTGAGAGTCCGCCTGCCGATGCAGGGGACATGGGTTCGTGCCCCGGTCCGGGAAGATCCCACATGCCACGGAGCGGCTGGGCCCGTGGGCCATGGCCGCTGAGCCTGCGTGTCCGGAGCCTGTGCTCCGCAACGGGAGAGGCCACGGCAGTGAGAGGCCCACGTACCGCAAAAAAAAAAAAATTATGTTTTAGGAGTGCCTTTAAGGAGCATATATCCTTCCAAGATTCCTGGAAATATCTGTTATAAGAAAAGCAGGGATAAATCCACCCTTTCTCTCCCTAATTTCCTTTTTTCCCAGCACTACTATCCAGAGTATAGGAAATAGATAAAAAAATATACATTTATCTATGTACCATTGTACTTTATCAGTGTTTGTGTAAACATGTAGATATATATTTAGGTGCAGCTTTATTTAAAGCATGAATTTAATTGAATTATTTTATCTATTTAATTATTTAAATTATTATTTAAGGCATGAAATGAATTGTCTACATGTTAACACAAACACTGATAAAGTACAATGGTGTTAACTTTCTCCATGTGTACAGTCAAGTGCTGAGAAGGCCCAGTAACTGTAATACATGGTTTATGTATTAAATATGATTTAACTTCCATGAATGAATTTGCTAACATTTGGTTTTTCAAGAGATTTTGACTAAGTGGAAAATTAGTCATTATCATTTGTGGGTCCAGAAGAGGTACCTTTAGAAGGAATTCTGTCCCCCAGGAAGCTGATAGACATCCTTCCTAGCATATCCGCTAAAGTTGAAACTGCTTGATAATGAAGGGTTTGCAGACCTTTATTTAGCAGGTTATCCTTCTGATGTTCAAATTCATCTTTCCCTGAAGTCTGATTTTTGTCATTAATCTTTCCTTGAGGTTTCTCATCTTTTCCTGTGGCCTTGATGTTGGATGTTTAAGATTCAATTTAAGTCTCTGAAGGCATCTTGTCTCTGTGCTTCTCAACTTCAGTGGCTGTAATTCTCAATCTCCACGACTATCTGCTCAATATTTTCCTTGCTCAAGCAGCTTTTGTCATTGATGGTTATAATTCTTTCTTCAGTTCCTATCCTCTGATCCACCATAGATACTTTAAGGATACCATGGGCATTAGCATCAAAGGTGATTTCAATCTGAACAATGCCATGTGGCTCATAATGAATGCTAATGCCTGGGATGTCAAACCTTCCAAGTAAGTTTTTCTCTTCATCATTACCTCACCTTTATAAATCCAAATAGTTGTCAGAATGCAAAGTGAAAGCCTATATTTCCTTTGTGGAAATGGCGTTACGCTTGATAAGAACAACTATGCCTTCATTATCAATTTCAACACCAAGGAAAAGATGAGTGACACCCAGAGACAAAAATTCCTAACGTTTTCTCATTTGTCTCCAGACAACTTGGCTTCCCGGGCAGCTGCTCCATCAACAGTATTCTTATTGAAGTTTATGTTTTTGCTTAATTATTTACCATTTAAGAAGTCCTGCAGAAGTTTCTGAGAGTTGGGGATACATATAATGTCTTAACTATGACTTGTCAAGCATAAAGCTTTCTTTATGGGCAGGCTTCATGTCCACTTTCAATTCTTCAAAATGTTCATGAGTTATGTACTTATTTATACAGGAATCTATCTCAATACTGGTCTGAGTTTTAGTTGAGTACTTTAGCATGCTCACAAACTGTACAGAGGCAAGAAACAACATTTTTGTCTCAATGTCCTTTTACACTTGCACTTGAATTTGGTGATGAAATGGTTAACTATTTGGTTGTCCACTCAAGAGTGCACATAGTCGTAGACTTGATTTAAAATATTTCAACCTTAGTAGTAAGGTCATCAAGATGACCACTTTCCAGGTCAAAGATTAGCACACTTACTTTGGCCTCAATATCTTGTCCAAACCACAAGTGATAGATAGCAGTGACAGTTGGCTCATTGATGATTTCAGTCACAAAGAAACCAGCAAACATGCAAGCATCTTCATAACAGTGAGAATCACTAAAGGAAGTGATTCTATGACAACGTTGATGATAGACTTCTGAAATTTTCTTCATCTTTGTCAAAACTATAAGCATTATCTTCAGAGGATCTCCAGTGGAAATTCCACTTGAAATTGGTCAAATTGCACAGCATTCACCACCATGAATGTCCAGTGCTTCTTATCTGAAAGGGAAGTTGCCTAACCAAATCCATACCCAGTCATACGCTTGCCATCAGAAATTCTGTTGGTGTGGTCATAGTAACATGGGTCTTTTCAGCAACACCAATCAATCAGGCTGTGTCAGGGAGTCAATATGACTTAGAATTGTCTTATTTCCCTGCTTATTGGCGATGATCCTCATTTTTCCATGTTGGAAAACACCTATCCTGGAATAGATGGTTTCAAAGCTGTTGTCAACTGCTGGCATCTTTGACATATTTTCTAGGGAGGATAGATCTGGCTTATAGGAGAAAAATGTAGAGAAGACATTAGAGCTAGTGTCAAGTTCAGTCCACTGAAGATATTTTAAAATACAAAATGGAAAAGACATTCAAGAACATCTTTTCAAACTGTTATCAGATTTGAGAATTTTACTAAACCCTACTTCAATGAAGATCCTAAGTGGAAAGTACTATTATTTCTAAAATGCTGGGGAAGGAGGTGGAGGTGAGAGTGCCCCCCACTCACAGCAGTGGTGCAAAGGACCTAGGGGCGAGTCAAAAAAGTCATGCCCCAACAGCACTGTGGGTCAAAACAAGCGAAAAAAGAATGCAAAGATGTCTTAAGTGAAATGAAGCAAGCCAAGGGACAATGTTTGGTTACATTGGGAATAGGGAATCAGACAATAAAGAAGTGCAGGCCAAGAGAGATAAAGTGAGAAACAGTGTGAGCAAGTTTTGTAAATGTTGAGCTGACATCTCTATGCAATTTTATATATACCTCTAGTATTTTAATCCATGTATTGGGCCCAATGACAGAGCTGTCATCCAAGTGATAGTTAGAAGCTTCCTGTGAGTGGGAATCGATTCCCTTTGAGGCATTCTATTTCATCACTAAAACATTTCTCAAGTGATGTGGATTAAATACCCTCATCAGCGAGTCTGTTCTTCTATAAATTTGAGCCTCTTTCTTAATATCCTTCTTATAATGGAGAACCCAGAATTAAGCTGCTCTAAGAATTCTCTATCCAATATATTATAGATCAATGACCTTAACTCATCTCTAATGGATTTATATTTCTAACAAATTGCAAGAAATGTCAGGTATTCTGGCACTCACAACCTAGTACTCATGTTGAATTTCCTATCAATTCTGTTCCTTACCTTTTTCATTTCTGCTAAGCTATATACATGTCCTTAGCTTGTGGTTATAATTGTGATATTATTTTTAAGTTCTATTTTTCTGTTTTAATTTTACAAAACATTTTGCATGCTCATTTCCCAGTGAGTGAATAATTTTACAAAAGAGGGGCAAAAGTGTGGCTTCATGGTCAGAATAACATAAAGTAAAAAATATTTTTGTACTTCAAATTTAACAGTTTCTTTAATTCTTACTCTCCAAAAACTTAGAGTGATATTTCCAAAGGCATTGAATATGGAAACCTATTATTAACAGAGCATCCAGCTGGACAAATATTTTCAGGATGCATTCTGAGAAATTCTGTTCTAGCCTAGCTTGAGGAATAGCTTGAGTTTGGATTATGTCTTTACAGTCCACTCCAAGTTTGTGGCAGCAACAAATAAGTTTTCTATGCCTCTAAGGCTCCCTCTGAATTCACAACAAATCTTGGGGAACTTACTACTAACCTACCTAATTGTAATATTGATAGTATCCATCTTATGTCTTTTCCACAGGGTTATCATAGAGACTCTATCAAATATCTTAAGTCCTGTGGATCATTCTAGTATTCCTATCAAAGGAAGAGGTATCACTGGTTTGATAAAATTAATTTCAGAATTATTCCAGGAGGTTGAAGCTAACTTTATAATTTTTATTCATTGAACTTACTTACATCCCATCTTTCTTCTGAAAATTCTCTGAAGTTGTAGCTGATTTTTAACTCAGAGTATTTAATTAATTAATTTGATTATCTCTAAGGATGGTTTGTGGTGGTTTTTTTTTTTTTTAAAGGGCCACAAACTCACTGACATTCTTCCCATTGAGAGCTGGGGAGCCTGCCTTTGAATCTGAGTGGGCCAGCAACTGCTTCAACCAATATAATACAGCAGAAGTCACGTTAGGTCACTTCTGAGGGCGCTTATAAAAGCCATGCAATTTCCTCCTGCTTCCCTTGGAATGCTCACTGTGAGGGAAATCAGTTGCTATGTAACAAGTCCGACTGCCCTGAGATCAGTAGGCTGGAGAGAGCACATGTAGGTGGTCTGATTGAAAATCTCCCTCTGGGCTCAATATTCCAACTATCCCTACCAACGTTCCAGACTTCTGAGCGAAGCTGTCTTGGACCCTCTAGACCAGCAGTCCCCTACCTCTTTGGCACCAGGGACTGGTTTCGTGGAAGACAATTTTCCCATGGCCGGGGGTGGGGGGAGGATCGTGCAGGTGGTAATGAGAGTGATGGGGAGAGATGGGGAGTGGCAGCTGAAGCCTCACCTGCTCGGCGCCCCCCCCACCTCCTGCTTTGTGGCCAGGTTCCTAACAGGCCGCGGACTGCTACCGGTCTGCAGCCTGGGGGTTGGGGACCCCTGCTCTAGACCACCGCATCCACCAGCTAGGTTCCACTGAGCGGCCTCAGCTGAGGCCGTAAGCAAAAGAACCACCCCAATCCCAACCTGCGTAATGCATGTGATACTATAAAAATGCTTGTTGTGTTAAGCTACTAAATCTTGGGGTAATTTGGTATGCAGTAGTAGTGACTGGAAGATAAACGATGTCGTTTTTCCCTTGTTTTAAAGTAATGAATGTAGCACTGGTCAGTTTGGAGGCAAAATACAAGTACTATTACCGGGTAAATGACTTCCTTCCATCTACATTCTTATCTTTTTATGCGATGTCACTGTAGCAATTCTTTTTTATTTTGGTATATATTTTAAGAAGTTAAAAATATAATTGAACTGTATTTTGCACAAATTACAAAGCACTATCTCAAGAAACATACTCTCAATTTTACAGATTTAAGGGATCAAATATTAATAACTTTCTAGCATGGATATCCTGTGTGAAATGAGTTAAGTATTAACTGTGATGTTACAGTTATAAATATTTTAACTGATAGTATTTATCAGTCTTATAGAGTTCATCAAATTGAGATTTCAGAGTTTTTTTTTTTCTTTCTTTCTTTTTGTCAAGAAACTGGAACTTTGAAGTATTCCTAGATTAGGTGAGTCCCCTTGAAATGTAACTGGGTCACCTAGTCAAATACACTGAGCAACTTGCCTAGCAACTGAGATACTTGTAACAGCTTGCTCTTCTTGTAGGCCTATTGATAAACCTCACAGATCATTGGGATATCAGAGCTGTATGTGTACCAGCTAGAAATTTAATTTAAAGCAAATACATTTAGATAAATAGTAATTTTTAATTTGTGAAAAGTCTATTTTTTCCTCCTCCATAGCTCACTTACTGGCCAGAAGGAAACAGGATAGCTCTACATATTAGAATTTGGAACTCAGAATAGCCAATATGAACTCATCTAAGCCGACTCTTTCAATTATTTATTAGATCCGTAAATTTCTACCTACTCAAAAGACTTGCTCCAGTAATTGTTCCTCCTCCTGAAATTTAATCTTTTTCCTCTCTCCTGTATCATTCTATATCAGCACCTAAGAAAAATTCTTCCATTATAAAAACAAGAACTCTCCCTTTTATTCCACATCTTCATTTGGCTACTTTACATTCTTCTACTCCCCTATAAAGCACAGCTCTCGGTCTGAAATTCTTCTCCTTTTGTTCTGTTTGAAGCCCACAATCAGCTGAATATGCTCTCCATTCCACCAAGACTGTTATTAAGATCACTGATGACCTTCACATTGTTAACGTCAATGATCAGTTTTCAATATTCATCTTACTCTTCCTATCAGCAGCATTTTATGCAGTTGATTGCTTTCTTGTATTGAATCTTTTTTTTTTGTTTGTTTTAACTTGCCTTCATAAAATCCACAACCTCTTGGTTTTCCTCCCTCCTCTTTGGCTATGTATTTTCAGTCTTCTTTTCTGGTTCATCCATTTTCCCTAACTTCTAATCGTTCTACCTCTGTCCTCCAGCATATTCCCTTTTCTGTTGGCACTCACTACGTGATGATCTCATGGCTTCTAATATGACTTCTGTACTGGTGAATTCCAAACTTTATACCTTCAAACTGGGTCTCTCTTACAAACTCTGTAGTTGTATATTTAGTTATTTACTCAACATTTTAACTGGCTGTCCCAAAGCCAATTAACTCTAAAACTTAGCTCTTGACTTTCTTCTCTCTCCTCTCTCAAATTTGCATACAACAGTAACTTGCATTTTATTGGAAAAAGTTTATCTTAGAGTACTGTTCATGGATTTGGAAATTTGCAAAGATCTAATGACTTTTACCTTGTAAATGCCAATGTTCTATTCTACCAATAGTTACCATTTTGTGTGTAATCCCTAGGTTTCCTTTGCCTACATAAGAAAGAGGAAAAAAACTCTGGTCCAAAAAGTATTGCATCCATATATTATTTTATAAATTGTGGAAGATTTTTATATAACTGATTTCATGTGATTCTCCCCGAAACATTAAAGATTGGGAAAACAAGACTTTTAAATTATTCTTATTTTTCAGTAACACTGGTAGACTAAGAAGTTACATGACTCATCCAGGGTCATTAGCATTGTATCAACAGAAAGACTAGAACTCATTTTCTTTTAATTTTAGTTCCATGCTTTTCCAATAATATATGCTTTCATCTATTTGAGTTTTGAGTTACCAATGCAGAGGAATTTCAGGGACTTCACAAAATTCTCAAAAACTTTTAAATATAAAATTCTCATGTATGTTGTAACTGTTTCTCTAGTTTTAAATTTTATTATCTTGATCTATTTGCATATTCCTGTATCTAAGTTGATTGCTTTAATTATTGGAGTATGATCTACTAACATGTAGGGTCATTACTCACTCACTGAACTGTTTTAAAAATTATTAAGTTCTTTTTGAACATTTTCTTCTCTGAATTATGTTAGAATCAGCTTGTCAAGTTCCATAAAAAATCCTGTTGGGACTGCAATGGGGTTTTGCACTAAATTTACATTTTAATTTGTAGAGATTTGACATCTTCTTCTCAACCAAAACATGGTCTGTTTCTCCATTTATCCAAGCATTTGGGCATGTCTTTTGGTAGGTTTTTATAATTTTTATAGTTTTATTGTGTTTTTAGTTTCCTTCTTATTGTCTGGCATATTTTATGTTAGGCTTAGTGTCCCCCCTCCTTTTTTTTTTTTTTTTTAAAGAATCTTGATTGCTATAGTGAATGGGAATATGTTTCATCACATTATCCAGTTAGTCTGCTCTACCAGAGGAAATTGTTAATTGGTACATGTTGATCTAATATCTGACCACTTTCCTAAACTGAAGTCCTACAAGTTTTTCAGTTAACTAACTTAAAATTTCTAGGCAGACACTTTAACACAAACAATTAAGGTTTTGCCTCCTCCCTTATTTTACTTTTTATTAATCTTGCATGGTCTTAAATGTCTGGTTCTGTGATAGAGTGCTAATAGCATCTTTGTCTATTCCTGACTTTAATGGAAAAGTTTACACAGTATATATGATAGTTTATGGGTTTCTGGAAGATAACTTGATTATCAAGTTAAATATAATTCCTCTGTCTTTTAACCTTCTCCTTGTAATTTTCATATTATTTTCATTATTACTGCATTCTGAGAGAATGCTTCAGCTCAATTTCATAGCTTATTAATTTGATTTTCAACTGTGTTCAGTCTCCTCTTTGGCCCTGTTAGTTTTGGTTTTCATTTAATAAATAATGATTTTATTATCCAAGAAATGTCTGTTCTTTTTTATAGCAATCTGAATCTATTTTTAAAAATAGGTTCACTGGAATCTCAGAAAGAATTCTAATTATAGTTTCATTGACGTTTTTCTAACATCTTTTGCTTTGGATTTTTATTTTTTATTGAATTTGGTGCCTTTTTCCGCAATGTTATCTTTCCCCCAGTGTTGATGATTTTCGGTTGTTGTTATCTTTACCATTAAGTGCCTAAATGAGGAAAAATATTTCCTCCAGACTAAGTAAAATGTCATTATGAGAGTGAATGCAGGTTTTTACTGGGAGAGCATCTTTGGTTGATTCTCTCAGTATCAACAGTGCATATCCTCTCTGCTGTTTGTGATATTGATTTGGCAGCGTAACTTCTCTGAGCTTCAGTTTCTCATTTGCCAAAATGAAAACAATACCTTTCTGTTAATATATAAGCAAAATACTGAATATACTTAAGTAAACATGGAAGTAAGCACCCAACAAATGGAAACAGTAAGGAAAACTGAATTCTTTTCATAGTCTTTTAAAACACAGGATCAACTGCATCATTGGGATTAATACTGAAAAGTGTTTCCTCCATCTAGGAAAAAAGCATGAACTCTATGACCCTTTATGATACTGTGTAACAGCTTTCTAAACAGTCTCATTATTTCACGCTTACTATTATAAGGCTTACCATACAACAGCACTTAAAAAACTGTACAATTTTCTTATTTATTTGCTTTGCTTTATTTCGGTGAACCTGTATTATGTACTTAAACTGTATCAAGCATCATTTTAAATGCCTTAAATCTATTAACTTTTGTAATCTTTATAATAACCATATAACGTAAGAACTATTATTGACTGAAACTTGAGGCAGAGAAGATTTAAGTAACTTGACCACAGTCTCGTTTTCATTAGTGACAATATGACGTTATCCACTATACTATTTGGCCAGATTATAAAATGAGATATTTATAAAACGCATTAGGCCCAGTCTAGCTCATATACGATAATAGTATTATTACTGATAGCAAAAATTATAGCTATACTAATTATTTAGCTATTAGTTCCATGTATGTCTTTCTCCTAGACTCTCCTGATGGTAGGTATGCCATATTCATCATTGTATCCCAAGCTCAAGGAATAGTAGTAAATATTCTTTGTTTTTTTCTTCACTCTTCACACCTTTTATTATTATTATTTAACACCTTTATTGGGGTATAATTGTGTACCTTCTTGTGTTAGTTGCTCCTGTATAACAAAGTGAATCAGCTATACATATACATATACATATACATATATCCCCATATCCCCTCCCTCTTGCATCTCCTTCCCACCCTCTGAATCCCACCCCCCTAGGTGGTCACACACCACGGAGCTGATCTCCCTGTGCTATGCAGCTGCTTCCCACTAGCTATCTGTTTTACATTTGGTAGTGTATATATGTCCATGCCACTCTCTCACTTTGTCCCAGTTTACCATTCCCACTCCTTGTGTCCTCAAGCCCATTCTCTACGTCTGTGTCTTTATTCCTCTCCTGCCCCTAGATTCTTCAGAACCTCTTTTTTTTTTTTAGACTCCATATATATGTGTTAGCATACGGTATTTGTTTTTCTCTTTCTGACTTACTTCACAGACTCTAGGTCCATCCACCTCACTACAAATAACTCAATTTCGTTTCTTTTTATGGCTGAGTAATATTCCATTGTATATATGTGCCACATCTTCTTTATCCGTTGATCTGTTGATGGACACTTAGGTTGATTCCATGTCTAGGCTATTTTAAATAGAGCTGCAGTGAACATTTTGGTACATGACTGTTTTTGAATTATGGTTTTCTCAGGGTATATGCCCAGTAGTGGGATTGCTGTGTTGTATGGTAGTTCTATTTTTAGTTTCTTAAGGAACCTCCATACTGTTCTCCATAGTGGCTGTATCAATTTACATTCCCACCAACAGTGCAAGAGGGTTCCCTTTTCTCCACACCCTCTCCAGCATTTATTGTTTGTAGATTTTTTGACGATGGCCATTCTGACTGGTGTGAGGTGATACCTCATTGTAGTCTTGATTTGTATTTCTCTAATGATTAGTGATGTTGAGCATCCTTTCATGTGTTTGTTGGCAATCTGTTGATCTTCTTTGGAGAAATGTGTATTTAGGTCTTCTGCCCATTTTTGGATTGGGTTGTTTGTTTTTTTGATACTAAGCTGCATGAGCTGCTTGTATATGTTGAAGATTAACCCTTTGTCAGTTGCTTCATTTGCAAATATTTTCTCCCATTCTGAGGGTTGTCTTTTTGTCTTGTTTATGGTTTCCTTTGCTGTGCAAAAGCTTTTAAGTTTCATTAAGTCCCATTTGTTTATTTTTGGTTTTATTTCCATTTCTCTAGGAGGTGGGTCTAAAAGGATCTTGCTGTGATTTATGTCATAGAGTGTTCTTCATATGTTTTCCTCTAAGAGTTTGATAGTGTCTGGCCTTACATTCAGGTCTTGAATCCATTTTGAGTTTATTTTTGTGTATGGTGTTAGGGAGTGTTCTAATTTCATTCTTTTACATGTAGCTGTCCAGTTTTCCCAGGACCACTTATTGAAGAGACTATCTTTTCTCCATTGTATATTCTTGCCTCCTTTATCAAAGATAAGGTGACCATATGTGCATGGGTTTACCTCTGGGCTTTCTATCCTGTTCTACTGATCTGTATTTCTGTTTTTGTGCCAGTACCGTACTGTCTTGATTACTGTAGCTTTGTAGTATAGTCTGAAGTGCAGGAGCCTGATTCCTCCATCTCCGTTTTTCTTTCTCAAGATTGCTTTAGCTATTCGGGGTCTTATGTGTTTCCATACAAATTGTGAAATTTTTTGTTCTAGGTCTGTGAAAAATGCCATTAGTGGTTTGATAGGGATTGTATTGAATCTGTAGATTGCTTTGGGTAGTAGAGTCATTTTCACAGTGTTGATTCTTCCAATCCAAGAACATGGTATATCTCTCCATCTATTTGTATCATCTTTAATTTCTTTCGTCAGTGTCTTATAATTTTCTGAATACAGATCTTTTGTCTCCTTAGGTAGGTTTATTCCTAGATATTTTATTCTTTTTGTTGCAGTGGTAAATGGGAGTGTTTGCTTAATTTCACTTTCAGATTTTTCATCATTAGTGTATAGGAATGCAAGAGATTTCTGTGCATTAATTTTGTAGCCTGCTACTTTACCAAATTCATTGAATAGCTCTAGTAGTTTCTGGTAGCATCTTTAGGATTCTCTATGTATAGTATCCTGTCATCTGCAAACAGTAGCTTTACTACTTCTTTTCCAATTTGGATTCCTCTTATTTCTTTTTCTTCTATGATTGCTGTGGCTAAAACTTCTAAAACTATGTTCAATAACAGTGGTGAGAGTGGACATCCTTGTCTTGTTCCTGATCTTAGTGGAAATGGTTTCAGTTTTTCACCACTGAGGACGATGTTGGCTGTGGGTCTGTCATATATGGCCTTTATTATGTTTAGGAACGTTCCCTCTATGCCTACTTTCTGGAGGGTTTTTATCATAAATGGGTGTTGAATTTTGTCAAAAGCTTTTTCTGCATCCATTGAGATGATCATATGGTTTTTCTCCTTCAATTTGTTAATATGGTTTATCACATTGATTGATTTCCGTATATTGAAGAATCCTTGCATTCCTGGGATAAACCCCACTTGATCATGGTGCATGATCCTTTTAATGTGCTGTTGGATTCTGTTTGCTAGTATTTTGTAGAGGATTTTTGCATCTATGTTCATCAGTGATATTGGCCTGTAGTTTTCTTTTTTTTGTGACATCTTTGTCTGGTTTCGGTATCAGGGTGATGGTGGCCTTTTAGAATGAGTTGGGGAGTGTTCCTCCCTCTGCTATATTTTGGAAGAGTTTGAGAAGGATAGGTGTTAGCTCTTCTCTAAATGTTTGATAGAATTCGTCTGTGAAGCCATCTGTTCCTGGGCTTTCGTTTGTTGGAAGATTTTTAATCACCGTCTCAATTCCAGTGCTTGTGATTGGTCTGTTTATATGTTCTATTTCTTCCTGGTTCAGTCTCGGAAGGTTGGTCTTTTCTAAGAATTTGTCCATTTCTTCCTGGTTGTCCATTTTACTGGCATATAGTTGCTTGTAGTAATCTCTCATGATCCTTTGTATTTCTGCAGTGTCAGTTGTTACTTCTCCTTTTTCGTTTCTAATTCTATTGATTTGAGTCTTCTCCCTCTTTTTCTGGATGAGTCTGGCTAATGGTTTATCAATTTTGTGTATCTTTTCAAACAACCAGCTTTTATTTTTATTGATCTTTGCTATTGTTTCCTTCATTTGTTTTTCGTTTATTTCTGATCTGATTTTTATGATTTCTTTCCTTCTGCTAACTTTGGGGGATTTTTGTTCTTTTCTCTCTGATTGCTTTAGGTGTAAGGTTAGGTTGATTATTTGAGATGTTTCTTATTTCTTGAGGTAGGATTTTATTGCTATAAACTTCTCTCTCAGAACTGCTTTTGCTGCATCCCATAGGTTTGGGGACATCGTGTTTTTATTGTGATTTGTTTCTAGGTATTTTTTGATTTCCTCTTTGATTTCTTCAGTGATCTCTTGGTTATTTAGTAGCATATTGTTCAGGCTACATGTGTTTGTAATTTTTACAGATTTTTTTTCCTGTAATTCATATCTAGTCTCATAGCGTTGTGGTCAGAAAAGATACCTGATATGACTTCAGTTTCTTAACTTTACCAAGACTTGATTTGTGACCCAAGATGTGATCTATCCTGGAGAATGTTCCGTGAGCACTTGAGAAGAATGTGTATTCTGTTGTTTTCGGATGGGATGTCCTATAAGTATCAATTAAATCCATCTTGTTTACTGTGTCATTTAAAGCTTGTGTTTCCTTATTTATTTTCAGCTTGGTTGATCTGTCCATTGGTGAAAGTGGGGTGTTAAAGTCCCTTACTATTATTGTGTTACTGTCAATTTCCCCTTTTATTGCTGTTAGCATTAGCCTTATGTATTGAGGAGCTCCTGTGTTTGGTGCATAAATATTTACAACTTTTATATCTTCTTCTTGCACTGTTCCCTTGATAATTATGTAGTGTCCTTCTTTGTCTCTTGTAATAGTCTTTAAGTCTATTTTGTCTGATATGAGAATTGCTACTCCACCTTTCTTTTGATTTCCATCTGCATGGAATATCTTTTTCCATCCCCTCACTTACAGTCTGTATGTGTGCCTAGGTCTGAAGTGCTTCTCTTGTAGTCAGCATATATACGGGTCTTGTTTCTGTATCCATTCAGCCAGTCTGTGTCTTTTGGTGGGAGCATTTAATCCATTTACGTTTAAGGTAGTTATCGATATGTATGTTCCTATTACCATTTTCTTAATTGTTTTTTGTTTATTATTATAGGTCTTTTCCTTCTCTTGTGTATCCTATCTAGAGAAGTTCCTTTAGCATTTGTTGTAAAGCTGGTTTGGTGGTGCTCAATTGTCTTAGCTTTTGCTTGTCTGTAAAGGTTTTAATTTCTCTGTCAAATCTGAATGAGATCCTTTCTGGGTAGAGTAATCTCAGTTGTAGGTTTTTTCCTTTCATCACATTAAATATGTCTTCCCACTCCCTCTGGCTTGCAAAGTTTTTGCTGAAAGATCAGCTGTTAGCCTGATGGGGATTCCTTTGTATGTTATTTGTTGCTTTTCCCTTGCTGCTTTCAATATTTTTTCTTTGTATGTAATTTTTGATAGTTTGATTAATATGTGTCTTGCTGTATTTCTCCTTGGATTTATCCTGTATGGGACTCTCTGTGCTTCCTGGACTTGATTGACTATTTTTTACCCATATTAGGGAAGTTTTCAACTATAATCTATTCAAATATTTTCACAGTCCCTTTCTTTTTCTCTTCTTCTTCTGGGACCCCTGTAATTTGAAAGATGATTCGTTTAATGTCCCAGAGGTCTGTGAGACTGTCCTCAATTCTTTTCATTCTTTTTTCTTTATTCTGCTCTGCTGTAGTTATTTTCACTATTTTATGTTCCAGATCACTTATCCGGTTTTCTACCTCAGTTATTCGCTATTGATTCCTTCTAGAGAATTTTTAATTTCATTTATTGTGTTGTTCATCATTGTTTGTCTGCTCTTTAGTTCTTCTAGGTCCTTCTTAAACATTTCTTGTATTTTCTCCATTCTATTTCCAAGATTTTGGATCATCTTTACTATCATTACTCTGAATCTTTTTCAGGTAGACTGCCTATTTCCTCTTCATTTGTTTGGTCTGCTGGATTTTAACCTTGCTCCTTCATCTGCTGTGTGTTTCTCTGTCTTCTCATTTTGCTTAACTTACTGTGTTTGAGGTCTCCTTTCGCAGGCGGCAGGTTTGTAGTTCCCGTTGTTTTTGGTGTCTTCTCCCAGTGGGTAAGGCTGGTTCAATGGGTTGTGTAGGCTTCCTGGTGGAGGGGACTGGTGCCTGTGTTCTGGTGGATGAGGCTGGATCTTGTCTTTCTGGTGGGCAGGACCGTGTCCAGTGGTGTGTTTTGGGGGTGTCTGTGAACTTATTATAATTTTAGGCAGCCTCTCTGCTAATGGGTGGGTTTATGTTCCTGTCTTGCTAGTTGTTTGGCATGGGGTGTCCAGCACTGGAGCTTGCTGGTCGTTGAGCAGAGCTGGGTCTTAGCGTTGAGACAGAGGTCTCTGGGACAGCTCTCGCTGATTGATATTACGTGGGGCCGCGAAGTCTCTGGTGGTCCAATGTCCTGACCTCTGCTCTCCTACCTCAGAGGCTCAGGCTTGACAGCTGGCCAGAGCACAAAGACCCTGTCAGCCCCATGGCTTTTGGGAAGTCTGAGGTCTTCTGCCAGTGTTCCGTAGGTGTTCTATAGGAGTTGTTCGACACGTAGAAGTATTTGTGATGTAATTGTGGGGAGGAAGGTGATCTCCACGTCTTACTCCTCTGCCATCTTGAAGGTCCTCTCTCTTCACACCCTCTGTTGCTAGAGAATCCGCATTTCATCTGGAAAGGACATAAATCTGGTAATCTCACTTCAGGACTAGCCCATCCACTGCTTTTCCCTTTGTGCTTAGTCTCTTTCACTTGCTCATAGCGGGCCCCGTGCAGAGGCCTTGCCCCCGGCTCTTCAGACCAGAGTTCCTCGTGAAACGGCTGAGCCAACACCTCAGCTCAGAACATGCTCTGAAGCTCCTCACAGGACACTCATCTCAAGATGGTGGCGGGCCGTGCCAGTAAATATTCTTTGAATGAGTGGCTACTCAGATGAGGAGTCAGCAGTAAAGACAGTAGAATGATCTTGCGCATTACCATTGAACTCTCAAAGAAACCATGCTAAAATTATAGTAAAGGTGTGAAAAAATTGCAAAGGCAGAGAGATGGAGTAAATAGAAAACAGGATGCAAAATATAAAAGTAACAGTTGTAAACAGTAATTTATTTGGTATGCCAGAAGAAAAACAGTACTTTATTTGGTATTCAACAATAATAGAGGCTTCAATACTGTATTTTCAATGATGAATAGAACAGCTAGACAGGACTGCAATGAGGAAGTGAAGTCTTAAAAATAGTATAAACCAAGTAGGCCTAACAGATATCTATAGAAGACTCCACCCCCAAAACAGCAGAACATACGTTTTTCTAAAGTGTACAGGAAACATTCTTCAGGATAGGCCATATGTTAAGCCATAAAGCCTGAATTAATTTTAAAAATTGAAGTCATACAAAGGTTTTTTTTTTTACCATAGTGTAATTTAATTAGAAATAAAAGAGGGAAATTTAGGAAACTTACAAATATGTGGAAATTAAATAAGACACTTGTAATTAACCAATGGAAATGGATCAAAGAAGAAATCACAGGGAAATTATGAAATACTTTGAGATGACTAAAAATGAAAACATACACTCCAAAACTTATAAGTTGTAGCAAAAATCAGTGCTTGAGGGAAAGTAATAGTTGTTAACACCTATACTAAAAAGAAAAAAGATCTCAAATCAATAATCTAACACCCTACCCTAAGAAACTTGATTTTTATAAAAGAGTAAGCTAAACACAAAGCAAGCAAAAGAGAAAGGAAATAAGTATTTGAGTCGAAATAAATGAAATAGAGAAGAGAAAAACTAGAAAATCAACAAAATCTAAGTTAAGTCTTTGAAAAGATAAATGTTGATGAAATTTGGAGTAGGCTAATTAAGAAAATAAGAGAGAAGACTCAAATTACTAAATTCAGGAATGAAAGAGGAGACATTACTATTAACTTTACAGAAATAAAAAGGATCCATGGGCTTCCCTGGTGGCACAGTGGTTGAGAGTCCGCCTGCCAATGCAGGGAACACAGGTTTGTGCCCCGGTCCGGGAAGATCCCACATGCCGCGGAGCGGCTAGGCCTGTGAGCCATGGCCACTGAGCCTGCGCGTCCGGAGCCTGTGCTCTGTGATGGGAGAGGCCACAACAGTGAGAGGCCCGCGTACTGCCAAAAAAAAAGAAAAAAGGATCCTAAGAGTGTATAATGAACAACTGTATATCAACAAAATAGACAACCTATATGAAACAGACAAATTCCTGGGAAGACACAACCTACTGAAACTGAGTCAAGAAAAAATAGATAATCTGAGCAGACTTACAAACAAGTAAAGTGATTGAATTCATAATTTAGGAACTTCCCAGAAAAATAAATGCAGAACTGGATGGTTTCTGTGGTGAATTCTACTGAATATTTTAAAAAGTATTATGAATACTTCACAGTATTTTTACCAAAATATAGAAGAGGAGGGAACACTTCCAAATTATAAGGCCAGCATCACCCTAATATGAAAATCAGATAAAGACATCACAAGAAAACAGAACTATAGGAAAATACCCTTTTGTCAATTCAGATATAAAACTCCTCAACAAAATGCTGATTAACAACACATAAAAAGGATGATATACTGGATTGGCCAAAAAGTTCATTCGGGTTTTCCATAGCATCTTATGGAAAACACCTGAAGGAACATTTGGCCAACCCACCACCTGGGACTATCCCAGTAATGAGGCATTGCTTAAGGTCTACATTTCTATCCGTTCAATGCCACATGCTAATAGAATAAGGCACAAAAATGACATGATTGTCCACTAGATGCAGGGCAGGGTTTACAAAGCAACTGCTAATGGATAAAGGATCTCTTTCTGGGATGACAAAAATGTTCTCAAATCAGATTATGGTGATAGTTGCACAGTTCTTTAGTTTGCTGAATTGTATACTTTAGGTAAATTTTATATCTGTAAATTGCATCTCCATAAAGCTTTTTTTAAAGTTTCTGGGAAAAACAAAACCCAAGCTCTTATTCCATAGCTCATAAATGATTTCCATAACGTGGCATAGCTAGATGGATATGGCCACCAAATTACTATCAGCATTGACAACAGTTACATAAAGAGTTACTCCTCATAATATGATGTTAACACCTTTTTTAAACATGTAATACAAAGAATACCTCATTCTCACATTAGCATTCTACGTTAGAGCAGAGTCTTCCCCAACAATCATTTTTCAGCTTAGAATGGCTCACTGAGTGGTTACTGATTCAAGTGACTATCTTTAATTTAACATACAGGCTTCCCTGTAAAATCCACTTTCAAATGTTTACAAAGCATGAAATGTCTTTCTCGTTATCATATTTTCCTTCACTAGGTGCACTTGAGAAAATGCAACAAAGCATGTTAGCTCATCAGGTTGTGCTGCATTTTCCTGTGTGGTAATCCATGCTCTTTCCTTTCTTATTGAAAGCCATTGAATGGGATGAAGAAAATCCTGTTTCTTTCCCACATGAAGCACAGTTTGAAGAAGGCTAAAATGTTGATACCGAATTATAATGCTGATTTGAGAAACTCTGTTCTCACTATTTATTTGAGAACTCTTTGACCATCTAATAAATAATAAATATACTAGCAAATCTTTAATGAGAGCTTACTAAATGCCTGGCACTACTCTAAAACTTTTAGATGCCTTACCTAAATTAATATGAGTATTATTATCATTTTATTAGTGAGATATTAGTGACACAGACAGGTTATTAGTTAAAAAATTGTAAGTTGGATAGATATAGATTATATCCATTATACAAATATAGACATATTTTTAAACACTATGTAACTTCTGATACGGTTGAAAATAATGTGTCTGTTCTAAAACCCTGTGATGTGTTGTTACTTTTTGTATATTTATTCTTCCATTGAACTTCAGGTTTTCCTATGTATGTTTCAGTTAATAGCTTTAAATAAGTGTTAAAATTTTCAAGGGAAAAAGTACATTTTAAATTAATACTTATTTTAGCATGTAAGTGTGTCCTTGGGGTCTTGCAAACTATTACACTGCCTGAATTAATTTTCAATATGATTCTACAAGCTAAAATACTATCTAAAAATGGAGATAAGACTTCATCTGAGCTATACGTATGAACAAGTAATTTTTTTAAAAAAGCTAGTAGTTATTTATGCTAATATTAATAAGGGACTAATGTGATACCATCATCCCTCAGAACTAAAAGGGAAATTTTTCAAAAGCACATGGAATTCCAATGTGATTTTCATTATGTTAACAACATTTTCAATTTGGTGTTTTTAAAAATAACAATACATTTTTCTTTTTAAGTCTAAAGGAATTCTTTTCATCATAAAAAGTATTACTTCATAAAGGAAAACTCAGTAAAATTATTTATTTAACTGGCATTTTACCATAGTATACCTATTATTACAAATAGTCATATTTGTAATTTGAACAATACAATAATAATTTTTAAACTGCATATAAGTTTTAATATTTTTCATGTTTATCTTTTCTTAATTAATCTTTACATTTTTTTCACATATAAATAAATTGTTGCTAGTTTTTATCCATTTCAGTAAAATCTAGCACTTGTATATTCTTAGTACCAAAGCATTGCTCTATTCTAAAACCAGCTATTGAAAAGAGAATAGAAAAAGTTAATAACTTGTGGAGGACCACACTTTTGAGAATTTACAGAGGAAGGATTAGGGGCAATATTCTAAGAAGTTTGCTGTTATATATTAGTACTGAAGTTGCTGGATTTTTAAGATATCAAGTGAGACTAATTCATGAAGAGGTAAATATTGATTACGGTTGTAGAAATGGACAAAAATAAGACTCTGAAACACTATGCGTAGGGGTTCATTAATCTTAATGCATATAGAAAGAACAAAGAGTTCCCACAACTGAAATATCAACATCCATATTATTCCACAGTTTACAACTAAGAAAATATTGCTACATTTTCTGAAACATGAGTGTCTTAAAAAAACTCCTTTGTGTAATACCTCCAAAAGCAATTTTTAACAACATGAACAGCAACAACAAATGAATCATTCATTTCACAGAAATCTCTACATCAGATAAGAGTAAGACAGATGATTTGGTACCTGTTCTCAGTTTATCACTTTATTGGAACACTTTTTATGTTAAAGAGTAGTGCACTTTTTTGGAGGGGACGGTGAATATGTCATTTGCTGACCAATGAGTTTTTCTTTCTGTTTTCTTCCTTTTGACTTTTCTTTCCACCCTAAAGGATATAAGCATCTGTAAAATGTCATGTCTTCACAGAGATGGATAGCTCTTTTAGAAGTATCAGTAGACTTGTTAATAAATGAATTAATCTGTGGACCCAGACAAGTGAGTAGTCAGTAAGAAACCAAATTAATAAAATAATGTAAAGTGGAAAGATAATTAACTACACCAAACCGTAATGATAAATGTATTTACATTATTTAGAGAACAAAAAGAAAGAAAAAAAACGGCTTATTTAGTTGGACTGCCATCCAATTTTTCTTTGGGGATTAATGAGAAATAGGTGTGCTCTATAACTCTGGATAAAAAATATTAGAAAATGTTTTATTCATAGGATATTGTCATCTGGCAAATCACATAAGTGACAAATATCATTACATACAAAATGTTGGTAAAATCCTCTTATGTTAAAAGCTGAAAATCATTATAAAATATAGTATTAGTATATGTATTCTCATTCAAAAAGAAATCACTTAAATCATTCTCCATTAAGGTTTTTCAAAATTTTATGCTTCAAGATTATAGAAAAACAATTTAGAAAAAATGTTTTTTGACTGGTCATACACTATGAAACTGTAGTTTTATTGACTGTTAGAAGGGAGAAAGTGTGTCATTAACTTATTAATGTACTTTATTAATGTAAAGAGTGGTGCCTCTTTACCTGGGCTGTAGTAAGCAATGGAAATACTATGAACAACAAGAGTAAGAAAACTTAGGTCTTCCATTCATGAGAGAGAAAGACATTAAACAAACAAATCCCCAAAATATATATAATTACTAATTGTGGGAAGCACTTTGGAGAAAAACTATAGGACTCCTAATGTCAAATAGAGACAGGGAGTCAGGGAATGCTTCTCAGAAGAAATTCTGCTATTTCTGAGTATATTATAGCATTATACTACACTATACTGAGACCTGACAAAGATAGTAGGATCTTGAGGGTTCTAGGCTGAAGGCAGAATAAGTGAAAATCTTTCAAGATAAAGAGATTTATATGCATGAGAGGAGAAAAATTCCAGTGTGATTAGAGTGTACAGTGAGCAAGGCAGGGTGGGGAAAGGGATACATTAGAGTTAGAAAGTTAGGTAGGACCCTTAAAGCTTAAGCTAAAAATTAATAAACTTAGCCTAAGTTCAACAGAAAGCATTTGAATGTGAACTAATATGTGTTCTGAAAAGATTACCCTGACTGACCTGTGGAGGGAGAATAGAGAATCAGGAATGGCAGTGGCGAAGCCAGTTAGAAGCCTGCGCACAATACTGCGATGGTGAGAGAGGACATCACCGTGAACAATGGAGTAGCATGAAGATGGAGAGAGTTTAAATGGATTTGAGATATTCCTGCTGTCAGTGGAATCAGAGAAGCTCAGACAAGATGTTGGGGTGGATGAGGAGGAAGAATTAAAGAAAACTGTCAGTTTTCTGGTTTAAACCATTGAGAAAAATCAGAATGACACATAGGTTATCTTACACATCATTACAGTAGTTCACTCCGCATAGGGTTAAGATTAAGATTATTCATTAATTGCAATAATGATATAACCAAGTTTTAAAAAGACTTCGAGAGTAAAAATGTATGCAGTTATTTAAGTGAAGGAATATTTAGAAAGTTAACTGCATTGTTTGATCTTCAATGAATCACTGCTGAAAAGAGTGGTAATGGGCCTTGAATTATTTTAAACAACCTAAATAATTTAGTCTATGAACATAACTATATTCGGTGAACATCAACCAGTACATTCTGGCAGGGAATCCCAATATCCATATAAGGACGAAACTCAAGTGAGATGTAGTGTTAGGTTGCCAAAGCATTATGGACATTTGCAGTTGCCCAACAGAAAGTAATGGGCAAATAGAACAAGAAGATATAAAAAGTTACCCAATCTCACTGTTATAATGTGAAAATAAAGTAAAAATATAACGAAAGAGAACTGTTCACTTTATTAAATTAGCAAATACCAAAAGTTTTGTTAATACTCTGCCTTGAAAAATGTGGGGAAAAGCACTTTCATACCTTGTTGGCAGAAGTATAAAGTAGTAAGAACTCTATAGAGGCAATATTGCAACACCTATAACAGTTAGAATGCACATGAATTTGAACCAGAAATTCCACATCTTGAAATGCATTTGCTGATGTATTTATACATGTACATGAAAATTACTCTGTCTTGATGTATGCCCCGCCAAATAAAGCTTTATTCATTATAGTATACTGTATGACATATATAATATACTATATGACATATATACTTATGAATCAATACATGTATAACATTTAAAAAGATGGCATCTTCCCCCAAAATACATTTTAGTAAAAGCAAGTAAATAAAAGTACACAACCATATGCAGAATAAGGTAGAATTAGGGTTTAAATAAAATAGGAAGTGTATGTATAGATACCCATCTCAGTACAAGATAGGTGTGAAAGGATAAAAGGGAACTGGTAAGAATTTTTATCTCTAGGAAATGGGAGTGAGGAATAAGATCTTGTTTTCTCTTGTGAAACCTTTGAACTTATCTTACCATGAGAATGTATAATCTATTTAAAGAAAATGACAGAGAGAAGGAAGAGGAAAAAGAAGGAGAAGAAAGAGAGGGAAGAGGCAAAGCCTCAATAGGTCACTAGCCATCAAAGGTACTTTTGTAGCCAAAGAGTTATTGGTGATAACCGCCAGTCACCCTTTGAGGTATTGCCAGCTCTCACTAGGATGAGCAACCTGTCCTGACTGAAGATGCTGCATTATTGTGGCCTTGCGGATATGGTCAGAGCTTACAGACTTACTTCCTAAAATATTTGATGTTTACTATGGAAAGAGTCCAGGACAAAGGGTGAGTTACTTTTCTTAGAGTATCTTGGCACTAATTTTCATTATTGTTAAAAATGTCGAGAGCAATTTAAGGACCAGCTTGATTAAGTTCTCTCCATATTATATGATTTTTAAAATTTCTTAGGAATCATTACTTCTGTCTATTATATAGCAAGAAACACTATCTCCTATTCTCTCTGTTTGTTTCTTTTTCTTTAATATCATTCTTGGATTTGAACTCAGACATGCTAATAATTTGAGTTTATTTTTTTAAATGCTATTTTTAGTGCCTTAGGAACATTCTCCTCTTTGATTCTTAGAAATCAGACTTTATGTTGCTATTTAAAACAAAAATTCCTTAGCCACACACATTTTAAAAAAATATATGTTAAATTTAGAATATCTTTTTGAATTTTAATATAATTTAAATTCCATAGCATGTTTTATGACTTCAGATAAAAATATATAGTTTAAAATAATAGACTACACTGCACAAAGTATGTTTTGGAAATAATGAGAGTTTTCTTATTAAAGCATTATCATGCCAATTAATAAGACAAAAGACTGTTTAAACTATTTGCCTTTACATGTCCATTCATTGTTAGCTCTCTTTGGAAACATTTTCTAATTTAATGCATTTTGAGTATATTTTAACAAATTTCTCAAGGTTTGTATATTTTAAGGTGAAGTTTACTAACTCTCTTTAGCATTTCATAGAGATGAAATTTTAACAAATTTCTCAAGGTTTGTATATTTTAAGGTGAAGTTTACTAACTCTCTTTAGCATTTCATAGAGCATATAATTCCTCTCTATCTGGTTTTGTTTATACATTTCAGAACTATTTGCTCAAGAAAATGCTAAAGAGAGTTGATAAACTCCACTTTAAAATACACGAACTTTGAGAAGATAGGTAGATATAGATAAGTAGATAGACATATATATATATATATATATATATATAAATAGATAACTGCAGCTTTCAAATTAAAATAATTGTATCTGATTGAAATATAGTATAAGCCGCCATGTTGTCTTATAAGGAAACAATTTTTCTTCTTTGCCAAGATAATTTCATTTTTTTTATTATAAAGTGGTCTGAGGTAAGTTTATGCTATACACTATTCAAAAGGTGAAATTTTTAAAACATAAGCTTTTATATCTTAAAAATTATTTAAAAATTACTTTAAATCTTCAGATTTTAAATCCATATAAAAATATAAATTAAGAAAAATGAACAAAGAAGTTCATATTTTTATCACGCAACGTGACAATTACCACACAAAAGTGAGCATAGTTCTATGTATAACCCTACCTGATTTAATTGTGGTTGTCTCGATCACAAAGTTCACTTTATGAATTGGGCTCAATAAATACCCTTCTTAAGGAATGCAAAGTTAAGTGGAGGAGCTCAAATAACCTTCTGACTTGGCTCCTTGGGACTTCCTTTAGTTGTTTCTATGCCTATGGGAAACACACTGAGCTAGAAGTTGTCAAACCCAGTGCAATAAGATCTAGCTATAAATTGTTTGAAACTGACTACTTTTTAGTCCTCAAGAACTAGGTGGATAAGAAGATTAAGATGTAGGAATTATAATCAATAGATATATATTTTTACAGGTACTTTTTAGCTTTCCAAAAATGGTTAAGATAACTAAACTTAGAAAAAACTAAGCCTAGCCATTCCCTAAAAACTACATTCCATGACATATTTCAAATACCGCATTATTAAATATGATTAATTTGGAAACTTCTAGCATCACAAAAATACCATTTATTTTACTTTATTTACTTAGTATTAACCTGTTCTTGATTAGCTTTAAAAAAAAACGCTGACTGTATCATTTTTACAAAAGGCTTAGTAAGCTATGCTGTGATCTATGGTGTTTTTAATAAGTTTTATTTAAAATTTTGTAAAGTGTTTAATACAAAAAAAATTTAATGCACAATATACAAAGTGAGAATTTAAGGTCAGACTGATAATATAAATAAAACTCCTTTTATCTTACTAGATATTTCCATCTCCTCACCTAACTCATTATATGCAATAAAGAATATTAGTTGAATAAATATTTTTAAAATAAAGAAAATTTTGCAGCTTTATAAGAATGTAGCATCTGGGATATCTAACTGCAAAAACTGGCATGCATTATAAGGGAAAGTTGAATAAATGAAGAGGATCCCCTTAAAATAGCTGATGAAATAGCTAAAATTGAAGAGTTAAGAAAAATATCTAGAAATATAAAGGATCATCCATTTTCAGAGAAGTGAAGACAGGGAGTATGAACTATGAAAGTCCAAAATAGCAAACCTGTGCTGGAATGCAGGAGCAATTTCTCAGATGGTTTCAATGAGATTATAACATTTGGGTACAACTCTTATCTCCCAGCCTTCCTTCTATGTAATTTGGTCTATGATGCCCAGTATCTAAGAAATTA
Organism: Monodon monoceros; assembly: GCF_005190385.1. NCBI lineage: Eukaryota > Metazoa > Chordata > Mammalia > Artiodactyla > Monodontidae > Monodon > Monodon monoceros. The sequence goes on from NW_021703773.1 coordinate 19,229,826, forward strand.
ACTTGGCTTATGCTTCTTAGCTCCTTTAATGAAATGATGAGTCTGTTCATTTATTCATTCAATCAATATCTACTGAGAAACTATGAAGTTCTACACATTTTTAGTAGCATTAAATAAGACAGAGTTCCTGCAGGAAAATAGAACATTTGTCAAAAGCAGAAACAGGTGCTTGATCCTAGGAGCTTTGAAATAGTAGAGAGGTGCTAGAAAAAAAAAGTCATGCAATCTTCACATATGAAGTGACTTCCTTTTCCCCAAACTGATTCAAAGAGGATCTCTTTTCATAAATAGATGCTCCCCTAACCAGTCACAAATCAGGGATTATGAATTGGAAAATTGGGCTGAATAAATGTTATATTTTGGGGGGAGTATATTTCTTCAGAAGTGCATAGGTGTCATGGAATTATTCTAGATGTCAGGGGTTTTTCTATCAGCCTCATACCACTGAACTTTAATCTCTTTAAGACACTAGCTGTAAAGATTGTTGAGGCACAGTTTGTTGCCTGGAATCAAAAATGGTTTCTGACTTGTATGATTCTCTCACATCTCCACTATCAAATGGTCTCGAAAACTATATAAGTCAGTGGTTCTACAAGTACAACATGGACAATGTTTAAAGGGTCCAATTCTCCCAACTACATATGGTCTTTTCACTGGCATTTGGCAGTAAGATCAGCTGCAACTGACCTTATTTTCCTCTTCAGTGTACTAGGATACACTTTATCTCCAAGAATTTAGTCAAGCAACACGCTTTAGTTCTAGGCTTTGGAGAGAAAGGGACAAAAAAGTGTAAGAGAACAGCAGACAAAATCTAGATTTCCCTGTTAAATAATATCAAGAAAGATGTTTACATATTTGCAATTTGAGAAAAAAATTTAACTCTTATTATATCCATGAATACAGAACAAACTATTTAGAAAATTTCTAATTCCTTACTCCAGTTCTAGGGTCTTATTTTGGATAATCTCAATTAACTTCCATAACTATTCAGTGTCTGGGCCATGATTATTGTATGATATCTTTTGAAAAAGCCAGAAAGCATCTGTTAAAAGGAAAACCTTCTAGAGCTGAGAAAGATGACTGTTCCTCTAATCTAACCCATTAATTTCATCTCCTATCTCACATAATAGTTCCCTAAAAGGAAAAATTGGATGGAGAAGAAATTTGGAATGGTTGGAATTTTTATTCCCTTTATTTCTCAGAGAATATTTTCTATGAAGAGATGGGGTTGAGGGGGTGTTGGGTGAACAAGAAGGTTTGGAAAATGGGGATTATAAAGACTATTACATAATTATATAAAAGGAAGAGAATCTAAAGAGGAGAATGAATGATACAAATGATAGAGCAACCTATAAATTAGCGCATTTAGAAAAAGAATTATCTCACATCTCGCCACTATGTTCTTCATGTATTCTGTTTATCTGCTTTGGGGTAGTTTACCTAGAGGACGTGGTTGTTGAGTTTCTAATAGAGACTGCTTTTGTTAGGTTCATTTGTAACCCAAGGAAATCGTGGACTGTTGCAGACTTTAATTCTACTGAAGAGAGTAGATTATAATTCTTTTGTGTGTTTTCCTCTAGTATAATTTTCCTTCAGTATGAAGAATTTCTTTTAACTTTTTTGGAGTACAGGTTCACTCTAGATGAATAGGTCCAGCGTTTATCTATTTAAGAATATCTTTATTTCACTTGCTGTTTTCCTTATAAAATTGTACAACATATCTTTATTTGAAAAAATAAATGTGATCAAGAATAAAAATATATTTAGCAAAAACAACAAAAAATAAATAAAATAAAATACCTTAGAATTTCCTGGGTGTTAGGAATGTCTTTTGATCTAATGAGGCAACTCTGAGTAGGTAGGTTCCTGGATGGTTCCTGGATGGGAACTGGTCACCAGAAGGTAAAGCCATGACTAAAGGCTTGGAATTTTCAGCCCACTCCCCCATTATCTGGAGGGGAGAGAGGGGCTGGAAATAGAGTTGGTACCTGATCATGTCTGTGTAATCAAGCCTTCATGAAAATCCCAATAGTATGGGGTTCGAAGAGCTGCTGGGTAGGTGTACACATCCATGTACCAGGAGGGTGACACACCCCAACTCCATGGGAACAGACGCTCCCGCACTCCTGACCCTTTCAGACCTCGCCTTATGTATCTCTTCCTCTGGCTATTCATCTGTATCCTTTATCATAGCCTTTATTATATTATATACTGATATATACTGTTTCCCTGAGTTCTATGAGCCATTCTAGCAAACTGTCGAACCGAAGGAGCTCATCTTGGGAACCAGGATTTATAGTCAGTGGGTCAGAAATATGGTGACAGCATGGGACTTGCAACTGGCATCTGAAGTGGGGGCAGTCTTCTGCAACTGCACCCTTAACCTGTGGGATCTGACACTAACTACAGGTTGATAGTGTCAGGTCTGAATTGAATTGTAGGACACACAGCTGGTGTCACAGAATTGCTTGACATGTAGAAAACCCATGCATCTGGTATCAGAAGAGTTGTGAGTCTGGTAGTAGCATGACAGTAAAATAAACACACAGGAGTGTTTCTTTGTTTTCCTTACTCGGTGTCCCTACCTCAGTAAAGGGCAAAAAGTGACTATTTGTCACATTCATCACTAATCATGGGTCTTACTGCCACGGTATGCTTGAGAGACTTGCTTTTTTTTTTTTTCTTGAAGTATAGTTGATTTACAATATTATATTAATTTCGGGTGGACAGCATAGTAATTCAGTATTTTTACAGATTATACCCCATTAAAATTTACTACAAGATAATGGGTATAATTTCCTGTGCTATACAATATAAAAACACTCAATGGGGAAAGGATAGTCTCTTCAACAAATGGTGTTGGGAAACTGGATAACTACTTGGAGGAAAAGGAGCTACTTGGACCTCTATCTTGTATCACTCACAAAAATTAACTTGAAATGGATTAAAGACTTAAACATAAGATCTGATACCATAAAACTCCTAGAAGAAAAAATAGGCAAAATGCTCCTGATATCAGTCTTAGCAATGATTTTTTGGATATGGCACTAAAAGCACAAACAACAAATGCAAAATCTAACAAGAGGGACTATATGAAAGTAAAATTTTTCTGCACAGTGAAAGAAACAAGAAACAAAATGAGAAGGCAAGCTACAGAATTGGAAGAAATATTTGCAAATCATATATCTGATAAAGGTTTTACATTTTACACCTTAAACTTACACAATGTTATATGTCAATTATATCTCAATTTTGAAAAAGGTGATTGCTCTGCTACCTGTGTCATTATTAAGAAAGGAGTCTATAGGAATAAGAAAGGAAAAGAAAAGAGATTCAAGGAGAGGCAGCAGTGAGAGAAAAAAGAAGAGAAGTCAGGATGTTGGAAAACTGAATTAGATTCCTTCTACAACCACCAAATATTACTTTTGGTAAAGTACACTAATTTCACTGAATGCTTGTTGAAAGTGGATTTTTTTAAATCAGTTAACAAAGAAAGTTCTCATTAGAGTTGAATGAGATATAACAGAAGCAGCACTCACAGACACAGGAGTCCGGGGAAATGGACCATGAGAACATAAATTCACAGTAATTCACATAAATCACAAGGAGAACTTTGGATTACACAGGCTGTGGAATTGGGTGTTTCAAGCTAAATTTACCTCTTCTCCAAAGGGCAGGGATTTAGTAGCTGACTGCTAGATTACATCCAAACAAATCAGAGAAAGATTTGCTTGATTTCTTTGTGATCAAATTTCAAATGATTGATTCAGTTAAACAAGATGCTATAACTTCAATTTCCTTTTTGAGTTAAATGTATGATCTCATTAGAAAACAAATGTTATAAGCTTTGTGGACCACAGTGTTTTGCCCTTCTCAGTTAGGCAGAACTGAGAATAAAGGTGCAGCTTAGAAAACAACTCAACTTGATTAACCTTCAGAAGACCAGATGCATGTGTACAGCTTTATGCTCTGAGATTGGTGGTTGTCACTGTTACTAAGACAGGTCTCACTCACTGGCTGATCTTGAGTTACAGAGAGATGAGGCTTGCAAAGAAAGGCAAATACAAGTTTTATTGGTACAGAGAGAGTAACACTGCAAACTAATGACTTCTGTCCCTTTAAATTATGGCTGGCAGGGGTTTGATATAGCAAGCCAATCTCTTTCGAATAGCCCATCAACATCACCTCAGCTTCTATCAGCATCAGTTTGTACCCTGAAGTTTAGCTGGACCATCTCTCTGGAGGCCTTTGACTTGGGGCTAAGTTTTAACTTTGAAATATTACAAGGTTTACAATGGATTGGAGACTTCTTGTCTTTTTATTTGATTTTTGCTTTTAGGTAAAATTTGTGAGCTTTTCTCAAAAACTAATGGTGAGTGTAAATTCCAGACTGGCCAGAGACCAAATGTTATAATGAAATTTATACTTAGTGCAGTTGTCCCCATTTTCTGGCCTTCCCTTCCAGACATGTCATTTCTTACAGTGACTCTCAGTGGTGACACTGGTGCCCACTGGAATACTCTAATTTCCATTCTCTTACATCTTCCTGCTTCTTCCCTCAAGTTCCGTAACTCCCGATATAATTTGTTATTTATCTCCTTCATTGGGAGTTCTCACAGGTTATAGCTCAGCTAAACTGTCAAATTATTTTAAAACAATAGATGCATGGTGAATGTTGACATGATGCCATGTTTTAAAATAAACTGTTTAACGTTGGGCCTAACCCTGACATGACATTCATATTTAAAGGACCTTTCCAAGCATTTACCCAAATGAACAAAGAAGTGGGGGCCCTGCCTTCATCCACATGACCAATAAAAAAAGTCACATTCATATTAGTGCCTGTATTATGATACCCACCAGCAAGCCCTCAGCTGCCCTCAGTGGAATTTCTGCAAGTTTCTAGGTTTGTGTGTTATGTGTTCTGGGCAGAAGTCCCCTTATGTGTCCCCTGCTCTGGCTTTCTGTTTGCTATCTGCTTCTCATCCAGCTATTCAACAGACACAGCCTCTGGCATGTTCCTCTGCAGGGAGTGGCCCTTGTGAGAATGCCACTGTGGGTCTAAGGGGACTTGCTCCTGTGCCCATGATGCTGCCCTTTATCACCAGGGCCTGGCTCAGCACCACTTATAACAGACTCACAATCGCCCATGAAAAAAGAGCTTTCATCTTTTCAGGTCCTCAGCTACCAGTCTCTTATATGCAAGTGAAATAAAAGAAAAAAGCACATCTCAAAAAAGCAAGCAACACTTTTCAAACACAGAACAACCCCAATCCTTATGAGAAAGTAAAAGCATTCTCAAGGGAACAAAATAAAAAGTAGCTCGACATGATACAGAGACACCATTTTCCATTATTATATAGAGTAATTTCTTCCTTAGAATAGAGTATTTCAGACAGATTCCTTTCTTGCTGCGATCTCTAAGCTGCATTTGCATAATTGAAGATCTGCTCAGGGTGGCACTTCCCTCCACAGCCTCCAAGATAGCCTTCAAAGCTATATTCAAGCCTCTGCTTCCTGTAAGACAGGGCTCTGCATTTTTCTTTATCTTTCATATCAATGTTTCAAAAATCTCAAGACTGTTAAAAGACATATTAAGTATTTTAAGAGTTTAATTGAGCAAAACTTGATTGGGTTTGGGCAGTGCTGAACGAGAAATGGTTAGTAGTGCTCCAGCCACAGAAACTGGAGAGAGACATACAGAGCAAAAATTGTTGATTGGCTATAGATTAAAACTTAGTTGGCTGTTTGTGCTTGGTTTTCCTTAGCATTTTGATTTCACAACCTGAGGCATTTGCACGCTTAGGTTTGGGTTTGCTTACCTGGGCTGCCAGCATTAGAGCCACCTCAGCCTAATAGCCTCCTTGTTTTATCACTTGACAAGGTCAAGTTTCAGTCAGGACTCAAACTCAGTGAACTAGGAATGAATTTCTTTTGCTTATGGCAACATCGGCAAGGAGGAAGAAAGTTTCCTAGAATGGAGATTGAGTCTTGGTGGACAGTCCAATGTGTTACATTAAGAGGACTCACTTCGTGCTTCTGCGTCTTCCTAACAACTATAAAAGGCAAATCTGGACCACAGTTTGCTGATGACTACTAAGGACAGAGAGAGGCAGCTTTACTAATGTGAAAGTGGAGGCTTTAGAGAATGTGCCATCCTCTCCCCAATTCACATCCAGAACAACCTTAAGCACCCCTCACTTCTTCTGTCAGCTTCTCACTGGCTGTTGCCAGAGCTTGACAGCTCTCATGCCTCCTTAGTGCTCTCTGGAGCTAGGAAAGTAAGTGCAGCAATTGGTTCTTGGTAGCCGGCTCTAGTCACTACTCTGTTTGGCCTAAGTGTGCTCCCATTCCCATAGCACCATACTTGATTCCGGTAATGAACTCAACTCTGTGTCCTTACTCAAGGGGAAATTATCTTTTGTTTAAAAGACAGGCGTGTGTGGAGTACAAACTTCTGTGCATTTGTATGGTGACTCTCAACAATGCAAATAACATGTTTAGCTAAATAGTCACAAAAATAATTTTATTAACTTTTTGCTCTGTACTTTGGCCTTAAAATAGTTGTGCTATGGAGCACTTTCAAATTAATACATTAAAGTATTCTGTTCAGAGAAAAAGTTTTACTTTCTTTTGGCTTCTCCTTGGTAGTTCTTTTCATGCTGCCCAGATGCACAGGCAGGAGACTGTAAGGTGTTTTAGAGTTAAGGGAGGAGCAGCTAAGAAACTAATGCTTTATAACCTGTGGGACATTTAGCTGTCCGAAGACAGAGCATTCAACAGAATTAAGTAGAACAAAGTGCCTTCTTTTTTATTTTACTTTAATGACTAAAGGAACAAAAAGAACAGAAGGGCAAATCTACATGTCATCAACCAAAAGCAGAGGGGTTAGTATTTTTCCAAGTGCTTGAAATGCTTCTTTTAACTTAATGCCTTTATTTTTCCCTCTCCTGGTCCATATCTAATGCTAAAATCAGTTTTTAAATTGGTTCACACACACCCAATGTAAATTAGATAATAACTGATGAAAAAGGAGTATCAGCTTTTCCTCACAAATTCAAGAGCTGTATTTTTGTAAATGGTCCAAATATTAGTCATGTTTATTTCTTTTATGAACATAGAGCTAAGATAAAATCCGTTTTGCCTTTTTTCTTTAATTCTGGTGGCAAATGAGTTTCAGTGCTAATTTCTCTACTAATATCTCATAGCCACAACTAAATGTTTTCAAATGAATTTTTAAAAATGAATTATATTTTAAGAATATGAACTTTACTAGAGCTTTCAGTATTGGATCTTTGCTGAAATTAGGGCCAAGCTGCTGGGAAGAACATTCTGAGATTTTTCAATTCAGTAACATGAGAACAAAAAGGTCTTACAAATAGTATAAAACAAAAGGGCATGTCATTATGTATACATATATATAATATAGATTTATATATATATTTATTATATAGTTAATAATATTTATTATTTATTATATAGTTCTGTTTGTGTGCATGTATACACACAAATTTAGGTCCAATAACACAAATTGACTTAAGACCCTTGCTTACAGTGGGATGTTGAAATGTCAACTAGTAAATGTGTAAGGAGTTGAGGGAACTGGGAAATCATTTTTCAACCATCACAGAAATGATTTGTTCAGGCAATAATTATCAATGCATTTTAAGTCCAGGGCAATATTTTGATGAGAAGTAGAATATTTGCATGGTCTTACAGTGTCTCCACATGGATTAATTACATTAAAAAATATTCTAACTATATAGTGGAGAAATTGGATAACATCTTGACAGAGTGATCAAAATTGATATCATCAATGAAGGACAGGTGAGCATCATGTGACCCCACCTGTGCTATGGCCAGGAATTCATAACCTGAATCTAATTGTCAGAAAATTATTAAAACCAATGTTATAAAAGACAAAGAGTCTTGTGGAAGTATTCTAGACTATTCCAAATTAAAGGAGAATAAAGAGACATGAAAACTAAAAACCATATCTGATCTTGGACTAGATCTTGTGCTGAACTGGAAAAAATGTTACAGAGAACAGTATCAGGTCATTTGAAAAATTAGAATACAGATGGTAGATTGATAAAAAGATTGTGTTGATGCCAGATTTCCTACAGTTGGTAACTGTTCTGTGGTTCTGTTAGAGAATGTCCTGATTCTTATGAAATACACACAGATGTACTTAGAGAAAAGAAAACACAAATGAATATAAAATGTTAAAAATAGATGGGCATAAGACATATAGGTATTCTTTTTCTTATTTTTCAACTTTTCTATAAATTTAAGATCATTTTCAATTAAAGCTACCATCGTCTAAAAAGCAACATATACTGGGGCATGCACACACACACACAACACATATAGTATGTGTAGGTATATATACACACATTTAGATCCTTATTTTTATATTCCCATAGTACAGAATCAGCATCGTACAAATTACAATGAATACAGAGATGCCTGTTTTGACTTGGGTTAGACAGATCTCGCTAGGAGGTAACACATCCTAAGGGCATGAAAGCAGTGAAGGGATCAAAGTCTTAGCAAGTGAAAATGTGCAGAGATTGAGTATAACGTGGCCTCTGATACTAGAAGCCTATCGGGGTAGGGAGGTGCTGTTAACAAAAACCTAAAGCAGCTGTTCCCTGAAAAGTCTCTGGGCCGCCATCCCATGTCCATTTTCTTTGGGTCGGCTCTGCCAGTGGGGCACAGGGGACAACTGCAGTGCCCTTCTTCATCTTCCCCAAACAAGAAAACCTCGCAGCTTAAGCAGCTTGAGTCATGGCTGATTCAGGCAACAATAGTGCCTAGTGAGAAAATGGTGGTGTCTGGTTCCCAATGGCTAGAAGGTGAGAAAAAAATACTGGACATCCCCAAGAATGTCACCCATATGACAGCTGACCACACTTGCTTCAAACACTCACCAAGACTCCCAAAACTGTCATCTCAGGGGGGAAACAAATCCAGTAATTGCCACAATTGCAACCCATTTAATACCCACAAGCTAAGGACTTCTTGGAAAGCTCACTGTTTACAATTATATGTGAAGCCTACATTCACACATTTTCCTGTGAAAAAAACAAACTGCCACCCCAATCAAGAGACCAACCCCAAAATATCCATATACGATAAAGGCAGATATTCTTAAAACATATTTTATATTCATGAATACAAAGGCCTCAAGCAGAACAGAAAATCAATGTAACACTAGGAGAAGAATGCAAATCTCCTGTTTCTGCAATCAGATATTCTGCCTGGAGAACACTGCTTTAGAGAACATAAATAAAAAAAAAATAACAATGAAAACTATTCATCACACAGACACTGTTTTCTCTACCCTCCTTTATCAACAAAACTACGCTCACTAAACATTGAACGGACACTGTTTTCTCTGTCGGTGGTCATACCAGTACCTACTGAGAAGAAAGGGGAAAAACTCACTAGATTTTAATCACGTAACTGTGGCAGAGGTTTTAGAAAGATCTACCCTTAGACTAGGACTGTTTGGGAGTGAAAACAGTCACTGGGTAGTGAAAAAGTGAAAAGTAGAAAAAGGGAGATGATGTCAGCGTAGGTAGGTTAAAAAAATATTGAGAGGAGAAGAGTTCATCTGAAGGGAAAAAAGAAAGAAGGAAAGATAGAAAAGAAGGTCATAGGAAAGTAATTTACCATGCCCCTGCTTCCTTCGCATTGAATTTTAAGTTGTATTCTATTTAGACTGTCTATTGCAAACAAACCAAAAAGAGGGGGAAAAAAACTCTAAAGTTTTGGCAAATACATGCTTCTCAGTATGGTAGTATGTAATTTTTAATTATCTCATTAAAAAATAATGAACCAGTGAGGCAAGAATTTGGGCTGCCTCCTGCTCTCTGTGACTGCCAAAGAGACATTGGATTTATGAAAGAACAAAAGGTGTTTACCTAAGTTTCTCCAGTGATGAAATAAGCACCCATATACGTATTTAGAAATGAAACACCAATTTTTTTGTGTGAGTTCAGGTTATAAAAATGGTAACTCAAACCCCATTTACCCAGAAGCCCTGACTTATGAAAAAATAACGTCGTTTTTCCTTAGAAGCTAAGGGTTAAAGATATCTACAAAGAAATGCAAAAAAAAAATTATTTGACTAAAATTTTATATAGTCAAAATTTTGTGACGGACCATTTTACTATGAAGATAACTGTAAAACAGTCAGGTTTAAATGAACTGAAATGTCTCTTTGTGTTGTTTATGCAGGGATGATGGGTTCATCTAGTAGCAGTCTTATATACTCACCTAGTAATACACTGGAGTTCTTGACCATTACTGATGGAAACATACAGGAGAAGATTGGTCCACTAACATGGTGGTGTCCAGTTAGCCTGGGCACCAACACATGCTTGATCGTATGGTTCTTCATCACTGACTCTCATTCCTCTGAACAACTTTCACAAAACTTTAATATCAACTGCTTTTTTTTTTTAATACCATCAAAATCTCTTCTCTCTCAGAAAATAAGTCAACTGCCTTCTCCACTGAGAAAAGTAAGGTCAATAGGCAAGATTCTCCCCCTAAGCTTCCTTGGGTTTCCCTGCTTCCCAATCCACACCCTGTCTACAGAGGGGTTCATATTAGTATCTTTCTGTCTGACATTTCTCTTCAGCCTGGGAAGTGTTGGTAACCATTTTCTGTTACACAGAATAGAAAAAAGTGAGGGTTAGTTATAACTAGAGAGAAGGATGGAGCAGAGGTATATGAATAAGCAGAGACAAGAAGAGAGGAGTTTCACATTACCCTCTAATATTACTGTCCTCAATTTCCTTCTGTTCATAATGTCCAGCTCAGTTGAGGGATGTTTCAGAATCCTTCCTACAACATTTCATCTTTTGCTTACTTGGGTTTCTGATGCACGACACAAAACATCTTAACATAACCACTATAAAAATTTCTAAGTTTAGGAGATGGTATGGATTGTATTTTGTTCCCCCAAGAGATATATTCAAGCCCTAATCCCCAGTGCCTGTGAATGTGATTTTGACGGGAAATACAGTCTTTGCTGATATAGTCAAGTTATGATGAGATCATACTGAATCAGGATGTGCCCTAATCCAATGTCTGGTGTCACTATAAGATGAGGAAAATTAGGACACAGACACACAGAGAAGAGAATGCCATGTGAAGACGTAGGAAAAGAGTCTCAGAGGGAAGACAGCAATGTGAAGACAGCAGCAGAGATTAGAGAGATGCACCTGTAAGTCCAGGGATGGCAAGCATTGCTAGCCATTACCAGAAACTTGGAGAGAGTCATGGAACAGATATTCCCTCAGCCTCTGGAAGGAACCAAGAGTACTGACACTGATTTTGGACATCTAGCCTCAGAACTGAGAGAATAAATTTCTGCTGTCTAAGCCACTCAGTTTGTGAAAGGTTACAGCAGCTCAAGGAAACTAATACAAGAGAAAATATTATTCTGGGTTTGGAGCTGAGGACACTGAGGCTAAATGTTGAAGTGACTGTGGCTTAAAGTGAAGTCAAATATCTGGCAAGAAAATGGCTGACCACGTCCTGATATTTCTTTCGTGCCATCCAAGTAGCACAACTGAGAAACTTTCATTGAATCTAATACATCTTGTCTTACTCTGTGATTGACCTCCTGCTTCCGGGTAATAACTAGTTTATCTTTATTTTAATCAATCAATTTTATAAAGAATAAGATAAAACATTATTAAAAGCCAAGGTGTTAAGCAAGAAAGCTGTAATGTAAAATGCTGTGACCATTACAGGTGACCATTACATTTTACATTTTGTGAAATCTCAAGGTAGCACTCAGCAGTGATAATATTAAATGCACCTTTGCCTAAGCTGTCACATTGTTAAGCCACGTTAAAAATATACCAGGCCTCACTGAATCTTTAAGGTTTTTTGCACTCTGGTTTTCTGATAGATTTTGGATCATATTAAAGTATCAAAGCTTTACTTTTCCATAAGAACATAACATACATTGACAGTCACTATGAGGGATATAAATGGAGTGAAAGAACAGTCATTTCTTGCATACAGGTTATGTGCCAAGCATTGTGCTAAACATTTTTGTATCTTTACCTCTACTCCAAGTAGTACATATTATTATTCGCACTTTAAAAAGAAACTGAATCTCAGAGATGCTATATTATTGGTCTTAAGACGTAGGTCATAAGTAGTAGAGCTGGGTGAGATATCTGTCTGTGACCATAACCAATATCCATTCCATTCTACTGAGATGAGAACTCAGTACACAGGCTTCCTGCTCATGAATGAAAAGGATGAAAATGCAGGCTTAAGAAATAAAAAGACATAGCTGTGCAGAAACATGAGAAATTGTGCTAGGACTAGATTAGATATTTTTAAAGTGTCAGGAAAATAGCAGATGGAATGGGATTAATGTTTAAAGAAAGATAAAGCCATCACCCAAGACTTCAGAGAAAAATATGGGTGTTCCCCCACTCTGGAGTAAATCAACAAAAGGAACAGTAAAGCAACATGGGGATGATCATAGGATAATGTAATAAAGAGTTTTCTGAGACAATTGTCTCCCTTCTCCATGAAAGCAGAATGGGTGGTAGACATTGTTTTTGACCTCAAAAAGAAGACTGTGACCTTCTCCCTAAAGATGGCTGCCTGTCGAGGGAGATCCCTAGTGAAGATGGTGGGACTCAAGAAAGAAGCAGAGCCTGATGGAACACTGGTTCTCCCTAATAGAAAGAGAGCAAAAGTTCCACCCCAGACCAAGGCTCTCCTTACTGTGCAATATGGACGTCCCCAAATTGTCTGCATGCTCCTGTAATGGATACCGTGTTGTGACACAATCCTTTTGGGATTGAAAAACTCATTCCCCCAGTGCTGGGAGTGTCACTCAAGAATGGACTTCAGTTGTCTACACTTCTGGGGAAGCACCTTAGGCTGAATCATGACACCAGAATCATGTCCCCTTTCTTCCAGCATTCTGTCCCTTCCAATGACTGGTACATACAAGACTATAAAGACCCAACCTGTTTGGCCAGCTTGAGGCAACCATGAATGGCTTCTCTAGGTTTAGAACTTCCTGTGGAGTTGACTGAAGTTTTCAACATTATGGCCCAAATTCTCCCTTTACCCCGCACTCCCTTATTTTGTTTCCTTTCCCAACAGGAGTTAATCTTGAGAGCAAATCCCAATTTCTCATGCTTATTTATGTCACAGAGGCGGCTTTCTGAGAAACCTATTCTGCACCACTCTCTAACACACACCCTACAAAAAATCTTCTGTTAGTGTGCTCAACTTACCTGGATTTACTGGTCATTCATTTCCCCATTCAAGGGAGAGGCTTATTGGGCAACTAAGACTTCTCAACAGCAGAGGAAAGCAGCATAATCACAGTCATCAAACATTTTCACTTATAAATGTGCATGTTCAACTCTGAAAATCAACAGATGTTTGAGAAAAAGCAACCCTATGAATGACAGTCACAAGAAACTACAGAACAATTGAGTATAGAAGAAACAGGTAGAGATTCAGAAGCAATTTTTCAAAGTATATGATTCAGAAACTGAAAAAGGTACTTCATACATCAATGGAGATACAAACCAAGATCAAGAAAAATTATTTCTTAAAATTTGAAATATTATGAAATTATAAAAGAAATTCTGAATTTAAAGACAATTTTAAAAAGGAAACTTGAGAAGATCAAGCGTAGAAAAAAATAAGACCACAAAAATTGGAAAAGTGTAGACATATTGAGTTGTAGAAATACAGGAAGTTGTCAAAGAGAAAATTAAAACAATGGGAGGAACAGATTATTAAAAATTATATACAAAATCAAAATTATATTCAAAATTATATACAAAATTATATAATTATATACACAATCAGCGGGGGTGATTTTTATAGGAAAAAAGTCTCTGAAGAATCAAAAATAATTCCTGGAGAAAATATCATGAACTTTCAGTACTCTAATATGAAACAGAAAAGCATAAAAGCTTTAAGGAGAAAAACGCTTTCTACAAGAGATATCCAGTACAAGGACTGGACGATGATGTGAATGAGGAATGAACTTTCATTGTGCTAAGCCACTGAGATTTGGAGTTTGTTTCTAATAACAGCTAGTATTGTGTTAACATAAAAATGAACTCCACAAATTTGGTAAGTCAAGCAGTAGCAATTAAGTGGATTATTTAAAATGATAAAAACAAGCAAGAAAAGCACCAAGTTTATAAATATTACAACTAATAATAATGATGATCATGATAGGGATGAATATGATGATGATAATAATGGTGGCAAAATCCAAAGGCAGAGAAGGAAGGGGAGTATAAATGCGTTAAATTCCTCATCATAGTGGGGGGTTAAAGGTGAAGAGATACTATATAAATTTGACAAATTGGGAAACAGATGAAAAGATATAATAATTTCCATTACAATAGTAACTGCCATAAAACTTAAAGCCCGTTAACCCTGTTGTCTCTGAAGAGTACCACTATCAGTGAAAGGAGATGATTGCTTTCTATTTTACTCTCTTTTGTACAGCTCAATATCCTTTCTCCCATGTGCATGCATTACTTTTAAAATGTAAACATGTTTATTCTATTTTGCAAAAATAAATAATGTACATCCACTCAATGGAACACTATCCTGCAGATAAATTGAATGAAATCACACAGCATTTACAGAAGTGGAGAGAAAACTTAATATATTGTTAGGAGTGAGCGAAATAAGCTACCCAATGGTGGATATAAAATGAACTCAAGTGTGTAAATAAAACTGTACAAATAAGCAAACATACATATAATAGGAGGAGTAGAAAGGGAGAGAAGAAAGAGAAAGAGAGCGATAGAGACAGAGACAGAGGATACAGAAGAGAACTCCTCATGAGGTAATCAGAGAAGGTCTAAGCCTCCCCCAGGAGTGAATGTGCCCGGAAAGGAAGGGCAAGGTCTCCTGGCACCTGGACATCCACTAACGATAGAAATGACTGCAGTAGAGCAGGGCTGTCTATAACCCAGGATTTCCAGAATAACGATCGCTTATTCCCTGGGTTTGAAATTTCCTGGATTTGGGTATTAGTGTCCAATAAGTAAATTTCAAGTTTCTTTAATGAAAATCATAAATTACTTTTACATGCTGACTAATATAGCTACTCAAAACACCATATGTTGTGAATTTTAAAGGAATTGGCTTGCTGACATTTTCTTCAGGGGAAAACTTACATTTAAATGTGTACCTTATTTTTTATTTATTTATTTTAAGGTATTTAGTTTTTTTGTTTTTCTTTTTTTTTAATTTTATTATTTTTTAACATCTTTATTGAAGTATAATTGCTTTACAGTGGTGTGTGTGTGTGTGTATATATATATATATATCCATCCATCCCCATATCTCCTCCCTCTTGCGTCTCCCTCCCACCCTCCCTATCCCACCCCTCTAGGTTGTCACAAAGTAGTGAGCTGCTCTCCCTGTGCTATATGCGGCTGCTTGCCACTAGCTGTCTCTTTTACATTTGGTAGTATATATAAGTCAATGCCACTCTGTTTTATCTGAAATAGCATAAAAAAAGAATGTTTTTTTAAAACTTAAGTGGCCATACTGTAATTGTGATTCAATGTTAAATTAATCATATCCAAACTTCTTACCAGAATTATTCATTTTACTCTTTTCAACTCATATGAATGTAATCTAGTTTCATTTAGCCAAATTTCTCATTTTTTGATATAAATCAGCAGACCTAGAATCTGGCAGCTATAAGTAGGTTGTTTTGTGGTTGGGTTCCCCCCCCCCCGGAGAAATTCTGAAAAGATGTGATGATATTATTGGTCAAAACATAATTGATAATGTTCTGGCCAGTAAATCGAAGCTAGATATACAGTAGATCCAGCTTTCTTTTTACAAGCAACTAAAGTCCACCAACAAAACAGAAAAAGTGAGTGTTGAATAATGCTTTTTACTCAAGTGATTCAATGTTTTAGGCTGTGAAATAGACTAGTATTTCAGCAGTAGTCCAACAAGGCATGCTAGACAAGAACTGTGTCTTCAGCAACCTCAGCAAGCAATTCTGAATGACTTTGCAGTGAATATCATACTAGGAACAATCATAAATGTGCAGAAGCCTGAGGTCTCGTAGCAATTTATAGTACGCAAATCCTCCATTACACCAACATATGTTCAGTGGCAGAGGGTGGCAAAAGCTGTCATCGGCTTCTGTTATCATAGAGACATGCTGTCTACTAGTTCCCTGATTGAGATGTGGAGCAGTAAACCAGATGAAGGCAGTGCGCTGTTCGGGAGATGAGGATAATAGGGTGCCAGTGTGGATACAGCAGCAGCCTGGACGGAGATGACACTGACAGCTCTGTGGTGGGCCCTGCTGCAGATGCCACATTTGTCACTGTGAGCAGTTCCATCGTGTCATTTCTGAGTCACCCTTAGCATCAAACAGCAGAACATAATCACCAACACAACGGTGCTGGAAGCCTGCTAGTTCCCTGGCGATGGGATGAAGCTTAGCTGAAATGATCCTGCCCGGCTCTGCGTACCTTGTGAAGGGAGACGCCTCATCACGGGAAATTGAGAAAAGATCTGAAACTGAAGAGAACCTGCAGCAGTGTCTGTGAGAGTGCGGAATATCTTCAGTGACAGAAAGGAGAAGAAATGAGGAAGAGGCAGAAAGCAGAGCCTCAGGAATGTGCAGTGCCAACCTTGGCTTCCAGGAGACAGAAGGACAGACAAGTAACCCCGGAGTGTGGGAATCGGCGGGGGTGATTTTTATAAAAATTTCAGCCTATTTACTCCAGTTCTGGAGAATGATGATGGTCGACAGATTCTTTTCCCTATTATGCTTAATGTAATTGATATCAATCACCAAAGCTCCTCTCCCACTCTTTCTTTCACTCTCTTCAGTAAAGAAATTTCAACTTATTTCAACCCAGTATTTGTCACATGCTCGCGATATGCCTGACAACGTGCAAGGGAGCATGAGAATGCAAAACAAGACTGACATGCTTCCTGCCTTAGGGACTCCAGTAATTTTGGAACGACATGATCCATGAAATGTTTGGAGAAGGACAGAAGACAGGATATAATCAAGTGTCACAGAATGTATTAGAGGAAATAAGTGCCATGGCAGGTCACGAAAGGTGGAGATCAGATCTTGGACCAGGTACAAAAGAGGTACAAAATGCACCATGAAGGACTCAGGTAGAAAGGAAACAGCACACAACACATTTAGTAGGTGAACCTTTTCATAGAGGAGATAGTGAGGACCCTGGAATGCCCTGTATACTCTTTTTTTTTTTTTAATTTTTATTGGAGTATAGTTGATTTACAATGTGTTAGTTTCAGGTGTACAGCAAAGTCAATCAGTTATACATATACATATATCTACTCTTTTCTAGATTCTTTTCCCATATAGGCCATTACAGAGTATTGAGGAGAGTTCCCTGGGCTATACAGTAGGACCTTCTTAGTTATCTATTTTATATAGTGGAATTGACATACACGCCCTGTATAGTCTAGTGGGATAGAAAAGTAGACGCGGCCCCTATAAATATGGTCACTGTGGATGATAGTTGCAATGCTTAAGGCTTGATGCCTGTGGATCTGCCCACTGAAAAGTATGCTGATCACAAAGAATATCATTAATGAATGGTATTGAATGGTCTATCTTAAACATGAAAAAGCTGAGACAAGGAGATTTTATAAATGGGTTGATGCTGCTTATCTTTCTTCTAATTTTAAGTACCAAGATTATTAGTGAGGAATCAGGAGTCTTCCCTTAAATCTTGAACGACATATTTTGTGGAACATTGGAGGCCCAAAGTAAAGGCCGATTATGGGATGAACTCAAACCTTGTAATAAAATAAGAGCAATTTAATAAAAAGTCACCTTAATTATAATTATAAGCTCAGGCTTAAGTAGATGCTAGGAGGGTATAAGAGCACCTGCCCCCCTGCATTAATTACAAGTAAGTGTGCACATCCATAGTCCACAGCTGGCACAAGGGAGACTTACTGTGCACCCTAAGATAAGCAAACAGGCAAAAATAGTCACTCTGTCTAGCTCTAGTCCACAAAATCAGTGAGGCCTTGGGTCACCAATCCTGTAAATTGCTGACTGTATAAAGAAAATGGTTTTATCCCTGACTGTTGTAATATTGTTGTAATATTGATTATATTATGACACTTGCAGATATGATAGATATGATACATATGATATAAGAAAACTATTGTTTTTCCATGATGAATAAGCTAGGTATAGCCTCAGTATCCTTGGCAATTTTTCTTTCTCACCTTTTGACTGGTTTCCACATTAGCATGCAGAGAGCTGAAAAATGAGTGTAGCTTCAACCTTACAACAGTAATCATAAAGTTTCAAAAGTAGATAAACAGCAACTCTTCTGGAACACACCAGAGAGCTGGCTCAAAATCTAAAGAGAGAGAGGCACCAGCAGGGAGAAGATGGAATGCCAGCACTGCCCTACCAGGGCAAGATGCAGCCAGTAAGAAGAGCTCAGCTAAGGTGACTGGCAAATTGGTGGAGACCCTGCCAAGATAGAGTGAAGACCCTGGGGCCCCAGATACAGAGGGAGTCCACAACTTCTTGCAAAACTTTTCTACATGAATCCTACTAGGCACTCAGAGAAATAATGAGAGAATCCTGAGTCTCCTTTGTGGAGAACTGGGGGAGGAAAACGGTAGCCACTGAAGGAGAAGTGAGGAATTTCCCCAGGATCCTTCTCCACTAAACTCCCTTGTGGAACAAATTCCTTTATCTGTGTGTGGGGTGAGGGAGGGGAGTGAAGGAAGGGATAGATACATGAGGATCCAGGCCTATAGCTGCAGTTGCAGGAGGGGCAGTGCACTGAGAAGTCTGAATACCCTAGGATTTAAGAGAATGGTGTCTGCCTAAAACTAAGGCTTTTTCAGAACATCGGAGGTTGCACCCCCTACAATCCCCACAGCACACATACACTCATTGCCAGGTCAGCAGGTAACATGTAACTTATAGGCAAGAGATAGACCCTCTCTTAGGCAGAGCTCACCAGGAAGAACTGAATGCTAGAGGGTGGGGAGGACATTGTAACAAAGCCCACTGGCAAACCAGCTCATACCCTAAACACAACATATTTCTAGAGGAAGTTTAAAACTGTGGTGCCCCGAGGGTGGCCATAGCATAACAAACTTCAAACCATCTCAATGCCTAATTAGATTAGCTCAACTCTACCAGAAATAAAGGCATGCCCATTTGCAAGTGTGAAAAATGTTTACCTCAGTCTCTACAGTTCTAAAAGAGGTGTCTGGCTTTCAACAACAAAAACTGGAAGGCATACAAAAAGGCAAAACAAAACAACACTCTCAAGGAAGTAAGCAATCATCCAAACCAGACAGATACACCACAAGTCTTAGAACATCTGACAAGGAATTTAATAACCATGATTAGTATGTTAAAGGCTCTAATGGGAAAAGCAGACAGCATGCAAGACCAGATGGTAATTTTAGCATAGAGAGGAAAACTTTTAGTAAAAATCAAATGGAAATAATAGAAATGAAAACTACAACTTCATCAGAGATGAAGATTGCCTTTGAGGGGATCGTTAGTAGACTCCAGAAAGGTGAAGAAAATGTTAGTGAACTTGAGAAACCTATAGAAATTACCTAAACTGAAAGAACATCCAAGAGCTGTGGTACAATACCATACAGTCTAAATTTTGTGTAATTGAAAGCACAGGAGAAGGGAGAACATGGCAGAAGAAACATTTGAAGAACTAAATAACTGTTGAATTGTTTTACTTGGCAAGCCAGCCCTTCTAAAGGCTGAATGTCCTTAAAAAACTTCTCTGCAGATACTCTCTAATTCATTTCCTAAATGCTATTGTCTCTGTATATTCCTTTGACAAGTGATGAATAACAGAAAGACTAAACTGCAGATCTGCAGATCTAGTTTTTGTGTCAGCTACTTATCTTTTTTTTTTTTTTTTTTTTTAGCTACTTATCTTTCTTGATGCAGATCTTTTTATGGTGTTTGGGCCAAGGACAATAAATGTGAAAAATCTCTGTCTTAGATATAAAACAAATCAGATTATAAAATGTCTTAAGTTGTACAGCAAAGGAACATGCTTAATATTTTTCAACCCAGTATTTCCTAAATCTGTTTGACCTTGCACCTCTTCTTTATACATAATATTCATTAAAATTGTATAAAATTAGTGTTAAGATGAATCAACTTGGAGTAATTATACATGGGAGCTTGGTTGCTCTCTATTTTCCTTCTTTTTTCAGTGTATTTTGGTTTTCTAAGGCCTTGTATGAACTGGCCCTTAGCTGTTTCTCAAATTGCATCTTCCTTTGGTCTGCATCTCACTCACTATATTTTAGTCACGGGCTTCTGTTGTCCCTTAAACATTCTAAGCTCATTTCCTCCTTAAGACCTTTACACTTTTTGTTATTTCTGTCCCCAAATGTTTTTCTGTCAGATATTTGTGTGACTTTCTCTCATTTTATTTGGAACTCTGGCAAACATCACCCATTCTGACAAATGCTCACTAGCAATCCTTTCTAAATTACCATCTCCCTGCATAATTCTTTATCCATCTATTGTTTTATTGTTTTTCATAGCATATTATTACCTACTGTTATACTTTGCATTCATTTTTTTCTTACCTGACTGCTATAGAAGAATGTAGATTCTATAAGGTCTGGAACTTTATTTTCTATCTTAATCACTACATCCCCAATGCCTAGAATGGTACCTGGTATCAATCTAGAATGACAAGCACTTATAAAAATGTTTGAAAGAGTGCAAGATTAATGAATCAGTCTGAACTGCCTCTATGGGGTCTGCATTCTTCTTTGATCCATCCCTAATTGGCCCAGCTAGCCTATGCTGTATCAGAGGTGATACACTAATTAGGAAACATTCTCTGTCTCTTAGTCTTAATTGTTAAAAGATTAGTCATTACGGTGTAAAGAATCTTTGACTTCAACAACTATAATTTTATTGCTCTAATTCTTTTCTTTTTAATTGACCTTGCACTAATTTAGGCAATGTAGGGGCCTCTGAAAATGTGCTCCACTGATATCTTTCATAAAAGATCATATGAGCCTGATTTGAATGATGTTGTGTAGCTTTCCCTAATTTAAGGAAAGAAAACATTATCTTACTTTGGGAGATTATATACTCCTTTTCAAAAAATGGATTGTGGTTATTCATTCTCAAATCCCCCTGGACTGAGCAGTGGGGTTAAATTTAGCCTGATATCTTGCAACAAAATGAAACTAACCGTAATGTTGCTATTTAACTTGTGTTGCTTTTATAACTGCTACGTGTAAAGGCTGACCCTGTCAGTTCAGTGCACCAGCCAGCTTTTATAATAGTGTTTATTTACTTTTACTTGTTGACAGTTTGCTTTATTTATTTATTTATGGCTGTGTTGGGTCTTCGTTTCTGTGCAAGGGCTTTCTCTAGTTCTGGCAAGCGGGGGCCACTCTTCATCGCGGTGCGCGGGCCTCTCACTATCACGGCCTCTCCTGTTGCGGAGCACAGGCTCCAGACGCGCAGGCTCAGTAATTGTGGCTCACGGGCCCAGTTGCTCTGCAGCATGTGGGATCTTCCCAGACCAGGGCTCGAACCCGTGTCCCCTGCATTGGCAGGCAGATTCTCAACCACTGCACCACCAGGGAAGCCCACCAGACAGCTTTTTAAAACACACACACACAAGTACCCAAACCTCATTTCCAGGGACTCTGATTTAAGTAGTGTGGGGATGAACTCAGGCATGGGCGTTTTTAGAGCTCTACCCATTGATTCTAATATGTAGCCAAGATGGTAGGCCAATGGTCTAGCTCATGGATAAATTACAGCATATATAAGGCAGTTGAAATCAGGGAAGATGCAATCAGGGCAGGCTGCAACTATGAGGACAAGCTGGAATAAGGAGAGGAAAGTTTCAGACAAGACCAGACAATAAAACAGCTGCTTATGTAGAGAGCACTGACACACTAGTCAATCACAGAATGCTTGGGGTTCTAGTTGTCCAGGACTGTGTGAGAAAACTAGTTCTCCTCAGGCCAGGAGAAAACCATAGGCTTCTATTCTTCATATTCTCAACACTCTCAGTTTTCACCTCTAATGGTTAAATGGCCCATATTCCAATGTCAGTCTTGGTTTCTGTGAGGGTGCTGGCATCTCCTCCTGCTTTGAAAAGCTCTCCAAGGCTGTTTTGACATGGAGTCTCATAGTATGTTCATGACTTCAGGGGCCCAACAGGCACACCCAAGGATGCTTCATCTTGTACATCTGCTGGTCCTCCAGGTTCCTCTATCTCTAGAATTGGAGCAGAAGAGTAATTCAGGCTCAAGTTCGTGGCATCTTGGTCTGTTCTGATCTCTTAGTTGTCTCACCCTAAATCATCTTGACTGTAACTAAATAATTTTAAGCTACCAGTAGAAAAGCATTTTTGTACATTTAGAAGCTATGAAACTTTTTTTCTTTTTTCTTTTCCTTTTCATCTAAGTCTAGTCTATCTACCTACCCATCCATCCATCTCTCTATCTAATCTATATTTCTATATATAGATGTATACAGACATCCTGATATATGAAAAATATAAGGAATCTATTGCCTTGTAAAGTATTCTTCCAAAAATGGAAGAATATTAAAGTACATACGGCAGAACAAAATATTAAAAGTTCTATATCAATTATGAGACTAGATAAAATGAACACATAATGAACATCTGTGGTATAATAAAATTGTCTCTAATCTTTGTCCCCAGTTCCTGGTACAGAGCTTCAAAAACTCTTGGAATTGCCTGAGTGATGAGTGTGTTTGTTATGCTGATGAAGTGACTTGTCGGGGGTGGGGGTGGGGGGGATACCTATCTGGCTTCTGGATGGGGGCTGGTCACCAGAAAGACCAACCGTATGATTGAGGGTTTGAACTTTGGGCCAGCCTGACCTCTGAGGAGGGAGTGGAGATTGGTGATTGAATTCAAGTACCTGGCCAATGATTTACTTGATCTTGCCTAGGTAATGAACTCCCAATAAAAACTCTGAACTCAAGACTCAGAGAAGCTTGCTGGTTCATGGACATACCATGGACCAGGACAGTAATAGACAATGACCCTACAGGTACAGAAACTCCTGGGCACAGACCTTACCATTTGCACTTCTTTATCTGGCTGTTTATTCTTATATTTTATAGTAAAATGGTAATTATAAGTATATTGCTTTTTTGAGTACAGAGTCTTTTTAGCAAAATATCAAACGTGAGAGGGTTGTGGGAAGCCCCTTTTTGTAGCTGGCTGGGTTGAAGTGCAGGGGGCTTGGAGACATCCAAGACTTGCAGCTGGCATCTAAAGTAGGGGCATTCTTGTGAAGGATTTTGCTCTTAACCTGTGGGTCCGTCCAATTAGTTACTGTCAGAATTGAATTGTTCATGTAAATACATAAAAGTATTTACAAGAACACTTAGTCTTTCATTCATAGCCAATAACTTTAGATTCAATCATTATTATAATATATTAAAATATTTCTTTCCAAAAATAAGGACCATATTTAAATATTATAATAGTGACTGACACTAAAGTTATTGGCCATGAATGAAAGATTAAATGTTTGTGTAAATTCTTGTGTTTTATAGACAAATTTTCTATTAGGAATTTACATTCTGACACCAATTCTCTGACACCAACTGGGTGTCCTGCAATTCATTTGTTTATTCCTTCCTGATTCAAAAGTAAAGTAATGTCTTGCATACGTTTAAGAAAGAGGAAGAAGTAAATCTCTTGAGCTTTTATGAATTATTTATCTTTTCTAAAACTTATGACCATTGAAAAACTAACTTATTTTAATGTTTTAAATATTTTCTTTTTACATTTTCTCTTATTTAAGCAGTTGAAAATTGTTGATTTTGCATTTAGATTTTTCACTTCTTATTGTCAAATTTCAGGGTAACATTTTATAATAAATAGCTCTATACTACTCTTTAAAGTAAAATATATATAATAATATTAAAAAATTTGGAGAATTAAATTCAGTAAACATGAACTCTCATTCTCCTATTCATTATCTTCCTCTTAAATATTCTTCTCTTTACTCTGGCTCCTGCACAAGAGAGATGTGGTACAGATGGAAAAATAATGCAAAGCCAGAGACAAAGAGAAAAGTTGTGACTCCAGGAGTGAACAAGCAGAGCTAACAATGACTGTTTTAAGTGAAATGATTATAAACTGGATATATTTTTAAAAAAGAAAAAAGGGAGCTAACAGCCCATTAAAAAAAAATCATACATAAAGACGAGACAATAAAGGAGAAACATTATATTTATATTCATATATGTTTAGCTATAGCTATAGATACACATATCTATACTCCACAGTCGGGGTGTGTGTGTGTGTGTGTGTGTGTGTGTGTGTGTGTGTAATAGAGAGAAGGAAGTGAAAATATTTGTCAATGAATTTGAGGACTAGAAACATTTTGAAATAGGCTGTTTCCCAAATTACAAAATTGGGCTTTTAGAATCATGAGTCAGCATAGTGTGGTTTTTAAGCGTGAGTTTTGAAATTACACATTTTGAACATTGGGGCTGTGTGAATCTGTGCAAGTTACATTTCTCTGCTGTAGTTAACTCATCTTTAAAAACTGGGGATATCGTGATCACTGGGGTGAGGATTACTGATACGTAAAACACCCAGCTCATCACCGGCACTTGTGAATGATAGTGAATTTGGCCCGGCTGATTCCAGACCTCACAGTCTATGGATACAAATGAGGATGTGACAAGCCAGACTTTTGCAAAGATTGCCATGGACTATGTGTTACATCCTTTCATCTTTGTAAGCATGAAAACAAAGGATGGAGTTTGTTTAAAATGATTTTTTTAAGCTGTTAACCTTTTTATCCCAAGCTCCATGCTTCCCTGAGGCGGAAACACATAGGTCCATGCTTTTCCAGGGCTGCACACCTGATGTTAATAATGTACTCTGTTGCATGATCACCATGAATAAAGTGAGCTCCTTTCTACTTCTGATTTTTCTCGGGGAATCGTGTCAAAATGGTGTAGGAGAGGCGGGAGGAAAACTCCCATTTCAATCCATGCAATGAAAGAACATTTAAAACTATTTAATTGGGTCTGGATTAAAGACATGACATTGTCTCCACCTATTTCTGTGGTTCAACCGTTCATCACCTATTTGTCTTTGAACCGAGCCTCTAGGAATTGGGGGCCCCTGAAGTAGGGATACAATGCTAAGCTGAATTTGAATGAGTAGTTGAAGCAATATCTTCTGATGTTTCTTAAACTGTCAGGTAATATAACAAAGTCAATGAAAATATCCTCACAAATTGTCACTACCCATTCATTTCAGGAGAAATACTTAGAAGAGTAATTATGTCTACTGATTTTATTTATTAAAATAATCGATTACTTCTTCAAATTATCATATTTCAAGAAAAACAAAATGTATGGCTCATGCTTTTAAAGTCAACTTTTTTCATAGTCTGACTTTGTGAAACATCTCAAAATTAAACAAAATGTTTCTTAGACTTGAGTCATTTCCCCCAATCCTAGAGTGAGTGTAAGTCTAGAAAAGCTTATGCAGTTTAGTTTTCATGCATTTGCCAAGTTAAGTGAATCTTACTGTAAAGGTCAGTTAATATTAACTATTCTAAGAAGCAAGCTGAACAAATCTGGGTTCGGACCTCCTCTTAATTACTTTGCAGTTTATCCTCTTGACTGTGTTTAACTAAAAGCACCATGAGCGTCGGATGAGCAAAAAAATAAAACTCCCTTCCCTTGACTTAATCTTTCTGAAACTACTCTAACACCATGGTGTCACAGTTGGGCTGTTTTGGATAATCTTGCTGGTTATAGAAAGTATATCTTCTAGGCTGGGATCAACAGCTGCACACCTGCACATAACCTTCTAAAGCTTCATAGTCCCTTTCTGTCTGTAGTGAATGGAAGGCACCATCAGCTCTGGAAAGAAACAGCATGAAAAATATTGGCAATCCAAGCTCACCATGCAATTTAAATTTCAAAGTGCACAAGAGCTTTGGACGAGAATTTTATTTAATTATATTTTCCCCAAGAAGTATGCTTTGTAAAAAAAATCTGTACCATGTCTTCTGTTTTATTTATTTATGTAACAACAGTCTATGTTTACCTGAGTAAAAATCCTCTATTTGAAAATCAAAATGAATTGGAAGTCCCTTGGATGTCTCTCTTTATCTACAAGAGATTTCACTCTGGTTAGGTGGCAGAATATACTAGAAGTGTTGAGCTAAATTGACATAAAAATCTTGCTGTAAGTCTTGCACACCGACCACCTCACTTCTGGTTTCCGTTTCTTCAGTGTTATAATTTTTCTGACTTTTTGTAAACATATTACTCACAATAAAAAACAAAGACATAAATCAGGGCTACAAAATGAGGCAGGAGAGGCCAGGGGCACATTAATCACAAGTGGGGCAGGGTGATCTAGCAGAAAGTGTTTGAGAATCGATTAGATCTTGCCTCTGTCATATACCAGTGAAAAGCTTTAGGCAAGCGACAAATTTTGCTTCTGCTGATATGTAGATAAGAATACAAAAATAGAATACCTCTTTAGAATGAATAACTGAAACCTGCCTACCTCGCAGGGTGATTATGAGGATCAAAATATGTGAAAGGTTCTTGTATTGTAGTAAAGATACATAAGGACATTGAGAAAAAAAAAGGTAGTCTGACTCAGAACCCCACTTCTAGCCACTGCTGAGACTGCCTCTCAAAAATGTATATAAATGCACCTGGATCAAAATCAATGTGGAATGCTTACTTTCTTTATTCTTTCCCTCCAGAGTGTTTATATTTGTGGCCATAATTAGTCCTGGGAGCTTTAAGAATTAATAGAAGATTACTGTGGTCCCCATTGACCCAGACCCAGCTCAATTCTGACTCTATTTTCCATCTAAGGTGCTTTCATGTTGCCCTAGTGTAGAAAGTCATGCAAGAAAAAGATTTCATCTACTAATTCCCATTAAATTGTCGAGAGATCACTTTCCAAAAAAATTTACATTTTAAGTAAGAGGATATAGGGTGAGGGAAATGGTAAGCCCAAGGAAAATAATTACTAATGCAATTTCAATGTCTCCTTGAATTCTTTGGGAGGAGATGAAGAGCTTCTAAACATCCTTGAAACCAAAGCGTTTTAAGCGATCATCCACGCTTCTCTAGGAGAGCCATCAGGTAGCTGGGTAATGTTTGTGAGTGGAATGGCCTCTTGCATTATGGTCGCTAGATCATTCAGGCCATCGTGTATTTACTTTTTAGGGTGAAGTAAAAAACAGAGGCACAAACCCGCATAATTTTTTAAATGGTGTTTGTTCCCCCTCTCTGTGTTACAAGTATCTCAAGTTACAAGTAATATAAAAAATTCTTTCTGTAAAAGCCTGAGAGTTCTGAAGGCTGCAGTCCTCTTTATATAGACCAGAAACCTGAGAATTTATGTAATGGGTCAGAATCACACCATTACTAGTATTGCTTGTCTCTGAGTTGGGTATAGAGGGATATATGGTAGTAAAGACACTATTTTCCACTTTGATGACAATCCTAAAGACTAAGCTATAGACCCTTATTAAACTTTTTGTTTTAGTTTATTATTTTTCCCTTCCCAGCCAAACTTTTTTTTCAGCTTTATTATTTTGTTTTTAAAAAACTTTAACAGCTTTATTGCAGTGTAATTGGTATACAAAGAGTTGCACATATTTAATGTGTACAATTTGATGAGTTCAGACTTATGCAAATGCCTGTGATACTGTGTTTGTTTGTTTTTAATCCATTCTGTCAATGTCTACTTTTGGATTGCAGTTTTTAATCCCTTTACATTAATGTAATTACCAATAAGGCAGGATTAATGTCTGCCATTTTGCTGTGTGTTTTCTATATTTCTTATGTCTTTCCTGAGCTTTAAATCCTGTATTTTGTGATGTATGGGTCAAATTCATTTATATATCCCATAGAAAATATAAACATGTCCAAAACCGAATCTATATCGACCTCTATTACATTATTTCTCTTGTGTTTTCTATCTCAAGGAAGACTAACATCCATTCAAGTGTATGAAAAATAAAATTGTCACTGGTTACATTTCCATTTTCACTCATCCCATCCAGTGACTCGCAAATACCTACAGATACTACCTCCCCAAGTGAGTCCAGACCACCAGAGCAGGCATACTCATAGGTGTTTCTGCTCCATTCTTCTCTCTCTACGTCCTAGTATCCATTCTGTAGCTGGATAGATATTTCTAAATAAAGTAAATATGGTCATGTTAACTTAAAAATGTCAGTGGTTCCCACTGCTCTCAGTTTTATAGTCCTTACTGTGCTTTACAAGACCCTGCCTGACTTAGGTCCTTCTTGCATCTCTACTGCCGTCTCTCACACCTTAAACACCTGGCCCCTGTCAAACCAAACTTCCTTCCACCATCTGACCTTAATCTGCTCTCACCTATGGCTTTCTGTTAGTAACATATTTCTTTCCATCCTCTTTTTCTGTAGTTAGCTCTTATCAATGCTTAAGATTTCTATCTGATAATTACTCTGTACCAAAAAAAAAAAAGAAAAATGTCCTTGGTACCTCTATTTGAGTTATCTTCTTCTAATGTTTACTTCCATAAATCCTGTACTCATCTTACATAACTAACATCAATATTTTTGAAATGTATTTCTTTTCTCTAGTCCCCAAATAATCTCAAATTCCATGAAAACAGGGACTTTAAAATTTTTGTTTTTTAATATATCCTATAGTACATTCCCCAAGACCTACTGGTTACCAAATAAATATTTATTGAATAAATGAATGAATAGCTCAGTTTTCCTTAGTATGCCATTTTGAACCAATCATCCATAAATTGTTGAACTTTAAAAAAATTATTTTTAGGTGATGTCTCATTCAGACAACATAGGTGGGATTAAATGCATAAACCAGAGATAATCTAAAAGTAATTTTTCTATTTTTATAAAAACCTATTACATCTCTTATCTCCCAAACTTTGAAACTCAAGAGTCTTATCTCAAAATTTAAAAGCCATTTCAACATGAAATAAGAATTGCCAATTGCACTACTATTCTAGGAGTTTCCTTCCTCTATTTGTATTATAACTTTATTAAAATGTGGGTTCCCAGTAAGCCATATGAGAAGACATCATTTTTACAGGTACATAAGCAACTGTATTTTCCTTGCAATTATTGTTGCAATTATTGTTCCAGTGACAAAAAATTAGACCAAAGTCTTCAATGTTCATTGTAATATAAAGCTTATCAAGCCCCTTTCCTGGGAGGTTGGAGACCATTATTCATATATTGTGTGGATCATTCTCCTTAAATGCATTAGACTACACATTTCCAGAGTGAAACACATGTAACCTTCAGAAGCAAAACCTTGAAAGACTTGGCCTTCAATAACCTGTCAACTCACTTTTGAGACGTATATTTTTGATTATTTGTAATTAGAAAAAATCTTTCTGAAAGTGTTATCTGAGAACTACCTGAAAAATCACTTGGCAGGTTTGTTTAAAATTCTATAACTTTAAGTTTAAAAGTTTTTTTGCCTTGTTTTCTAGGAAAATACAACTTCCTACTAATTTGGTTTTATAAAAACAAACAGCATATTTAATATACTCTATTTTTTTCTATATGACTTTATTTGTGGTATATATGAATATGAGCAGATATAGGCATATTATAATAACATGAAATGATACAGAACAATTTTAAATGATGTAATAATGTGTATTTATAGTTGTTTGTATAGTGCTCAAGCTTTTAGACCTTTTTTTGGTTCATTGAGTTTGAAATTTTACTATTTCTGCTATGCACTAGAAGGACATAAAGTACCTTTGGGAGAAACTGCAAAAGAAAATATTACTCCCTATAAAAGTGTGAATACCTGTGTGGCCTCTCAGGTGTAGGAAATACATTTATTATGGACTAGTCTTTCCCCAAAGGGAGGTGGGCTATGGAAATAACAGGAGAATCGAAAATAACTGGCAGTTAACAATGGATGGCTATTTGTTTTATGGTAGTTCTGAAAACTGACTGCCTTCTCAGTTTATAATAAGAGGACACATTCTGAAAAAAGGCTAGATGCCCTGGCATTTACTCCTTTCCTCTGATCAAAACGTAAAATAAATAGAATACCAAGGATGGGTATTTTTTTCTCTGTCTCCTTCTGTTGGAACAATGCAGAGACTAAATTTTCTATAATACAGGAGTTAGGTCTTCCGAGTCTGTTATAAAGACTATGACTTTCTTATTGCTGCCGAAATTAAAATAATAGAAGTTATTTATCAAATACAATGTGTCAGGTCTTGTTACCTGCACATTATACATAAAATGCTGCTTAATCTTCACAGTAAACCTGCAAGATAAGTTCATATTACTATCTTCAAATGAAGAAAATAAGACTCAGGTTGTATCACTGGCTTCAAGCCTTTAACCAAATAAATTACAGTTCAAGTGCTCAACTTTGATCTGTCTGACTCTAATATCCGTGTTACTTAAAATTATTACCAAAAATATTTTCTCAAAAATTTGCAACACTAAATTCTATGCCAATGAAGAATGTCTGTATATGTCTGTCAAGGTAAAAGAGTGGCTCAAAGATAATTCCCAATGTTTTGAAGTTTACAGTGTGTTATAAATAAGCCAGACTGAAAACAGAAGATTAACCAGCTATTGTATAAAAAGTAGTAGGCTGTGGAACTGAATAACTTAGATTTTAACCCAGTCACAACACTTTGTTTGCTTTGAAAGTGCAAAGGATGAGTTTATGAACCCTAACATTCTCTTTAGGACTATCACATTACAATTCTAGATTATACAAATATACAGCAGAATCTTGCTAAAACTATGCCCTCCATTTTATGTGACTTTTTATTTTGTCATTGTCTTACCTGAATTTTAACTGTTTCACATTTATATTAATTTATTCTGCTTACACTATTCTTTGGAACATCAGGTAGGAGCAAGCTTAGCCATCAATCTCTACGCAAATAAAACTATCACACTGACAGAAATTCTCTCGTTTGATCAAACTTTAGTTCGGTTCCTCTGAGCTCTCTTCTCCACTAGGCCCGCCCTCAGGTTTCAGTCTCTGTCCCTGTAGAGTCCAGTTTTAGCAAAAATCCTGTCAAGTCACTTTAGAGAGAATCCCTACTCTTGATGTCTGATCATCCTGGATTCTTGACCAAATTCCTCATTCCCCACCATCCCCCAGGTGATGTCTGATCAGTCTAGCCTGCCTGCAGTAAGAATCCTGTTAGGACAGTTTAGCAAGAATTAGCCTACCCCTTTTGGTAATTTTCCATCCCCCCAAATCTGCCCTCTGCTATAAGTCCCCACTTTTCCTTGGTGTAGTTGGAGTTGAGCCCCATCTCTCTTCCCTAGTGCAAAACCCCCATTGTAGTAGTCCCTTTGAATGAAGTCTTCTTTACTATGTTTCCCAAGTGTCAGAATAAATTTTTTTTCTTCAAAACATCTCATTAGCTTTATCACAAACTTACTAAAGAGAAATCAACATAGTTCATAAAAATCTCTTTAGGATTCAGACAGGTGCTAATTAATCCTTTATCATTCTAAATTTTATTAGCAACCTGGTTTTTAAGATGAACGGCACAAAACGATTTTATTATGAGACTAAGTGAGAATTTGACAGGAAAACCATGTTTTCCCACTGAAGTAACAGCAACAACAACAACAAAAAAGAACTTACTTTTGGATAGCAAGCTAATTAATAAAATGTTCGCTTTTGAAAATCTACATCAGGCAAAGAATGACAGTAATTACTTGAAGAGTCCTCTTTAAGTTATTCATATGTAACGTAATCATTGCTAGTGAGGGAAGGTGTAAAAACACCTTTTGCTATTTGAACAAGGTGGCCTCTTACACAGTGTGCAAAGTTAGTCTCTAAGGGAAAAGAGGGTGTTTGGGAAAAGGACTTGAAACTAAGAAAGAGATTGTGACCTCTACTTTTTTTCCTTTGATGAGTTTCTCATTGAAGTCATGCATAGGGTTTACCAAAACCTCTGGTTCCACTTTACATCTTTATCCAGACATTGCCCAGGCAGAAAGCAAGTGCTGTAATAGGGAGAACTAGTCTTTAGTGACTCTGTAGCCGTTTTAGAAACGTCAATAGTAGAGTGGCAAGGCACTAAAATTTAGAGACATACAGGCGGGACTTCTTTTGGCTAAACCTGTGGTAGCACATTTTCAAGGGACGACGTTAGTGGTCTATATCTCTATCTCCATCTCTATCTCTGTGTGTATCTGAAATCTGTGTATAATATAGTACATTTCAGAAGGGGTTTAAGTGACTGATTAAAAAATAAAATTAAAATGTTATCACCGGATAGTGAGTTACAAGTAATATTTTTGCTGCATTTTTATTTATTACATTTCCCAAATTGTCTTCAATGAAGGTATATGGCCTTTTAAGTATATGATTGGTCAAGCAAAAGAAAAAGAGATTATACAATATTTAAACAACAGAATTAGCTAACTTGATCAAAAAGCTATCACACCCAATGGTTGAATCAAACACGTTCTTTTTAATCACTCATGAAACCTGACAAAAGATATTCTATAAACAAATTTTGCCAAATGTCAATTGATTTCTCTCAGTAACAACCAGTAAAATTAGGCTAAATTCTATAACAGAAAGATAATGCCATACCTCTGGATGATTCACAAATTCAAAAAATCATGAAATTAGAACAAATCTAGAGCTAGGTTATATATATATATATATATATATATATTTAAATAGACAATACAAAACATAAAAACTCATGGTATGCAGCTAAAACAGTACTCAGAGAGAAATTTATGGTATCAACTGCATATTATCGAAGGAGAAATACTGATAATCAATGAACTAAGCATGCAATTTAAGAAATGTGAAAAAGAAAGTTATAGGTTAGAAACAATACAACAAAAATCAGTAAGGACATAAAAATTGGTTAGGAATAAACTAACATATTAACAAATGTTTGTTGAGAGCCCAATATTAGAATGAAAAAAGAACATATATAATAAACTGACACCATCAATTTTAACTGATAAATATGAAATTTTGATGAAATAGATAAGTTTCTAGAGCAGATCTCTTGCCACTGATGGTTGTACTAGTGAGGTATTTCAAATATTTGAGGAATAATATAGAATCTAATCATTAAATAAAGTATGAAAGATTAGGAAGAAGAAACAGTCTTTCTTTAAATATGACATAATTGTCAGTATAGAAAATCCAAAGGAATCTTAGTTTATTAAAATAATATTTTTTAGAAAGACTAGTGAAAATAAATCAATATAAGAATGTATTTTTATAAAGCAACAAAAATATTTTTATAAGATTCCATTTATGAGAGTATTAAAAATATAGTGTGTATTTTAAAATTACAAAAATTTTAAACTTTATTAAAAGATACTAAGAAGACCTATTCTAAATAAATAAGAGGATATACTAGGTTCATGGTTTGAAAGGTTATGTAAATGAGTTTCAGATTTCCCCAAATGTTTCTATATGCAATGCAATCAAAATCCAATAGGATTTCAGTGTAATTTGAAAGCTAAATATGTAAAGATATATTAAGTATAAACATTCATGAATAATCAAGGTCCCCTTGAGGAATGATAACAAGGTGAGAGGGGTTGCTTTATCACATATTTATATAATATAAAGCAATGACAATTATGATAATATGGTAATGAAAAGTTAATAGTAAAACAATGAAAGAGAATAAAAAGCCAATAAATTAATTAATATGAACACTTAATTTAGGACTAAGAACTTCTGTTTATCAAAGACTGATAAAGAGAATGAAAGAACAACATGAAATTGGAAATATTATATTTTCATTTGATATCTCTTACAAAGGACTGATATTCAAAATATATAGAGATTCTCAATCTATAAGGAAAAGACAAGAAACATAATTTTAAATGTGCAAAATAAAATAAGGATATCACAGTTGAGAGAACAATAAAATGATGATGCATTTTGTAAAGAGATGCCAACTCTTTCGTAAACTGAAAAATGTGAAAACCACAATTACATAATCAATAAACTCTCACCAGATGGGCCATAGCTGGTCTGACATAATTAGAACAGGCCCTTCCTCAAACACATAGCCAGTTCTCTCCTCATAATAACCTGTAAGATTTTAAAGCTGTGAGGGTGAAAACCTCAAGAGTTAAGTGAAAAACCCCAAAAAAGGCAGTAAAGAAAGTCCTGCAATCTTTGGGGCTTAGGGGACAGACACCTGCCAGGCTCTCAATAAAAAATTCATGAGGGCCACATACGAAGACTAGAAACAAACTAGAAATAGACTGAGTAGTAGTGATAATTGTAACCCAGCCCAGATCCAGCTTGGTTTCTAATTGTGTCCTGGTGATCAGCTTCTTATCCTCTCTGCTTAACAAAGGAAAGGGGACCATTCTGGAGAAAATAAAATAATCTACAGTCTTTTAAATACACTGTAGGTTTAAAATAAGAAGTATCAATGACTGTACATGTGAAGAGGCAAGAGAATGTGACCAATAATCAAAAGAGAAAAGAAAGAGACAAAAGTAGTAAGCCTACAGATGATTCTAATATTGGAGTTATGGCAAGATATCTAAAGTAACTAAAATCATGATTTTAAATATTTTAAATAACAGAGGAAATGAAATAAATAAATAAGGAATAATTGTGATATGGAAGTGGACTTTTAAGGAAGAAACAAACAAATATTCTAGAACCAAAAAGATACAAACAACTAAAAGTGAGACCTCACTGGATGCATTAAACAGCAGACTGAACACAGCAGTTACCTTTCAGGGACAGGGCTTGTTTGTGAGTGAGCTGAACCTGGAACATGGAGATCTGGCTCTCAACATGAAGTTCTTCTCAGACCATCAAGTTAGTGTAACAGCAAACGTTCTGGAATTTTCTTCATGATGAAAATGTCCAGTTAGACCTGCCAAATTTGAAACTGCGTATTTGCTGTATCTTAGGGCAAAAAGGAAATACAGTGAACAAGAAGAGCTGTATGTTGTATTATCAGATAAACCATTGTTCAAATCCTGTTTTTGCCATTGCCCACCTCTGTGACCTTGGTTAAATTCCTTAATCTCCCTGAGCCTGTTATTTAACCTGTGAAAATAAGATAATAATAGATTCCCCTCAAAATCTGAGGGAGAAATAAAATGATCAACAAGAAGCTTATGCTGACCAGGTGTCTAGCAGATGATCAGTCATTGCTAATTCCATTAATTTTCATTATGGATAAATTTAAAACAACTAAGCATTTCTCCAAGTCACACAGCCTAATGTTGTTAAATAAATGTTATTTATTGAGGGCTTCCCTGGTGGCGCAGTGGTTGAGAGTCCACCTAACGATGCAGGGGACATGGGTTCGTGCCCCGGTCCGGGAGGATACCACATGCCACGGAGTGGCTGGGCCCGTGAGCCATGGCTGCTGAGCCTGCGCGTCCGGAGCCTGTGCTCCGCAACGGGAGAGGCCACAGCAGTGAGAGGCCCGCGTACCAAAAAAAAAGGTTATTTATTGAGAGGTTCATCTAAGGTAATAATTGCTTCGTAATAGTTGCTTAATAATAGTCCTGGAACCTTGCCTATTCTGTTCAATTTTGGGCTTTCTTAAGAGAGAACAGGACAAAAACTTCTTGAGTACAAATTCATTTTTAGTTTTTTCGGTATATGTCTATTAAGAAGATATTACAGACCTTGATATATTGTTTGCAAAGCTTTTTATGGTTTTTAGGATAAAAATTTTTTGCTAATTTTCGGGGGATAATCATTTTTCTTTCAAAATGTGGTTACCAATCACAAATCATAAAGTTGTTTCTGGTAACAAATGTATCAGGATAGTATGTGCTTGAAGGGAATTATATACACAATATGGATTTTTTTCCCTCTTCTCCAGGATATGGTTTTGCAAGTTGCAACAAACCTCTATAGAACTGAGTTTAGGCAAAGTCTATCTCTATTAAATTGAAATGATATAGAATTATTTTCAGCTGGTCAAGCTATTTCAGTACACAAAACAGCATTTCCAAGTGAAAAGAAGTAGTAAATGAGCACCTTGGAAATGTTCGTAAACACAATCAACAATTCATTATGATATCAAGTATCTCAAAGTAGGCAGGATCAAAAATAGACACAGTAGGTAATTATAGCAGTGAGCATCAGCTTGTTAAGTCCAAACTTATCTTCCCTGATGCCAATCTCCTTCCTGCTGTTTTTATCAAGAGTAAGTAAAAAACTTCATCCTTTGCTTTCTTCCTTTTCCTTCTAATTGGATTATCAGTCAGAGGATGCTGCCAAGGAAAAGAGAAAATGTTTGTTTATTTCCACATTCACATTCTTTACAGTCCTTTTGTATCTTGACAAGAATCATGAAGGGGAAGAAAATAATTCTAATTCATCATGAGAATATAATTCTATGTCACATTTTATATATTTTTATAAATTGAGCTTTGTCTGGAATTGATTTTGAAATGTTTGTGTCTACACTGAGTTTCTCAACTGGTTTTGGTGTTTTCTATTTGCTTTTTATGAGGGTTGAAAGGGAGCAGGGCTTATGTGTGTTCAGATATTTAAAGAGAATATTCTTTCTAAAATTCTACCCTGGATTATTATGAAGTGAGTCAAATCCTTGTTCTTATCTTAGCTAGGTCTATTTTTCCTATCATCCCATGAGTTCACATACTGGTTATCTTGGTGCCTTTTGTTGGACTAAGAACTTTCATTGCTGGTTTCTCTACTCTGGAGATAAATAAGATATATCTATGTATGCCTCTGCCTAGGCTGAAAATGAGCAATTTAGTGAGAAATTTTACCCATTTGCTTAGAAATCTACAAAGTTAAAAAAAAAAAAACAACTTTTTTTCCTTTTGTAAGACAGGGTTTATTTCTCTTTCTTTTTTGTTTACAGGCATTTCATTTTTTCTTGCTTTTATACAATGGTCATAACTTTCAATATAATGTTGAATAGAAATGGAGAGGGAAAACATACTTGCCTCGTTTCTGAACCACAGGATTTTTGTAAATTCCCTTTACACACTGAGAAAATTCCCTTCTATTGCTAGCTTGTAGAGAGTTTTTAACAGAAAGTAGTTTTAATTTTGTTGTTCCTTTTACTATAACTATTAAGATAGTCATATGTTTGTGTTTTAATTTGTTAATAATTTATCTATTGCTGCAAAACAATATTACCACACATTTAGCAACTTAAAACAACACACATAACTTTAAGTTTCTGGTTTGGCATGTAGGGAGCTCAGAAGTCATCACTTCAGCCTAACAAGTAAAAAACTGAATGAACTGAAAAATCAGCAGCTCTTCTAAGATCTGTCAGAGACTTGAGGCCAGAGGGCAAATCACTGCCCCCAAAATTGGAGAGACAGACAGGCAGACACAGAGAACCCCAACATGAGCAGAAACTGCTGAACAGAAACTTGTGTGAGAACCCCTCCCCAGGTAGGAAGATTACATTGTAATTAAAATATGGCTGGGGGCTCAGTGTGGACAAGTCTGAAAATGAAAACCTCCAGGGGAGCCAGTCACAGGAGGAGCCCTGCATTTTTGTGAGCTTTATCTCTGGGAACTGTACCAGAGGCCAGAGGACAAAAACACCTTACTTATAAAGGAGCAAATAAAACAGTTACTTCTGATTTCTCAGAAACCATGCAAGCAAGAAGAAACTGGAGTGAAATGTTTAAAGTGCTGAGAGAAGAAAATCACCAACCTAGAATTCTGTACCCTGTGAAATTATCTTTCAAAAGTGAAGGAGAAATAAAAGCTTTCTCAGATAAACAAAAACTGAGAAAATTTGTTGCCAGTGATCTGCTCTGTAAGAAATGTGAAACAAGTTCTTGAGAGAGAAGAAAAATGACATAGGTCAGGAACTCAGGTCTACATAAAGAAAGAGCGAGCACTGGAGAAAGAATAAGTAAAGGTAAAATAAAAACTTTTGCTTGTCTTATTCTTAATTGATCTAAGATAACAGTTTCTTAAGAAGAATAATTGCAACAATCTATGCAGTTATATATATATAATACATATATATACACTTACATATAAGTAAAATGAATGACATCGATAAAAGGACAAGAGAGAGGAATTAGGAACACTTTGTTACTATAAGGCATTTGTACAATTTATGAAGTGTTAATAGGGTTATTTGAAAGTAGACTTGAGTTACTTGTAAAATACACTGCAAACTCTAGGGCAACCACTGAAAAATGTAAAAATAAGAAGTATAATTTGTATGGAATTACGA
Source organism: Monodon monoceros (assembly GCF_005190385.1). Taxonomy (NCBI): domain Eukaryota; kingdom Metazoa; phylum Chordata; class Mammalia; order Artiodactyla; family Monodontidae; genus Monodon; species Monodon monoceros. The sequence continues at coordinate 19,268,141 of NW_021703773.1, forward strand.
AAGGAAAGGAAATAGAATCATAGAAAATACCCATTTAAAACCATAAAAGGCAGAAAAAGAGTAGAAGACAAAAATAGGAAGAAAGAACAAGGGCAACAGATAAAAAAGAGTAACAAATATGATGGATATCAATCCAACTATATCAACAGTCACTTTAAATGTCAAATCTAAAGACACCAATTAAAAAACAGAGATTAACCAACTGGATTAAAAAAAAAGACCAGAGCCAACTATATGTTATCTACAAAATCCCACATTAAATATAAAGACACATATAGATTAAAAGTAAATGGATGGGGAAAGAGATACCATGCTAACACTAATCGAAAGAAAGCAATAGTAGCTGTATTAATTTCTTCAGAGCAAGGAAAGTTATTAGGGATAAAGAGGGAGGTTATGTAATGGTAAAGGGGTCAGTTCTCCAAGAAAACTAGCAATTGTTATTGTGTGTGCACCTAACAGGAAAGTGTCCAAATATGTGAGACCAATAGATAGATAGATAAAGGAAAACTAGATGAATCCAGTATTACAGTTGGAGACTACAACACCCCTCTGAGAAACGGACAGTCCAGTACACAGAAAATCAGAACATTCTTCTCACTCTCACAGGGAACAGTCACCAAAATAGGCCACATCCTGGGCCAAAAAATACACCTTAACAACTTTGCAAGAATAGAAATCATACATTGTCTGCTCTCAGACTATATAATAGGATTAAACTAGAAATCAATAGCAGAAAGATAGCTGGAAAACTCTCAAATACTTGGAGACAAAACAGTATATTTCTAAGTAACACAAAGGTTACAGAAAAAGTCTCAATGAAATTAAAAAAATTTTTTTTGAACTAAAAAGGAAAACACAACTTCTCAAAGTTTGAAGAATGCAATGAAAGCAGTTTCATATCTTTTTTTCCAGGTGTCTAGTCATTTACTCTCAGCAATTCCTATAGTTGTTAATCTTTCATGGGGAGAAGCAGAAGTCTCCACAATGTGTTTAGTTATTTCCAATATAATCTTATTTAATTTGTTTGCCTTGATATTTTCTGATTTGATTTGTTTTCCTCTAAATTTCTGCTTAAAAGTCTTTTCAAAAGGTGGTCATGTTTAGCAGAAAATATAGAACACAGAATTTAGATTCAAAACAGCATTTGCAAACAGCTACCTATGTGATCCACTTAAATTATTTAACTAAATTGTTTCCCACTTTTTTCACCTACAAAATAAGAGTACACATCCCTCTTGCAGATTTGCTGGATAGATTAGAAATAATATTTTTAAATATCTGGGGCTCAGTAATAAATGATAGCTATTATCATTTACAAATTTTAACCAGTATTATGTATTTCTTCATCCAGTGTTGAATCTTGTGATGATGAAATAATGCAGCTTCTGTATATATATATATATATATATATTTTTTATATTTATATATATATATGTGAAATTTCAATGAAAGCAAATTTAATAAGCTTAATATAGAGGCAAAAAGTGCTTGTTACCATAAGATCTTAGAGAAAACATGGTAAGCCACTAATTATTTTCAACATTATAATAACAAAAAACTTAAAATAACCAAAATACTTATATCTAAGTATAAATTATTAGGGGCAAAGCACATACTCGAGAATAGGACAATGTAATTGACTGGGCATTATGGTCTTCTTTCAGTTTTATCAATGAAGAAAGCTGTTTTAACGATCATCATAATGAGACAGTTGGTTTTGCTTATTAAAAAATAGTATTTTCTCTTTCTCCTTCCCCTACTGAAGTTGAGATGACAAAGTTAATGAACAGCATATTGTGTCGGTGCATTGTTAGTGTAAATTGGTTATGTTCCCAAGCCTGTTTATGCACTGTATTTATTATTATATATAATTGTACACTTAGTGTATAAATTAATGAGATATGAATGTGAAGAGGGATATTTGTATTTAAAACTACATTGAGTGCTTTGTAAACACTATCAAGGTAAAACAAACATTTTTAAGAACATATTTTACTTTAGAATTATTTTTTATTGGAGTATAGTTGATTTACAATGTTGTGTTAGCTTTAGGTGTACAGCAAAATGAATTAGTTATACATATACATATATCCACTCTTTTTTAGGTTCTTTTCCCATATAGGCCATTACAGAGTACTGAATAGAGTTCCCTGTGCTATCCAGTAGGTGCTTATTAGTTGCCTATTTTATATATAGTAGTGTGTATATGTCAATCCCAATCTCCCAGTTTATCCTCTCCCACCCATAACCCCCTGAGAACCATAAGTTTGAAACAGACATATTTTTGATGGAATTCCAGGCCAGAATGAGGGATTAGTATGGAGGGAAATCATTAAAAATAAAGGAATTTTTTCTTTACCTAAATTGCTATAAGTACTTTTAAATTCTCATTCTTCTTTTAAAAATCAGAAATATTTTGGTTGATACAGTGTGGCCGTGTTTTATTTAGTAAAATCACACAGCACTTTTTTCAACAAACCCGTACTCAGAAGAAAATTCTTGGCCCTAAAGCAAAAATAAAGAATAAATATACAATCTTATGTCCTAAATTCAAATCAGATTTCTTAGCTCTAAATTTTTTAATTCTCACTTTAACCGAGCTTTTTAAAAAAGCAATCACCTACTCATTCTCACTACATCAGATAGATGTTTTATACTGCAATGCTAACGAAACATGCAGCATAATTCTCTGCCCTCTTTCATGTCTTACCCATTTCCTTTTTTGTGTGAAGGTCTACCTCCCTAACCTTCAACCCCCTCTTTTATTGATGATGTTCAATAAATAATAAGTAAAATGATAACTGCTTGTAAGGTGTCAGTCTCTTGAGTTGAGGTGAAAATAATTGTGAACATCCGTTGTCCAACCCAAGTAAGGCTCTTGGAGTGATAGGTGTCACAACCAGTGAGCACCCAGGGCTCTCAAATGCTATTCTAAGCATTAGAATAAATGCTAAAAGACAAAGCAAGTGATTCACACTCCAGAAAGGATTTGGACAAAATAGATCAATGATTATATTGTATAAACTTGGAGACTGAAAAATACATAGGCAGGACCCTCTCATTCTAGTTAGGATTCAAGGGAGATTTCAAATCAGAATTGACATTTAATATTATTTTAGGACAAATGATTTAAATACATGGAATATTAGGTATAAAGGCACAGAAACAAGAGAGAAACAAGACAAAGAAGAAAGAGCTAGACAGAGAGTTAGAAAAAGCACATATTCAAGGTTTAGAAAAGTAGTTTAGAAAAGTTTATCATAGACTATTTATCAAAGTGGCATCAGAAGCTAGATCATGAATCGCATGACCTAGATTTTTTAAATTATCCTAAAGATAAACATCCCTCTAAAAGTTTCAGTAAAGCAATGAGATGATAAATTTTTGTTTGACAAAGATCACTTTATTCAGTAATTACAGGCTATAAGATTATGGTGTTACAATGATATGTTAGATACTCATTCCAGCTTTGATGGTTCTGGTTAAACACCCTTCATTATGTTTTTTGTGTGTACATGTATGTATGTGTTTATAATGAAGTCGTGAAAGACACCCTGAGTCTTGGGTCATTGGAAGAGCTTTTTTTTCCCTCCAAACTTACAAGTAATTCAAAGAAAATCCTTTGTTTTTTCTGAAAACAAACATTTTAAAGGTAAAAAGGGAGGAATCAGGAAGATAAAAACAGTGAATAGCTTGTTTGATTCATGTGTTTATGCAACAGATACATTTGAGTGCTTATTATATGTCAGGCACTTTAATAGACAGTAGGGATTTAGAAGTAAACGAAAGACAAAATATTCCTGCTTTACCAAGATTCCTCAGTTCCTCGCTTCATCTGGTTAATATACACCTGCCTGCACAATCCACTTCTACTCAGAAAAAAAAATCTTTTCACACATGGAAAATACACGCTAAAAGTTTTAGTATATCCTGATTCTGTGGCATGAATTAGAAAATTTTACTTAAACTCACATTTCTGAACATCGTACAAGATACTACCTTGCACTTCATTCTGGAAAATCTCTTCAAGGATATTTGTCTAGCCTGTATAGCCTTGAAAGACAGAGGTAACAACTCCCTCCAAGCAAAGGAGAGGTTTGTTTACAGTCTTGAAAGGAGAATGCCTCCTTCCAAAGCAAACAACAGAAATGCTTAATGCCCTGCAATAAGAAGTAGGGGTTTCCAAATCTCATTTTTTTGCTGAAATGCAATCAATTGCGTACACAGGTGTCACCTGGCCCTCTTCACAGCACCCTGTGGAAATTGGATTTCAGGGAACTAGAGTGAAGTGTTGAGGCTCTGGCTCTTGCTGCGAGTAATAAACTGTTCTTGGTCTCTGACCAAGAGCCTCATGTCCAGCAGCGTTCAAGAAACTGAAGCAGCCTAAATTATTACCTTGTAAGCAGGGTAAACTCTCAGACTCATCACAGTTCTTGATAATAAGTATCTCTTTTTCTATAGTTTACAATGAAATCTCATCAAGGTCACAAGTAGAAAATATCTAGAGATGATAATGCAATGATTTTAAGTTCTTGAAATTTATATCAAAAAATTATAAAACTGTACTGACAGACATAAAATGAGACTCAAATAAATGGAAAGCTATACCTTGTCCATAGAGAGAGAAAGATTCAACATTGTAAACATGTCATTTGTGCCCAAATTAACCTTTTAATTAATTGCATACCAATTAAAATTTCTAATAAGCCACATTATGGAAATCCTGTTGGGAAGCTGGTGGGATTGGGGGGGAGCAGAAGTAGAGCCGGATGGAAGTGACACACCAGTTTGTACACCCGCTATATTTAATACTGCATGGAAAATGTTTTCATAAGTAACATGTATTGCTTTCTCTAACGTTAAAGATAAATCTAATGCCTAGAAATGGTTTAACACAACTACATATAGTAATAGTAAGGAAGAAATTATGATGTACTTTGGGGTACAAAATTAGAATCTGGGGTGAGTTATACAGTTAGGATTTTCTCTTCATTTGAAAATGTTAGTGAAAATACTTGGCTTTATGTTTTGTAGCCATGCACTTTGATAGAGTACATATAGGATTTGTATTTAAATGATTTTAACTGGATAAAACATCATTTGAAACTCAGTGACTAAATCATATCTTTTCCAGTGCCACTAGAAAGATATTTAATATATTAAGTAACAAGAGAAAAGATGATAGCTTATTCTGCTTTTTTACAGAAAAAAGTAAGATGCTTCTTGTAGCCTTTGTTCATTTCTTTGAAAATTAGACAAAATGTGTGTCAAGCTCATCAATGAACTTTTGGAAGCTCTGCTTTCCATTTATGAAACAGTTAGTGACCTTCTGACAAATTTAGTCACTATGGAAGAAAATCCAGCATAAAATAGCGACAGAAGCATTTAAATATATTAAAGTTCTTGCTAAACATTCTGTATTTGAAGGCTTCAAAATTCTAAGTGGAGAACAACTGAACATCTACATACAAAAATAAATACATAAATAAATCTAGAAAAAGACCTTACACACTTTATGAAAATTAACTCAAAGTGCATCGTAGACATAAATGTAAAATTGCAAAACCATAAAACTCCTAGAAAATAACATAGGATAAACCTACATGACTTAATTATGGCGATGACTTTTCAGATACAACTCCAAAGTCATAATCCGTTAAGGAAATAATTGATAAACTACCTCATGAAAATTTAAAACTTCTGCACTGAAAAAGACAATGTCAGGAGAATTAAAAGACAAACCACAGACTGGGAGAAAATATTTGCAAGACACATCTGATAAAGGACTGTTATCCAAAATATGCAAAGAATTCTTAAAACTCAACAAGAAGAAAACGAACAACCCGATGAAAAAATGAACCAAAGACCTTAACAGACACCTCACCAAAGAAGATATATAGATGGTGACAAATAAGCATAAGAAATGACGCTCCACATCATGTGTCATCCGGGAAATGCAAATTAAAGTAACAGTGATATACCACTACAAACCTATGAAACGACCCAAAGTCCAGAACACTGACAACACCAATGCTGATGAGGATGTGCAGCAACAGGAACTCTCATTCTTTGCTGGGGGGAGTGTGAAACGGTACAGCCACTTTGGAAGACAGTTTGGCGATTTCTTAAGAAACTAATTATGCTCTTATTATATGGACCAGTAATCATGCTTCTTGGTATTTATCCAAAGGAGTTGAAAACTTGTTTCCACTAAACACCTGCACATGGATGTTTAAAACAGCTTTATTCATAATTGCCAAAACTGGGAAGCAACCAAGATGCCCTTCAGTAGGAGAATGGATAAATAAACTGTGATACATCCAGACAAGTGGATATTATTTAGTGCTAAAAAGACATGAGCTATTAACCCATGAAAAGACATGAGGAAACTTAAGTGCATATTACCAAGTGAAAGAAGCCAATTTGAAAAGGCTATATACTGTACAATTCCAGGTATAGGACACTACGGAAAAGGCAAAACTAAGGAGACAATAAAAAGATCAGTAGCTACCAGCCATTATAGTGGGAAAGGATGAATAGGTGGAGCACAGAGGATTTTTTAGAGCAGTGAAAATACTTTGTATGACGCTATAATGATGAAAACATGTCATGCATTTGCACAAACCCATGGAACATAAAACACCAAGAGTGAACCCTAATGTAAACTATAGACTTTGGGTGATAATGATGTGCCAATGTAGTTTCATCAATTATAGCAAATGTACTGCTCTAATGGGGGATGTTGGTAATGGGGGAAGCTACTTTAACTTCATTTTTATATGCAGCCTTAGAAATATGTAGTCATATAGCTCTGTTCATCATTCATCCAGCTAATTCACTTCTTTCTAATTCTCTTGTTAATTTTCTCTTTCTTTTGAAGACAAAACTTTATATACTATTTAAATTTTTTGAATTTTTCTAAAGTTCACTGAAAATGTCAAGGTACAAATTTCTCTTTGATTTTATTTACCTTTGGCTGTTTTCTATTTCATAAACTTTAATTTGCCATTGGCAATGTATGTACAAATATACCCAAAATTAAATGCTTAATTTGATTTGACGTAGGTCAAGCATTTGACTTCAGCCTTAAGCCAAAAGCTTGAGGAACATGATCTGAGCAAAGGCAGTTATTTTTAGAGATGCTGATTCTTTCCCCATCTTCTCTTTTTTGAGTTGGATATCATTTTAAGTGCAAAGAAAACAGAGACAACCAGTGACTTGAGAAACCTAATTAAATCATAGACAGCTCAAAAATGAGATATTCATCAGCTAATACACAATGCATTTGGAGAAAAACCTTGAAATAGTCTCAAGAATAACATGCAAATTCCATAGAATTATCCTTCTTTAATTGTAAAATTAAACCAGAACACACAGTAGAATTATTTCATCCAAGGCTTACTTTCTAGCTATATTCTGAGGTTAGGTATTCTCTGATTTTCCTTTCTTCCATTCCATCCCATTCCATCCTAGTCTCCTGTCCTTGTTTTCTCTAATAACCAGTTTTATCCAAAATTGGTTGCTTTCTTTTAATAATTTATTCTTTTCCCTTTCTCCAAACTCTGGTTCACTTTAATCATGCTTAACTGTTTATCAGCGAAATAATTTAATCAAAACTTTCATTTAGAACATTATTACTGAGCCATAAAAAGAAACAAAATTATTTGTAGTGAGGTGGATGGACCTAGAGACTGTCATACAGAGTGAAGTAAGTCAGAAAGAGAAAACCAAATACTGTATGCTAACACATATATATGGAATATCTGGATTCATTCTTAATCAGTTTTAAAAAGAAATGATAAATACTCTTGGATTTTTTAGTAAATTGCTCCATGTCCATATCCTTATTAGTTTGTAATTTCTATTTCTTCTAAGCCATAATGGTTGTTTTGCATGTGAGAGGGAATTGTAAATCTGGTTATACTTAGGGAATTCCCCACTCTATGGAATTTGAACTAAGCTTTGTTTTGACCCCAGCTGTTATTTCAGCATAAATCAAATTCAAGCAACTGGACCAAACCATTAAGACTATTTATACACAGGGAAAAGGAAAAAAAAAACTTATGAAAAACTTAACCCCATCACAATTTTTTCTTCAGTTGCCATCACTAACTAAATGTATTTTCTAGATTTATGCAAATAACTGCTTTGATTTCATCCTCAGGATGTTTTACACACTTGGAAAAAATATATCTAATATAATAAAAATTGAAACATAAAAAAATTATCTGGAAATATTTTCCTATGTCTCAGATATAGGCATTCTAAAAAAAGTGGCTTCAGAGATTAGAGATAAAGCTGTAGTAACTTCCAGAATTAACTCTTATTTCTAAGTAAACCTCTGGTTATATTAATGTACTCAGAAGTGAAGTGGTTTGCAAATATAACTTGCCTTCTCAAGTAAAATTGGGATAAATAAGGAAAATTGTAATTGAAATTTTAATATTATATATTAATACATAAACAAGGAGTAAAAACAGACCAAAATAATACAATATAATAGATCTTCATTTGGATTGACACTTCCTTCTTAATAATCTAGACGTACAGTGTCATCCATCAGGTGGTTGATAAATCCACTTGTTCATGAGTCCAATGGGACCCACCTAAGTGATCCATGGTACAAGTGATCAAAGGTACATCTTAATCTTTAATTAAGATTCATCAGAAAGATATCACTGTTTTATATTCTTCTTATTTTTTAATGTCTCTAAAATATATTTGCATTGTATTGTTTTATTTGTAAGAAATAAGATTATAAGCCAAACCTGCTTCAATTAAAAAGAAAAAAACAGTGTGTTTCACACTGCAGATCACATACAGCCTATAACTTGTCCATGAGTAAACATCAGTGAATTATAATCAGAAATAAAATTAAATAAAATAGAACAGCAAAAAAGGAAATATCAAAGTACCTCCCATGTGGTATTATCTAGTGATTCTTTCACTTAAATTATATATTTCTGTATTTATGTGTGAAGATGTAAAATATATCTCTTACTGTAGGTCGTGGTAAAAAAATTTGAAAGCCATGGCCTGAGACAGCAAAATGGCTGAGACTAAAATAACAGTGCGATCATGAAAGCATTTGCTGATGGTAGGCAGAGTTGACAAGCTTATACTCTGGTGAGTGACTGTTATTATCTATAAACATTCTTAAAAGTTCCTAAGCAGAAGAATTTGTGCAACCCCAATAAGCCAAACCTCAACCACTCAAATACGTCTCAGCAGAATTCTGACCTCTCTTTGGTATTTCAGCTTCTTCTCAGGTTAAAAAGCACAACAATCTAGGTGGGTATTTGAGAAACATTTTTATGACATTCTTTTTCAGTCTTTTCTGTAACATGGATTTCCCTTTTTCTTTTCACTGACTCAGCAAGAAAAGAGTAACTGCTTCACTTTCTTCTTTCTTTGTTCAAGCAGACCTTAGGCTTCCATTAAACTACCTGCCCATCACTGCCTTTTCTAACTTTTAATCTCTACTTTTAGAGACCATCCATTTTCCTATAACATGGTCTCAGAAAATACATATCAGAAAGAGGTGTGATGGAAATTTGCTATTTTCCCCCTTCCAACCTATTCATTCCTTACATCTAGTAGTGTAGCATATTGCTTATTTAACTGCGACTAAAGCAGTACCCAGCTGTAACTTTATATGTACAACTTTCAGCAGTTTAATCATCTTACTTGTGATGAGTGGTATTTACTACCAGTAATAATGGACTGATGGGAAGTGTACATGGGCCTTCATATGTATGACAAAAGGTCCCCCAAGGCTCTTGGGAAGTGGGGTACTAAGAAGTTTCTGCAGCCTCCTAGCTGCCTCAACAGGAGATTCTTGTCAGAGAAAGTGACAACATAGTCTTTACGATGCCCATGGTTCCAGCTGCCCTGTGAAGCTGCAGTATTGAGCTCATGCCTCATTTTGACTCTTAGATGAGACAATAACTCATGGTGAGTGGTTGGTCTGGGTGCCCAACGAGTCTGTCCTACCCTCTCATTCCCTTCCCCTTGCGTTGTGTTCTACTTTACCTTTCCCAACACTCTTTTCCAGGTGTGGTCATTCCTGGACTAAATAGAGAATTTTATTTATATAGATCATAATTTTCACTTTTAGCCAAGTGGCTTTTCAACCTCTTATAGCATTCATATACATGTGTCCCCAACACTGTAATGTTTTCTGCTTCTCGAGACCCACAGAGTCTCAAACTCAGTTTCCCTGTTTGGGGATAATAAAATTTCTCAGGATGGCACTGTACCATGTGACCCCTTTACTATTAAACATCCAGTGTTGTCTACTCTTAAAAACAGGCTCTCAAGGATATTAGTAGTTATTAAATCTAAAAGTTGCTCTGAGTAATTCAAATCTTCCTTTGCATATCCCTTAATACACAAATAGGTCTAGCTTTAAACTCTCTCTGTATGTTTCCATTTTTTAAATAAGAAAATATTGAGTATCAGACCTACCTTTTTCAGAATTTCTCACCTCCATGAAAAGATCGAAGAATGAGCCAGAGACTCTGCTACACACTGTGTCAGATTAAATTGAAAAATAATTTAATTAAAATACACCTGTTCTCTCCAGTCTGCTAGAATTTAATCATTCGAAATGGCACTCTTCCAGATGATAGTGGTCACTGTCCTTATTTTAGAAATAAGACAAATCTAATATTTCACACATAGCTGTTTTTTGGGGAATCCAGTAACTCACCCTGTCAAAACCATATCTAGTGGAATGTCATAATAATCCTTTGAAAATGGAGAAGTATGCAGAAGAAAACAAAAAGAATCAAATGATTTCATAATGCTTCTTGATTTTCAGGAAATATTTATGCTACATACAAACATATATATGCATATATAAATCACAAGATAATACTAGGTCTAAAGTATAAATTATTTTTTAAATCTTTTGTAAAACTAAAAAATACACTTTCCTTTTTTATCTTAAACGCTAGGTAACCTTTTCAGCCTCATAAAATTAATCCAGCCATTTCTAAAGACAACGGAGCTTTGGATATAATGTTCCAGAACACTGCTACATGGTCCCAGAGTGCCAGTAGCTTTAGGGATATACACCAATTGAATATCAATTAGCTGAGAATCAAAAGAATTTAGTGATAAATGCAGCCTAGGAATTTGGTTCTCATTCTTTCTGACAAATATAAAGAATCTCAGGGTTTGCAAGTTTGCTTTGGAAAAACATAGGGGAAACTACCAAGCTCATTCTAAGCACAGCCCAATGTGGGTAGGGTTGGGGAAATCTTTTTTGATTCATCAGGATAATTGGTTATGCACTAATTTAAGCTCTAGGGCATTCTGTGATACTGTAATAATGAATCAACTGCCTCCCCTCTTGGGATTGTCCCACATCGTCTCACCACCTCCAGTTACTCCTTAAATCTTCTCATAGAAAGATAATACTTCCCCATCTACTACTTATGACACTATAAATCTTTTATTATTTGTGATATTTATTAAAGTTTGGTCCTTGGTCCACAGCTCCCCTTGTGCACCATCCTCCAAGGGCAATCTCATCCATGCTGCTGTCTTCCCAATCACTTACGTGCAGAAGATTCCTAACCTTCCTTTACTAGCCCAGGCTGCTCCTCTGAGCTTCCAGGTGGACATCTCACCAGCACATCCCACAGGCATCTCAAATTCAACATATCCAAACCAGAACTCACCATCTTCTTTCTAAATCTGTTCCTTTTCCAACAGTCTCTTTCTTTATTAGTAAAATTACAATCTACCTGGTCACCTATGTTAGAAAATGAAGGGGTTCTGGGCTCATCCTTCCATTACCAATAATTCATCAGTTCTCAGTATTTCCTAACTCCAGCCTTTCATCTTTATCTCTTTTATTTATTCAGCAAATATTTAATGAGTGTTTGCCATATGCTAGTCATTCTTCTAAAGTTGAGTTTATTTTGAATAACAAAACATTAAAAAAAATCCCTACCTTTCTGGTGCTTACATTCTAGTTGGAGGAGACAGAAAATAAACAAGTATAATAAATCAGTTACCAGAAGCTGGTATGTGCTACAGACTAACATAAATAGAATAGGATAATGAGGATCAGAAAGGTAGAGGTGAGGACTATCAGGGTAAGCCTCACTGATAAAGTAATATTTGAGCAAAGACTTAAAGAATGTATAAGAGTTAGCCAAGAAAATATGGGAGAAGAGTGTACCGGGAAAAGACGGCAGTCAAGTCAGGGTGTGTGTGGTGGCTGTACGGAGATCATGGCCTTAGTGGAGACAGTACTTATTCCTGCTAAGTGTTCCCTTTCCAGTCGTGTCCCTCCCTCTTTTACTAGCATTGAGAGTTATTTCTCTACCACTCAAATTGCCATGATTCTCCCCTCTTGAAACCTCTCGGTGACTGTCCACAGACCACAAGAAGTTCATCTATTAACTGGTGTATAAAGGCTTCCATGATCTGGGTTGTGTTTACTTCTATAGCCGAATCTCATTCCTCTTCCTATCTACTTTATGTCCAACATAAAGATACCGAACTCCTTCTAGTTTCATAGACACCAAGTCTTGCCTCTCTAACTTCTGTGCCTTCTGTCTCTTTCATCTGGCTAAATAATACTCCTCACACTTCATCCCCTACCACCCCCAATACCGATTAAATTCAGTGCAGCACCATTTTTCTACCTATGGATATCTTTAGCATTACTCTTATTGTCCATGTTATAAATATATTTCTATATGTATTTCTTTTTATTAGGCTCTAAGCTCCTTAATTATATTGGTTAAATAGATGAATGATTATGATCATGTCTAAATTGATGCAAAATAAAGTAGGGAGATTTCAGTTGGACTTCAAGATAAACTTTCAATTGTTTTCTGTGGTGTTAAGATAAAATTTCAGGTTTTTTGCCTGCCATGAGCCTCAACATATTAGTCTTATCTGACTTTTCAAACTGTGTGTGTGGATGTGTAATCATTCATCTATCCAACCATTTTTACTGGACATCTATTAGACACAAGACATACACTCGTTATGCTTAAGGAGCTCGAAGCTTATTTAAAAGATTATGTGTGTATATATATATAATACATATTTTATATAAAATATATATAATATATAAAATATACCTAAATATATATAAAATGTGTATATTACATATATAGTGTATACACTTTCCATTTATGAATGGAATGGAATGAAGCCTCTCTCAGCATAACTACAATATGCCGATTGACTGATAAGGTCCTACTTGTTCCCACAAACACATAGTGCACATTCCAGCCTCCACAAGTCTGCTTTAGTGTTCTTCTATTCTCTTAATTGGAATATCTGTGGTTTTTTTCCTCTATCTAAATTTTATCTGTCTTATAAATACAGTCAGGCTCTACCTCTTGGCTGAACTCTCTTGACTACTCACACCCTAATGAAGTTTGCTATTTATCTTGTGTAGTGGCTTCAGTTCTCCTGATTTTAACAAATGAGAAGGCAAGAATTATGTGTTAAACTTACTTCATACTCCATACTGTCATCAGAGTAAATATTTGCTGAAGTACTTGGGATATGAAATACTAGAATGAGCTAAAAAGAGGTCTATGGGTTATGTGCATTTGGAGAAAAGCATAAACAAGTATTTCCCCAAGCCAGTCTGGAATTCACCTCAGTATAAGAATAATAATGAGCAAAATACTGCATGGAAGACAATTCTAGTTTCAAGATTCTAACCAGAATCTTCAAAATAAAAGAAAGTAAATGAACACATCTTAATGAAGAGGAAAATCAATGAGAAGAAAACGGTCATGTGGTTTTGTTTGTCTGATCATGGAAGGTGGCTTCATTTTTTTTTTTTTCCCCATCTGTTCAGCAGCTGTAAGGTTTAGTTCTCTTCTAACTAATTGCGATTGATTAGTATTGACTGATGGCTATACAAACCAAGAAATAACTTTGGGATTTAGTCTTGATTTCAAGAAATAACTTTGGGATTTAGTCTTGACTTAAAGGTTTTATATTTATATTCTCTCTTTTCTTTTTCTCCTGACCTTTCTCTGGAAAGTAGAATATTCTGTGTACCCTGATACACCATAATTTCCTCACTGAATGCCAAAGACCTTGAATTAACAATATGTAGAAAGACAATAAATCAGTGAGGTATTGCAATGCATTTTCCTCAAGAGAAACACTATTATATACAGTAAACGTGTAGAAAAAGACCCACTGACCCAGAACCCAATTAGCTAGTTTGCAGCCGCCTGTGTCTGAGAAGCTAGTTCCTTCTTTAACTATTATTAAGGGTCTAATTGTATTAGAATAAGCTATGAGGCTAACAATAAGAAAACTCTTTCCTAACTAGTGGACTTTGCTAATATCTACATCATTTTGTAGGAGGAAAACTTTATAATCTGATGCTGCTTTCAGATATCAAATCTGTATTTTATGCCCTTTACCAGTTTCTAATCTTTGTTGAAATAATGGATCTTAATGACTACACGTTTTTATTAGCTTGTTAATTTACCTTGAAGTGACTGTAAGACATTATGTTCTCTGTCTCCTGTTGGTTTTAGGTAGATTACAATGAACACCTCTCAATAAGTCAGCCCTATTCCCTTAATCTATTATAGAGATGAATGTCACCCATAGGATTAGTGTTAGAATTAAGCAGTCACCCACATGGTGTGTTTTGGGGCCTGATCATTCCTCTGCACAATACCATTGCCCTCACACAAATACTAGATGCCTGAAAATTTACCTAGGGAGGCAATGTAGTCCAGAGATGAGTATACAGGCCCTGGCATTAATGCTTGGGCTCTGCTCCTACACTCACAGTTTACTCTCTGTTTGCCTCATTTTCCCATCTGAAAAGAGAATGATGATAGTTACTCCTTAGTGTTAAAGATTACATGAAACAATACATGTAACCTACTTATGACTCTACCTGGTCAATAGTAAATGCTTTTAAAAATTAACTATTGTTACTGTCATAAAATATTCGTCATTTTGACTTATCTGCACCCTGCACCTAGTGAGGATAAAGCCTTAAACTAATTCACACTAAAGTGTTAGTTTCTTACTCAGGAAAGAACATACGGATTAGCTTCATAAACTGCAAAGTGCTCTATAAAAATAAAGAAATGGTGTAACTAGCATTTTAAAGGGCAGTGTGAGAACAGAAATGGTTTTGGTACAAAGGGATGGCAGAAAAAGACTGAAGGGAAATTCATCTATTTTATACTTTTTCCCATTGCCTTCCTTTATCATGTATTAGAGAGTATACTCCAAATGCATCTCTATGGGGTTATTTAATGAAAGAAGGCCCATGAAAGATTAGTCACCACACAGGGCGAATTGAACAAATCCGGGCCCCTGAGCCAGCCCTGCACCTGGGGCAGAGGGACTTGCTGGACTGGACACAGCCTGTGACAAGCATGTACACATGCTGGTGAGGTGTGCCCAAGGGAACCTGCGTGTCTGTGAACCAAGTAAGCAGGACCTGGGAAGTTTTAACACTCTGGTAGCAAACTGTTTTCTAGGAACAGAATAAAAGTAAGGTTGACGCCATTCACCTCCCTTTGATATGCTCCCCAACCTCCAACCCTACATAACAGAGGCCTGGCCTGACAGCTATGACATTTGAAGGTGCCCAGCTCCACTGTAAAAATCTCTAGATTGCTTTAGAGCTATTTACAGAGGGCAAAACCCAAAGCAGGAAAAGGATTGAGCGGCTTGGATCTATTGTAATTTTAAGTTTTAATGGAAATATTACCTCATTTGTATCTCTAGTATGAAAAAAGGAGTTACTTCTTTTTAGGATTTTTTTTTTTTTTTAATGTATGTCTTTCTGCAGGACACTCTAAGCTCCTGAAGGACAGTAATCATGTCATATCATTTTTTTATTCCTAGTATTTTGCACACACACAAAAAAAGGAAAAAAAAACTATATAATAGCTGCTCAATTATTTTTTTAGTATGTAAATGAAAGAAAGAAACCATGCAAAATGTTGTCTTTGGCATTTCCTCCAAAGATATATATGGGTTGAGATACATCAGTGTCTTAGAAATGCGGTCAAAGCTCAGATTTCACCAAGAGAAATCTCTAGAAACTCTTTGCTTTACCATGGTAAGACTGAATCTGAGGACTTAACAAAAAAGGAGTTCATTGTGAATTCTGTAGCATTTCTACTTGAATCTGAGAAGATTCCAGATACTGTCTTAAGCCAACATTATTATCTACCTTTCCAGGAGATTCGGAAGACTTTGAAACTTCACAAATACTAGAAACCCAGAATAAGAATTTTCCTGTGGAAAACTATTCAAGTATTTTATAAGTGATAAAACATTAAATAAGATGCTTTGTTTTAGGGAATTTATTTTGTTATTTGCCTATGAGTACTATATATTAAATATCCTAAGGATATACACTGTCAAACTATAATAAAATATGTATAATAAAATTATATTAATCTAAAAACGTCTCATACAAAGCCTGAAAACTAAGTCTTATAATTATGCTTAATAATATATTTAGCTGCATTTTGAGTTCATTAAACAAAATGAATCATTATAATACTTTCATATTTATGCACAGCAAATTGCATCATGTAGAAAATACATGTATATGGGTAACTGATCTCTCCCTGAAATTGAATCATCTCAGGAGAGAAATTCACTATAAAGTTGGTATTGGTGACACTATACAAATTGTATTGTGATGTATTATTCATAAACAATGAAGTTGAATAAAAAAACTTCAACTTTTTGTCTTGCAGAAACTTTAAGTATATTTTACTCTATATTAAGAGACAAGTCTCTTGTTGATTGTTTTATATGGCTGACATTCTAAGAGCTACTCAGAAAAGCTATTTATACTCTTGAATTGAGAATCATGTCAGTCTTGGAACATATGGTCATCTTTAAAGTCTGTTTAGCCTCTCTGAAAATAGAAATTATTATTTGATAATTTAAATTATTTGAATTATAAGTTTACCGAAACAATGTTATGACAAAATAAAGTATATGTGTATCTCAGCAGGTCTTTAACTTAAAAAAAAAAAAAAACCAGCAAGATATTGTAAAGATTTGGGTATTTCGTAATTGGTTTCCTGTTCACCTCCTATCAAGCCTTTCTTGAATTTTCTAGATTTGTAGAAATCAAATGTTCTGTCTTCTTTTCCCACTACACAAACACTTTCTGACATCAGAGGACAAGAAAAATATTGTTCAGGGATCCAATTTGTTTACTATGGATTTGAATCATATTTAATTTCTTTTTCACTCTGCCTTCAATACCTCTGAAATTTAGTACATACATTCAATAAGTATTAAATATCCCTCTTCCATTTAAGTCCAGCTTTTCCTTCCTCCCTTCCTCTCTTCTTCCCTCCATCCCTCACTGACCCCTTCTTTTTCTTTCTTTCTCTCCTCTTTTCCTTCCTTTCTTGTTTTCACACTGTAGATCCTATGCATTCCATTAACCATTTTCAACCCTCAAGCTCAGATCCACCACGGCTTAAGCACAACTTAAAGCCCTCACTAGACACATTCCTAGCCCTAAAGCAACCACTTTCTCTGAACTAAAAATTATGTTAGTGACTCTCTAGGGTAGTGTTTCCAAAAATGCCAGATTATAAAAATCACCTAAGGATCTAGCTGATACACAGATAGCCAGGAGCAAAGAAAAAAAAAAAAAAACACCTTTTAATAAATTCACTAGATGATTCTTTGGATAAGAAAATCTTGAGAAGCACTAATCTAGACCCACCTCTCAACTGCTGCATGTTTCTTCTCATGACTATTACACATGGTCATACAGCACCAGCTTCAGCACAGTGATATATACTTCTCTAAGAGAAAACCTATTCCACTATTTGACTGTTCTAATTATAGGGGGAAAAAACAGTCTTCTTGTGTTGTTCTTAAGTCTCTTTCCTATTCTGAAGGTTACAGTTTTAACATGGGCACATACTGCTATCATTAAAAAAAATAGATGAATTATAGAGAAAATCAAAAGTGCTCTAATATATATGATTTGACATGAGCAGGTTTTTGCCAGCAGGAAAGCAATGAAAATGGGATCAAGTCTTCCCAGCAAAGGAAATTAACCAACAGGAGACTGACAACTGCAGGCTTATTTCAAGGAGTAGTGATATGTTTTGAAGGTTATTAAGATGTAACTTCTTATTCATCCAGAAACTTAAATGTTTCTTCTTGAGAAGAATCTTTAGGAAAGTTGCAAATTGTAATTACCTGCAACAGGTGACTTGGCAGAAAGTACTGCTAACTATCCAATGGTTTTATACAGAAAACTTGGGTTTAAATTCCAACTAAGATGCATACCAATTTTGCCACTTGGAGTAGATGAGTTAACTCCTCTGAGAATTAGTTTTCCATGTGTGATATATAATAAGGCAATTCTGATATAAGTATAATAAGGATTAAAGGTGAACATGACCATAAACTAAGTTCTATAAATATTTCAAATATTAAGAAATTTTACTAAACTAGCTTGTGAGCTGTGTCTCTGTTAGAGTTTTATTACTGATCAATTGAAAAGAAAAGCTCAACAGTTAATTGGCATGCTTGTATCTAAAATTATGTTTACTATGGATTTGATTTATTTGATTTATTCCTTTCCTGCCCCTAGGTTCATCAGAACCAATTTTTTTTTTTAGATTCTATATATATTGTTAGCAAAAGGTATTTGTTTTTCTCTTTCTGACTTCACTCTGTATGACAGACTCTAGGAATAAGACGCAGACGTAGAGAATGGACTTGAGGACACAGGGAAGGGGGAAGGGTAAGCTGGGACAAAGTGAGAAAGTAGCATTGACATATATACACTACCAAATGTAAAATAGATAGCTAGTGGGAAGCAGCTGCATAGCACAGGGAGATCAGCTCGGTGCTTTGTGACCACCTAGAGGGGTGGGATAGGGAGGGTGGGAGGGAGGGAGACGCAAGAGGGAGGGGATATGGGGATATACGTATATGTATAGCTGATTCACTTTGTTATACAGCAGAAACTAACACAACATCGTAAAACAATTATACTCCAATAAAGATGTTAAAAAATAATAATAAAATAAAATTATATGTCTCTGGAAGTCACGCTTAGGGCTCCTGAAATATTATTTCACCATCAGCATTTTCTCTTTTGGTCCTTATTAGGTTTCATATATTTATTGGAGTGGGAAAATAGAAATGAGGAAACCAGACTGAGAAAAGACTGTATCTTAAAACCAAAAGGCAGACATCACTTCTTTATGAACTTAAAAGACAATGTAGGAAACTGAATGAATTAATGAAGCACCTGAAGTCATTTTAAATATATCCTTCTGAAGGGAATGCACTCATTTGTGTGTTTTTATTGTATTGAACAAATCTTTTTTTAGAAGACAATTAAAAGTTCAATTATCTCTTTATACACAATATATCAATAAATATATTCAGGACCATAATTCAGTGCTTAAGTTTTTAATGGGTAGAAAAGGGGGACTGGGAATAATTAAGCGCTGGTTTTGACATTAACCAACTGATAAATATTCTTGATAAAGACACAGTATTCAAATGTCCTTTAGCTTATTTTAAAATGAGGGAGTAGTGTCAGTGACCACTGGAAGCTACATCTAGTTTCAACCTTAAAATGATTTGCATACACATTTTTATTTAAGGAAAATATTTTAAATTATAAACAAAGAACTTGAATACTAAAGTAAAACCAAAGGACATGAAAATAAACATGGATTTGTATTTTGAGTTCATTATGTCAAATATTCATCCAAGAAAATAATAAAAGAAAAAATAGCTTCAATGAATTTTTAAATTTAACATTAGGAAAAACATGACTTTAAACTTTTTAAAATGTCATTTAATTACTATTATTCCAGATAAAATATTTTTATTTTAGACTTAATATCTATATTTTATGTTTAGTAAAACTAAGACAATTTGATGATGGTTCAAATCTATTTTGGCATTTAAAATATTTTAATATGTTTAAAAAGAAATTTAAAATCTAAATTATGTATCTAATTATAGGCATGTTATTTAATATTGGTGAGAGCACTGCCAAAATATGAAGAGACTCAAATTTATTTGCTGAGCACTTTCTGTATTCAGGGTGCCAGGAAAAGAGGGAAGAGGATTCAAAATTTAATATATTTATTCAACAAGGACTGAATGAGTTTCTCATAAATTCCAGGGAAGACTAATTCATAGCAGAATGTCTACGTAAGTCTTCTAAAAGAGATATGAACAAAACACTTTTGTAAGAATATGAAATCAGATTAATTCCAACTATAAATTTCATTGAAACGTTTTAGAAGGGGGTAACTTATTGCATTCATCAACAAATACCAGGGTGATTCAATAAAATCATACTGAACA
Source organism: Monodon monoceros (assembly GCF_005190385.1). Classification (NCBI taxonomy): domain Eukaryota; kingdom Metazoa; phylum Chordata; class Mammalia; order Artiodactyla; family Monodontidae; genus Monodon; species Monodon monoceros. The sequence goes on from NW_021703773.1 coordinate 19,288,499, forward strand.
GAACATGTAAATGAAGAAAATTAATGAGTTCATAGGTATATACATACTTTGGAGATATTTTTCTATAGCTCATTTCAGAATACATATGAATAATATAATTGAAATTTTCTAAATCATCTAGCTTACTAGAGATGCATTTCACAGCAATTTTGTATGTTTCAAAATTATTTCAACATTTTAATTGAATGTATAATATAAATGAAATATTTTGCTAAGAAATTTTGTGGAGATTGTGGCAATATTCATATGAAATTAATATATTTGTATATTACTGATTGGTTTGGCTTCTCTTATTTTTCTGTAGTTGTCCATAAATACTTTTATAAACTTACAAATATCAAATTTTACTGAGATATATATTGTCCTGAATAAGCAAAATGGTATATTTAACATTCAAGCAATGATTTTATTATTTCATACCTCATTATGCTAATTGAAGCCATTTTCCAACAAACTTGCCTATATATTTTGTGGAAATAATCTGGATTTAAACATATTGGAATTTTGTATTTGTGATTAATTTCTTTGTCATTCAAAGTTTTAATCCCATGAAATGACCTAACGGTGTCTTTCTTCTCACTTACCTTTTGTTCATAATAACAATTCAGCTACTATCATATATAGAACACTTATAAAGATAATATTTCATTTCTATTTTCTTGTCACTAAACAGATATTGTTTCATTTGAGATATGGTTTCTTTTCTAAATGAACTCTAGTACTATCAATATATACGTAGATAATTTTGTCAATCCAGTATTTTACCTCTGTTATAACCTCTGTTATAAAAATTAGATGGGGTACTTCTCATTTATATTTCAGTATATGACTTTTCAAGCTGATTGTGTCAATTTCTTTTCTTACATTTGTGAAGCAGTTTCTGGTGACATTTCACTGCTTAAAACACTTTAAAATCTTCATTTTTTTTTTGTTCTAGACTTCATGCTTCACTTAGCTCAAGTGTGACAACGCTAGATCAAAAAGCGAGTTCCTGAGAGGTTTACTTTATATATTTGGTAATTTTAAAATTTAATTTCTTCATGAACATTTATTGAGCACTTACTACATGCAGTGTACTTTTAACATCTTTCATTTCATTGTACTTTTCAGAAAATGATAGTCACATTTCTTCCTAAGTTTAAATTATTCTTGTTGCTTAAATGGCAGGTCATAAAGAATTAATGGAAAGTACAATGAGATGAAAAGTACAATGACTACAAAGAGAAAAGTAATTTTTGACACTCTTCATTTTGAAAGTCCCTAGAGGCAGTCTGTCACTGCGTTCAGCCATTTTTTTATTCAAAATGTCTCTCGGATTTACCCTTTCTTCTCAATTCTGGCTACTAAGACTGAAACCAAGACTTTCATTTGGTAAGCCTGCCCATACTCACTCCTTCTCTTATCCATCCTTCCACTATAATAATCTTCCTAAAATACCGCTATTGTTATGTCACTCATCTGCTCAGGAAACTCCTACACCCTCTTGCCTTCTGCATGAAGAGCAAATTCTCCTACCTGGCATTAAAGGTCACTTATAATTTTGTGCCATTCTCTGAGTGAAGTTTTACTTCTTCCTTTTTTCCCAGTTCACATGCTCTGCCTCTGTCAGTCTGGTAACTCCTTTCCATCCCCAAACGCTCTGCTTCTTGCCAAGTTCGTGCTTTACAAATATAATCACCTTCTTCAGAATGGTCCCCCTTCTTCCCTGTACCTAGCCAGCCATTAACCTAGTCTCTAAAGCCATAAATGGAACCCCACTTACTCTGAGTTCTAGCATACGCTGGTGTTCTTTCCTTTCCTGAATTCCAATAGCATTTCTAACCAGAATCTCATTTTCTCATGAAAGCAGCCCTGGAATCAAATGCAGATAACCTGGGTGCTTGTTCACCGTTGAGTACTGAAACCATTTCTACCTTCCATTACTCACTGTATCTTCTACTGGTATCATAGTTACCATAGTATCACAGTGATGAATTATGTTTCTTTTTTCTGTGTTACTTTGGAAGCCCCTGGTAGGCAAATAACTTGTTTTAGCTTCCCATCCCCATGCCCCTGGAATCACAGCTGACACAGTGGCCTTTCAACGCATGTTTGAAAACTGAAAATGAAAAATTTCTGATCCAGGGATGATCTGAAAAAATAGAAATAATAACACCTGCCCTGCTTTGCTCACAAGGTATTCTTGAGTACAGAAAAAGATGGGAAAATGTCTTGTAATTGTAAACAGTATAGAAATATTATATGGCTCTATGATTCTCTCTGTATAGTCATGCCTAAGTAGACTAAGACAGGTATAACAACTTGAACAGAAATAAATGACTCAAAAGCATGTCTGGCTACAAAGAATAAAGATGAGAAAGTGGGAAAAACACTAAAAAACAAAAACAGAGAACTCCAAGGTGTATCTATAAAGTGGAGCTGCTGAAATTAGCACACATCTCTGCCAACTGAGAGAAGTGGTAGAGAAAACAACTGTCCCCACCATCCACCCTCTCTGTCTTCATTTTGTCCATGGATACTTTATTAAAGACTGTATTACACATGCTTTCTTCCTTCCTTAGTTGTGGCCAGGGACTAATTTTAAGCTAGTGAGATATTAATGAAAGTGATATTTGCTACTTCCAAGTCATTTTGTTGTCTCTTTAAAGATATTTGCCCAGGGCTCTCTCCTCTGCTTCGTCTTCTGGTTTGAACTTGGTGCTGACTGAGGATGGCAGAGCCACCTACCAGCCCTGAACTGCCCCTCTTTGAACTGTTCCAGGAGAGGGAAACATTTCTCTTATATTTTTGGCTCTCGTGCTTACTGGAATTTAGTTTCCCTTAACCAAATGCACTCCTAAAAAACAAACCCTACTGCTACCTTTCCTTAACACAAAAGACTTTAGTTTGGGGGGGTCTTTAAGTAATTTACCCAAGTTGTGGTCCAGTTAGAACAACTAATGTCAAGCCTTTTGGCACCTCATCCAGTGCAAACCACTGAAATATAGATGACAAAATAGTTTATGCCACTTCCTTCCTTGTCTGACACAGTTAACAATTATGCCTCTATTTTTTTTTTCTTATAAATGCCTGGTGCTAAGTGGCAAATTGAATTCCACAATATAGATTGGTCGGCATGAATTAAGATAGACTAGCTTTAATTTCTCTGAGAAGCAATCTATCTTCAACCCTCATCACGGAAGTTCTTCTGACTCATTAAAGATTGAACTTATTTATTCAGTAAAGTTTGAATTATATGTATTATTTACTTTGTGAAAATTGACTACCCATGCTCTATATCCCTTTGCGTATCAAAAATATAATGTAGAAAATACCACAGTAAATAGTTGAAAAATGAGGAAAGAGAGGGGTCCTGAGCTTTGCATTTAACTGACTTTATCCATGTCTAGTTCAGCCTTCCCCAGGGAAAGAAAACCTACTATGGCCCTTGATTATCTATTGTCTTTTTTTAATTTCCTATGTTTTTCTCCCAGTTAATGTTGTCCTCCAAGATCTTTCTGCCTCTTGGTTTTCCAATGACCAACTAAAGTACATTTTGCTTTGCATTAAATTTATATGATACTTACTACTGAGTGAATATAGAATCAACTCACCATCCTTCTTTTCAGTCTCCTAGCAAAGTCTAATATACCTGTTAAAGAAGATGGCAACTTGTAAGAAGAGCTTTTACAAGCTCTTCTAGGTCTATGGAATCTACCCAGAATATTTTAAAGATATAGACACAGATTTTTTTAAAGTATATATATATATAGGTAGATAATTAGATAAGGAAAGATAGGCATATAAATAGATGTACATTACTTCATATTACTTAAACTTATCACTAATACTGACTTGGAACTCAGATGTCTAACATTTCAGATATTTCCATGACTGTTGGGAATAAAATAATAGTTCATCTAGCAAAATCCCATGTATTTAATTATTTGTAGGAATATGTTACATAGATATTTTTACATCTGTAATGCTAATTCTAAGTCAGTATATTTACTTAATCAGATATCTCATGCCTCAAACATTCTGGATCAATAAGAGCTTACTCTTTTGCTCACTCTGAGTCTTGATCAATATTATGGATTTTGAACTTTGAAATTTCCTTATCTGACAGAACTATCTTACTTTCCACTCTTTCTTTGCCTTCATTAGCAACTAACTTGAACTTTGTTCTCACTGTGAGGTCTAACTCCTTGAATCATCTTTATACTTCTGGTTTGTCAACCTCTTTTTGATTTCATTTTTCTCCTTAACTTAAACTGTGAGATCCATAATGGAGCCTCTTTAATGGTCTCATTAATACTCTAAAAGCTCTCACTTGTTTGACTTCTGCTACCTGTTTTCTAATAAACCCCAAATCTGTGTAGTCCTTATGGTCTACCTCCACTGCTTTCTGACTATGTCAGCATTTCTGGAGAAAGTAGGTAAACAGTGCTAATTACACTATAAATCCCTTTTGTTCAGTCCCACTTCCCTCTCACTACTGCTCACATCTATAACTAGCATCTTACTCTCCATTCCTGTCTCAAAGAAAAGAAGAAAACATCCATAATTCCTTCAGTTTTTAGTGCTAAATTGTCTAGCTGGACTTTGACATTAACCTTTTCTTCCTTTCTTGAAAACTCATTCTATTAAGTCACCATTTTCTGTTTTTCCCTTTCTTAACGTTTGCTCTCCCTACTAATGGGCTTAAATTTTTCCTTCTGGAAAAGCCTTTCCTCGCACTGACAGTCTTTCAAAGTATCACTGTGCCTTGTCCTCCTGAGACCAAACTTCTTGAAAGAGTAGCTCTAGTGCTTTCCCCACGATCCCATCGTCCTCTCACTTCTTGTCAGTTAACTTTCACTATAAATGCTTAATAATAAATCTGTGAACTTTTCCCGATCTTCACTTTCATTGACTTCTCTTTACTCTTTGACAATGGTAACCATCTCTGTTTCTTGAAGTTCACTCACCCTTGCTTCCACATCATATTTTTAGCTCTCTGACCATCCACTAACCTGCTTCTATAGAGAAAATAAAAACTATTATTTATTGAGTAAATGATATTCAACTTACTAAATTTCCAAGCTACCATGACGTAAATATTTTAATATGTGCTCTAACAGCCATTATCCCCACTTAGCCAAGAGCACCCATCTCCAAGAGTCTATCTTATCTCCTTGCTGCATACTACTGGTGTCTGCCACTAGGTGAATAGATCTTATTTCTTCAGGATCCCAGAGACCTGTCTCATGCTTCAAAATAATATATCCACATACTTGTTTATTATTTTTACTTAAATATTCTGAAATGATCAGCATAACCAAAACAGATTTTATCATTTTTATGGTCCTTTACTCCAAGTTAGTTTCTTCTTCTTTCTTTTCAGTTTTTATTCATAGTACAATCATTCTCTAAGTAATCACTACCTGAAACCTAAGAGTAATCCTTGATGCTGCTCTTTTCCTTTTCGTCTTTCTAACTCTGGTTTTCACATTCTTTGATTTCTCAAACAAACAAACTCATAGAAAAAAAAAAAAAAAAAAGATCAGATCTGTGGTTACCAGAGGGGACGGGGTTGGAAGGAGAGGAAATGGTGAGGAAGGCAGTCAAAAGGTACAAATTTCCAGTTATAAGATTAGTACTAGCGAAGTGATGGCCCACATGATAAATATAATTAACACTGTTGTACATTATATATGGAAGTTGTTAATAGAGGAAATTCTAAGAGTTCTTATCACAAAAAATTTTTTTTCTATTTCTTTAATTTTGTATCTCTATGAGATGATGGACATTCACTAAACTTATTGTGGTCACCACTTCACGATGTATGTAAGTCAAATCTTTATGCTGTGCACCTCAAACTTATACTTGCTATATGTCAATTATAAACTGGAAGGAAAAATTCTTTGTGGTTTTGGGGTTTTTTTTGTTTTTTGTTTTTTTTTTTGGTGACTTCCTTTTAACCTTTCCTCTCTTCCATTCTCAGTGTGTTTTGTTAGATTTAGTTCTCATTTTCCTTTACTTGGACTGTGGCCAAATTTCCTAACTCATGTCCCTGCATTTAGCCATTCTCTTCTTTAAGTATAACTTAAAATTTCTGTGGATTTCCTGTAGAGAACAAGCTATTTTTAAGCTATCTTTAATCTTCTTAAAATCTGACTGAAATTCACCTTTCTACCTCATTTTGTATTATTTATCTGAATGTACTTTAAATCTACAGCCTGTTACTCATTTTCTTTGAACATATCCTGTATGTTTTTGCGTCCCTGGTTTTGTTTGTGCTATTTTTACTTCTGCCTGGAGTACCCTCCTTCAAAACATCTACCTTTCAAAGTATTATGCTTCCTTCAAAGCACTTTTCATAGGGTAACTTTTCAGTGATGTTGCCCTTGAAGTTTCTCTTTTCTTTTTTTTAAAAACTTGAGATGCACTGACTTAAACATTGGGTAAGTTTAAGGTGTACAACATGTCGATTTGATACATTTCAGCATCACAGTGTGATTACCACTTTAGCGTTAGCTAACACCTCTTTCATGTCACATCATTTCTTTGCTGTGGTAAGAACAGTTAAGACCTAGTCTCTTATCAACTTTGAAATTTATAATACAGTACCGTTGACTATAATCACTATTCTGTGCCTTAAATCTCCAGGACTTATATTATCATATTATCTATTACTCGTCAGTTTGTAGCCTTAGACAACATTTCCTCAACCCACCCCCCCAACCCCACCAAACCCCTGGTAACCAGCATTCTACTTTGTTTCTAAGAGATCCACTTTTTTAGATTCCAAATATAAGTGAGATCAAACAGTATATTTCTTTCTCTTTCTGACTTACGTCACTTAGCATAATGCCCTCAGGGTCGATTTCCTTTCCCATGGCTGAATGGTATTCCATTGTGTGTGTGTGTGTGTGTGTGTGTGTGTGTGTGTGTGTTGTGTGTGTAACTCCTATCTTCTTTATCCATTCATCCATCGATGAACACTTTTGCTGTTTCCATTTCTCGGCTATTGTGAATAATGCTGTAATAAACATGGGAGTGCAGACATCTCTTCAATATCTTGTTTTTATTTCCTTTGGATATAAACCCAGATGTGGAATTGCTGGACCATATGGTAGTTCTATTTTTAATTTTTCGTGGAACTTCCATATTATTTTTCATATTGGCTGAACATTCCTACCAACAGTGCACAAGGATTCTCTCTTCTTCACATTCTCACCAACACTGGTCATTGCTTCTCTTTTTGATAATAGCCATTCTAACAGGTGTAAGGTGATATCTCATTATGGTTTGGTTTTCATTTCCCTCATGATCAGTGATGCTGAGCATCTTTTCATGTACCTTTTGGCCATCTGAATGTCTTCTTTGGAAAAAAATGTCTGTTTAAGATCCTCTGTCCATGTTTTAATAGATTTTTTTGATTTGTTTTTATCGAAAAGTTTTCTCTTCCTTCCATAAACATCTATGTTAGATTCTTGTTAATATTCTGCCTTATAAAGATGCTTGTTTTATACAGGTCTTGACTGCTATATCTTAATCTCTTTGAGTGTAGGAACCTTACTTCTTTATCATTGTATCCTCTGGCTCCAATGTGTATATGTGTATATGTAATCAGTGTTTTCACTCTATACATATATCTAGGTTGAATGAATAAATGAATGATAAAGAAAATACTTCAAGTTTTTTGCAAATTGTTTTGCATGACCTTCTCATAGTATATTCATATGCTTCTCTGTTTCACCTTACTTGGTGGTGAGGAAAACACCTAAGTGTCCACTGACAGATTCTTTGATCAAGAATAATCATTTCACCAAAAAAAGTGATAAATATGTGAGGTGACAGATGTGTTAATTAGCTTGATAAGGGGAATCCTTTCATAGTGTATATCTATATCAAATCACCACAATGTACATTTTAAGTATCTTACAATTTTATTTGTCAATTATAGCTCAATAAAGCTAAAATTAAAAAAAAATAATCATAGATGTTCCATGCTTCCATCCCATTATATTTTTCAATTTAGCCAAATTTTATTTTATTTACTTCAATAAATCTTTTCTAAAAGGTGAAATATTTTAAGGCTCTAAGACTTATGAAATTTCTTCAATTCAGTTACATTGTTTATGTGTCCTGAGGCATCCATGCCAGCTGATTCCAAAATACGTAGTGCCTTCTGGGTGAGTTTTCATGAAACATTCAGGATACTCATTTTCATCTTTGTAATGTAACTGTTTTTCAGATATTTTCCTTTTATTCATGAGAAACTCTGTAGCATAACTTTTTTTTTTTTTTTTTTTTGCGGCACACGAACTTCTCACTGTTGTGGCCTCTCCCGTTACGGAGCACAGGCTCCGGACTCACAGGCTCAGCGGCCATGGCTCACGGGCCCAGCCGCTCCGCGGCATGTGGGATCTTCCTGGACTGGGGCACGAACCCGTGTCCCCTGCATCGGCAGGCAGACTCTCAACCATTGCGCCACCAGGGAAACCCAAACTCTTAATTTAAATAAAAATAATAAATATATACAGAAATAGGTAGATAACATTATCATTTTCTTCCTCAGTAAAAATATAACTGCAAATAATTAAAGATGAACCTCTGTTAGTAGAACAATAGACCTCCTTATTCAGCTTGTGGATGAAGTGAATCCACATACTCTTACTATACGAGATCTCCCAAGATCAGTGTAAATTACATCTCATCAAGGGCTACCTCCTATCTCCTGTTAACAACATTTTCCTGAGCCTCAAGCCCTGGTGTGGACCTACTTCAGTCTCTTTTCTCTTCTTTCTTATTTAAAGGAAGTCTATTCACAAGGAAGTTGGAAGCCAAAGGATCTGGTTTCTACCTGCTCAGCTCCCGCAGATACACGATAAACTGAAGTTGAACTTCAAGTACAGCATACTCTTAATGAAACTATCTACTTTTTACTCAGTGTCAAAGATTGTCTTAAAAGGTTTTCCGAGCTAAGAAGATTAAATTACTCTTTAAGGCCGAAGGGCTGTGGTATGAGATTATACCTGATGAAAGGAAGAATTAAATTATTAAGAGGATATGAAGGTAATAAATCTTCCTTTATAAGTAACACATGAAGTGCTGTTTTATTGCTGAGACTGAAACATTAATATCAAGCTTTCTTGAAGGGGCACCTGCACCTAACCTAGAACTCTCCATAATGCTAGAAATATGACAGTCCATGTTCATTGGTCTAATACTGCATATTTAGGTGAAATATTCCTTATAGTGCAACCTCTTGGTGTTTTTTATCAGGTACTTAATAACTTCAATGAGTACAAGAAAAGTAATCGGGTGGACTCAAGAGTTTTAAAGGCTGTTCTTTAAAGTGAGTGTCTAGGGACTTACCTGGTGGCACAGTGGTTAAGAATCCGCCTGCCAATTCACGGGACACAGGTTTGAGCCCTGGTCAGGGAAGATCCCACATGCTGTGGAGCAACTAAGCCCGTGTGCTACAACTACTGAGCCTGTGCTCCAGAGCCCACGAGCCACACCTGCTAGGCCCGTGCACCACAACTACTGAAGCCGGTGTGCCTAGAGCCCATGCTCTGAACAAGAGAAGCCCACGCACCGCAACCAAGAGTAGCTCCCGCTCGGTGCAACTAGAGAAAGCCCTCATGCAGCAACAAAGACCAAATGCAGCCAAAAATAAATAAATTTATTAAAGAAAACAAACTTCACACACAAAATAAAGTGAGTGCCTACCTTCACAAAATCTGCAGTATATATTTTTTTGAATTTTATTTTTTTTATAGGCAGGTCCTTATTAGTCATCAATTTTATACACATCAGTGTATACATGTCAATCCCAGTCACCCAATTCATCACACCAACACCCCCACCACCCTGCCGCTTCGCCCCCTTGGTGTCCATACGTTTGTTCTCTACATCTGTGTCTCAATTTCTGCCCTGCAAACCAGTTCATCTGTACCATTTTTCTAGGATACACGTATATGCGTTAATATACGATATTTGTTTTTCTCTTTCTGACTTACTTCACTCTGTATGACAGTCTCTAGGTCCATCTACGTGTCTACAAATGACCCAATTTCGTTCCCTTTTTTGGCTGAGTAATATTCCACTGTATATATGTACCACACCTTTATCCATTCGTATGTTGACAGGCATTTACGTTGCTTCCATGACCTGACTATTGTAAATAGTGCTGAAGTGAACACTGGGGTGCATGTGTCTTTTTGAATTATAGTTTTCTCTAGGTATATGCCCAGTAGTGGGATTGCTGGATCATATGGTAATTCTATTTTTAGTTTTTTAAGGAACCTCCATACTGTTCTCCATAGTGGCTGTATCTATTTACATTCCCACCAACAGTGCAAGAGGGTTCCCTTTTCTCCACACCCTCTCCAGCATTTGTTGGTTGTAGATTTTCTGATGATGCCCATTCTAAATGGTATGATGTGATAACCTCATTGTAGTTTTGATTTGCATTTCTCTAATAATTAGTGATGTTGAGCAACTTTTCATGGGCCTCTTGGCCATCTGTATGTCTTCTTTGGAGAAATGTCTATTTAGGTCTTCTGCCCATTTTTGGATTGGGTTGTTTGTTTTTTTAATATTGAGCTGCATGAGCTGTTTATATATTTTGGAGATAATCATTTGTTGATTCGTTTGCAAATATTTTCTCCCATTCTGAGGGTTGTCTTTTCGTCTTGTTTATGGTTTCCTTTGCTGTGCAAAAGCTTTTAAGTTTCATTAGGTCCCATTTGTATATTTTTGTTTTTATTTCCATTACTCTGGGAGGTGGATCAAAAAAGATCTTGCTGTGATTTCTGTCAAAGACTGTTCTTTCTGAGTTTTCCTCTAAGAGTTTTAGTGTCCAATCTTACATTGAGGTCTCTAATCCATTTTGAGTTTATTATTGTGTATGGTGTTAGGGAGTGTTCTAATTTCATTCATTTACATGTAGCTGTCCAGTATTCCCAGCACCACTTATTGAAGATACTGTCTTTTCTCCATTGTGTATCCTGGCCTCCTTTGTCATAGATTAGTTGACCATAGGTACGTGGGTTTATCTCTGAGCTTTCTATCTTGTTCCATTGATCTATGTTTCTGTTTTTGTGCCAGTACCATATTGTCTTGATTAATGTAGCTTTGTAGTATAGTCTGAAGTCAGGAAGTCTGATTCCTCCAGCTCCGTTTCGTTCCCTCAGCACTGCTTTGGCTATTCGGGGTCTTTTGTGCCTCCATACAAATTTTAAGATTTTTTTGTTCTAGTTCCGTAAAAATTACCATTGATAATTTGATAGGGATTGCATTGGATCTGTAGATTGCTTTGGGTAGTATAGTCATTTTCACAATATTGATTCTTCAATCCAAGAACATGGTATATCTCTCCATCTGTTGGTACCATCTTTAATTTCTTTCATCAGTGTCTTACAGTTTTCTGTATACAGGTCTTTTGTCTCCCTAGGTTGGTTTATTCCTAGGTTTATTATTCTTTGTGTTGCAATGGTAAATGGGAGTGTTTCCTTAATTTCTCTTTCAGATTTTTCATCATTAGTGTATAGGAGTGCAAAAGATTTCTGTGCATTGATTTTTTTATCCTGCTACTTTACCAAATTCATTGATTAGCTCTAGTAGTTTTCTGGTGGCATCATTAGATTTCTCTATGTATAGTATCATGTCATCTTCAAAAAGTGACAGTTTTACTTCTTCTTTTCCAATTTGTATTCCTTTTATTTCTTTTTCTCCTCTGACTGCCATGGCCAGGACTTCCAAAACTATGTTGAATAGTGGTGAGAGTGGACATCCTTCTCTTGTTCCTGATCTTACAGGAAATACTTTCAGTTTTTCACCATTGAGAATGATGTTTGCTGTTGGTTTGTCGTATATGGCCCTTATTATGTTGAGGTAGGTTCCCTGTATGCCCACTTCCTGCAGACCTTTGTCATAAATGGGTGTTGAATTTTGTCAAAAGCTTTTGCTGCATCTATTGAGATGATCATATGGTTTTTATTCTTCAGTTTGTTAACATGGTTTATCATATTGATTGATTTACATATATTGAAGAATCCTTGCATCCCTGGGATAAATCCCACTTGATCATGGTGTATGATCCTTTTAATGTGTTGTTGGATTCTGTTTGCTAGTATTTTGTTGAGGATTTTTGCATCTATATTCATCAGTGATACTGGTCTGTAAATTTTTTTTTGTAGTATCTTTGTCTGGTTTTGGTATCAGGGTGATGGTGGCCTCATAGAATGAGTTTCAGAGTGTTCCTTCCTCTGCAATTTTTTGGAAGAGTTTGAGAAGGATGGGTGTTAGCTCTCCTCTAAATGTTTGATAGAATTCACCTGTGAAGCCATCTGGTCCTGGACTTTTGTTTGTTGGAAGATTTTTAATCAGTTTCAATTTCATTACTTGTGATTGGTCTATTCATATTTTCTATTTCTTCCTGGTTCAGTCTTGGAAGGTTAGACCTTTCTAAGAATTTGTGCATTTCTTCCAGGTTGTCCATTTTATTGGCATAGAGTTGCTTGTAGTAGTCTCTTAGGATGCTTTGTATTTCGGTGGTGTCGTAACTTCTGCTTTTTCATTTCTAATTTTATTGATTTGAGTCCTCTCCCTCTTTTTCTTGATGAGTGTGGCTAATGCTGTATCAATTTTGTTTATTTTCTCAAAGAACCAGCTTTTAGCTTTATTGATCTTTGCTGTTGTTTTCTTTGTTTCTATTTCATTTATTTCTACTCTGATCTTTATGATTTCTTTCCTTCTGCTAACTTTGGGTTTTGTTTGTTTCTCTTTCTCTAATTCCTTTAGGTGTAAGGTTAGATTGTTGATTTGAGATTTTTCTTGAGGTAGGCTTGTATAGCTATAAACTTCCCTCTTACAACTGCTTTTGCTGCATCCCATAGATTTTGGATCATCGTGTTTTCATTGTCATTTGTCTCTAGGTATTTTTTGATTTCCTCTTTGATTTCTTCACTGATCTCTTGGTTATTTAGTAACATATTGTTTAGCCTCCATGTGTTTGTGTTTTTTATGTTTTTTTCCCCGTAATTCATTTCTAATCATCTCATAGCATTGTGGTCAGAAAAAATGCTTGATACGATTTCAGCTTTCTTAAATTTACTGTGGCTTGATTTGCGAACCAAGATGTGATCTATCCTGGAGAATGTTCCGTTTGCACTTGAGAAGAAAGTGTAATCTGCTGGTTTTGGATGGAATGTCCTAAAAATATCAATTAAATCTATCTGGTCTATTGTGTCGTTCAAAGCCTCTGTTTCCTTATTTATTTTCATTTTGGATGATCTGTCCATTGGTGTAAGTGAGGTGTTAAAGTCCCCCACTATTACTGTGTTACTGTCGATTTCCTCTTTTATAGCTGTTAGCAGTTGCCTTATGTATTGAGGTGCTTCTATGTTGGGTGTATATATATTTATAATTATTATATCTTCTTCTTGGATTGATCCCTTGATCATTATGTAGTGTCTTTCCTTGTCTCTTGTAACATTCTTTAAAGTCCATTTTATCTGATATGAGTATTGCTACTCCAGCTTTCCTTTGTATTCTATTTGCATGGAATATCTTTTTCCATCCCCTCACTTTCAGTCTGTATGTGTACGTAGGTCTGAAGTGGGTCTCTTGTAGACAGCATATATATGGGTCTTGTTTTTGTATCCATTCTAGAAGCCTGTGTCTTTTGGTTGGATCATTTAATCCATTCACATTTAAGGTAATTATCGATATGTATGTTCCTATCACCATTTTCTTAATTGTTTTGGGTTTGTTTTTGTAGGTTCTTTTCTTCTCTTGTGTTTCCCACTTGGAGACGTTCCTTTAGCATTTGGTGTAGAGCTGGTTTGGTGGTGCTGAATTTTTTAGCTTTTGCTTGTCTGTAAAGCTTTTGATTTCTCCATCGAATCTGAATGAGATCCTTGCCAGGTAGAGTAATCTTGGTTGTAGGTTCTTCCCTTTCATCACTTTAAGTATATCATGCTACTCCCTTCTGGCTTGTAGAGTTTCTGCTGAGAAATCAGCTGTTAACCTTATGGGAGTCCCCTTATATGTTATTTGTCATTTTTCCCTTGCTGCTTTCAATAATTTTTCTTTGTCTTTAATTTTTGCCAGTTTGATTACTATGTGTCTCAGCGTGTTTCTCTTTGGGTTTATCCTGTATGAGACTCTCTGTGCTTCCTGGACTTGGGTGGCTATTTCCTTTCTCACATTAGGGAAGTTTTAAACTGTAATCTCTTCAAATATTTTCTCGGGTCCTTTCTCTCTCTCTTCTTCTTCTGGGACCCCTATAATGTGAATGTTGTTGCATTTAATGTTGTCCCAGTGGTCTCTTAGGCTGTCTTCATTTCTTTTCATTCTTTTTTCTTTACTCTGTTCCACAGCAGTGAAGTCTTCCATTTTGTCTTCCAGGTCACTTACCCGTTCTTCTGCCTCATCCATTCTTCTGCCTCAGTTATTCTGCTGTTGATTCCTTCTAGTGTAGTTTTCATTTCAGTTATTGTATTGTTCATCTCTGTTTGTTCTTTCATTCTTCTTCTTTAATTCTTTTGTTAAACATTTCTTGCATCTTCTTGATCTTTGCCTCCATTCCTTTTCTGAGGTCCTGGATCATCTTCACTATCATTCTGAATTCCTTTTCTGGTAGGTTGCCTATCTCCACTTCATTTAGTTGTTTTTCTGGGGTTTTATCTTGTTCCTTCATCTGGTACATAGCCCTCTGCCTTTTCATCTTGTCTATCTTTCTGTGAATGTGGTTTTTGTTCCACAGGCTGCAGAATTGTAGTTTTCTTGCTTCTGCTGTCTGCCCTCTGGTGGATGAGGCTATTGAAGAGGCTTGTGCAAGTTTCCTGATGGAAGGGACTGGTAGTGGGTAGAGGTGACTGTTGCTCTGGTGGGCAGAGCTCAGTAAAACTTTAATCTGCTTGACTGCTGATGGGTGGGGCTGAGTTCCCTCCCTGTTGGTTGTTTGGCCTGAGGCAACCTAACAGTGGAGCCTACCTGGGCTCTTTGGTGGGGCTAATGGTGGACTATGGGAAGGCTCACACTAGTGAATACTTCCCAGAACTTCTGCTGCTAGTGTCCTTGTCCCCACAGTGAGCCACAGCCACCGCCAGCCTCTGCAGGAGACCCTCCAACACTAGCAGGCAGGTCTAGTTCAGTTTCCCCTGAGGTCACTGCTCCTTCCCCTGGGTCCCAATACCCACACTACTTTGTGTGTGCCCTCCAAGTGTGGAGTCTCTGTTTCCCCCAGTCCTGTTGAAGTCCTGCAAATCAAATTCCACTAGCCTTCAAAGTCTGGTTCTCTAGGAATTCCTCCCCGTTGCCAGACTGCCCAGGATGGGAACCTGACATGGGGCTCAGAAGCTTCACTCCAGTGGGTGGACTTCTGTGGTATAAGTGTTCTCCAGTCTGTGAGTCACCCACCCAGCAGTTAACGGGATTTGCTTTTACTGTGATTACACCCCTCCTCCCCTCTCATTTTGGCTTTTCCTTGTCTTTGGATGTGGGGTGTCTTTTTTGGTGAGTTCCAGTGTCTTCCTGTCAATGACTGTCCAGCAGCTAGTTGTGATTCTGGTGTTCTCGCCAGAGAGAGTGACAGCACGTCCTTCTACTCTGCCATCTTTGTTCCTAATCTGCAGTATCTTAAACTAGCTCTTTTTATAGAGCTTGGCTTTATTGGAGAAGAAACTCAAGTCTGTGAGATTCCCAAGAGCAAGAACGTGGCCTTGTTGATCACGATATCTCTAGCCCCTTGCCTGGAATATAGTACGTATGATGAGAAATTTATTAGCTAAATCAAGGTAGAAACATCAATTCATAGTCAACTTTCAGGTATCAAAACTTGGATACACTAGATATTACACAATGTCTCCTAAACTGATTTACCTGTCTAAACTCAAGTTAAGCTTTCCTTTAAATACATTGATTTGTGTTCCTCTGATAAAGTTACAGAAATACTTCTTCAGGTTTCTATTTTTCCAATGAAATCACAAGAGTTGCGACTTGCTTAAGGAATAAAGAATGTTTTAGGCATCACAGTTTCAACTCTCCACTTTATTTTATAGATAAACATATGGATACCATGGAATCTAAGATAGAAACAGTTGACCAAGAGCCCAATTATGCTTATAGAGACTCTTAAGAACAGAAAGATGATATTGCTCCAGACCCAAATTTTGAATCAAGATAAACCACTCTGTAAAACAAGTGAAATATTTTTAATTAGTTCTGTATTTGATTTTTCTCATAATGAATACTTAAATGATATTAAACATCTAATCATTTCTCTTTATCCATTTATATCACTGTAAGTATAGCTATATTGATATTGTTTTGATGGTGCCCTTAGCTTATGCTTAGTTGAATAATCCAGCACTGACATAACCTCAAAAAGAGAGAAAATACTAATTCTAATTTAGATATGTACGTTATGTTCTTCCAAAAACATCATTCTGTATTTATTACCAAGAAGAAAATTGAGTATGAAATCTTTTAGTCAAAAGTCAAACTTTAAACACAGTATATAATTCAACTATACTTCAATAAAAAAAATTTTTAAGTCACATTTTAAAAAGTCAAATAATTTTTTAACAACAAAAGTTAAATATAAAAGCAATCTTATAGGTTCCTAAACAATAAATATTGATTACTTAAAATTCTAAATCATGATTGGCAGAAGGTCTTACAATATCTTTGAAGAAAAATATTTCTACTCATATAAGAAATGTCAATAACTTAGGATCTCTCAATTAAAAAATGTTTTAAAATATTCTGTATTTATTTACAATTTGGAAATGTGTGCTATAAAAATATTTTGACTAATCAAAAAGGGGCACATATTCTTCCTCTAACTCATTATAGAATAAACTCACACATGAAATCAATTAAATAATCATTAAAGATCTATGTTAAATAAATAAAATCTAGACTAAATAATATAGGGATGAAAATTAAGTCTAAATTTAACCTATTCCAAGTAGGTACTGATTTTTATTTCCTTTCTGATTAAATACGGTCATTTAAAGATAAAGTAGAAATTAGTCTAAAAAGTTCATTAAATTTTACTCTCACGGATAGGTAAGAGTTTCATGTATTCTAGGGAAAAATAGACTTACTTATAAAGTCTAAGTGCCTTCAAATATAATGTCTGCATGTTTTAATTTATGAATTTCATCCTTTTCTTTATTTGGGGGTTTCTGTTTTTGTAAATTGTTCTGTCTTTGAAGCAATGGACACTATAAAGAAAGGCAAGTTAGAAACTGCATTATTAGTTCATCATTTAAAAATCAACAGAACAACATTAAATTGTTAGTACTTTCAGGGGTGATAAAAATTTAAAGAATTCCATTTTCTAAAAAAAGTATTTAATTATTACAAAGTATGATGAATATGTTTGTATTCTAATTGTGATATTTTGAAACTTTGGGATTAATTCATACATATATATGTGTACTAATTAAGGGCATGAATAATTTTTAAGGTTCTTCAGGTTAGATTCAAAAAACCAACTGAATTAAAGTCCATTTCAGAAAATCTACAAATCTATACTTTATGCTCTGATACTATCATAGAATGAAATCTAAAAGCCTTTCTGCATGAGGATTTCATCTCAAGAAATTTCAGAAAGACATTCTAAAGTCTGGACAATAAAGGCATATCTCAGAGATATTGAAAGCTCAGTTTCAGACTACCGCAATAAAGCAAGTATCCCAATAAAGTGAGCCACTTTTTTTTTTTTGGCTTCCCAGTGCATATAAAGTTATGTTTACACTATACTGTCATCTATTAAGTGTGTAATAGCATTATGTCTAAAAAAGTACACATCTTAATTAAAAAATACTTCACTGCTAAATAATGCTAACCATCACCTGAACCTTCAGTAAGTCGTAATCTTTTTGCCATAGTAACATCGAAGATCTCCGGCCACAAATCACATTAACAAATAATAATAATGAAAAACTTTGAAATATTTTGAGAATTACCAAAATGTGGCACAGAGACCCGAAGTGAGCAAATGCTGTTGGAAAAATAGAGCCTATAGACTTGCTTGATGCCAAGTTGCCATAAACCTTCAATTGCCATAAACCTTCATAAACCATAAACCTTCAACTTGATGCCAAGCTGCCACAAACCTTAAAAAAAATGCAATATCTTCAAAGCACAATAAAGTGAAGCACAATAAAACGAGTTCCGCTTGTATTCTGGTAAATCAGAAAACATGTCATTAAGTATATGCCAAAGATCTATTAGTTCCCAGCCGATCTAAGGACAGGTTACTTCCAAAGTATCTGAGAAGCTTTAAAAACAGTACATGGGCCTCAGCCCTGGACACTCTGAAAATAATCACTGTAGGAATTGAGAATATGTATTTTTAAAAGTTATACGGGATGATTCTTGTGCCTTGCTAAGGCTTGAAATCCATGTCATATTTTTTAACTGGACAGGAATTAGTCACAAAAAATGTAGGAATGTTTAAAAAAAGTGCCAAATTTCTCTTCACCCATCCCCTCCCCCCAGTCATTCTCACTTTTTTCTTGGTAATCACTTCCCAGGCTAACTTCTCAGAAATATTCACCGTTATCATCTCTTACTGTACAACACAAGCAGAGGCCTGGTCTTCAGATGAGCTGGATGAAAATGCCCCTAGGAAGTATATTCAAAGGAATCTAATTTTCATAAATCAGTACCCTAGAGTGTCTCAATGTTGTACAGTTTCCAGAAAAAGACATATTACCCCCCTATATTCCATCTGTACAGTTTTGTCTCAGATTGAGAGTTGTTCCTGAATGGGATAATAAAAAGTGCATTTCAGTAGTTGCAGACTGGCAGTGACCAGCCTGGTTGACAGAATTAGAGTTTTCTCAGTGATTAGGATCCTATGGGAGAGGGCTTCGAGTGGACTGAAAATGCATAAAGGGTAAAAGAAAAGAAAGCAGGAGCCTAAAGATGCATGCTTGTGACATGAGGTCAAAGGTCCATATTGGCTCTGACGGAATTTTGTTCTGCATCATTTCTACAGGAATCTATCTTCTCTATTTTTACAAATAAAGAGGTTTATGATTAGTATTTATTTGAAAATTCAACTTAATAATTTATTGAATAGATAGGTACAGTAGAAAAGCAGGCACATATACAACTAATTAAAATACAAGGAAGCATGTAATTTTTTAGGCTGCAATTCTGATGTGTGTGATTGAAGATTTTACGTAGCAGGAAGCATTTGAGCTGAATGGGTGAAATTTTGACAGCATTTAGGAGAAGGGCAAAAAGCAGAGAAGCGGAAAAATGGAGTATGTTATGTTTTAAGAAAAAGGCTAGCAGCTTTGTATGCCAAAAATGAGTTGTGGTTCGGTATTTTTCATGATGTGAAAAATAAGACCAGGAAGAGAGCATCATAGATGAAGCTGAAAGTCTGCACTGCATTCTATAGCAATGTTGAGTCCTGTGAAATGTTCCCTAAGAATATAACATGATCAGACCTGTGCTTTAGGAAAACCTGAGAGAGAAGAGGGGTAAGAAAAACATTTCAAAATCGAAATCAACAGTCTGATTAAGAGGGCTTACAACAAATCAGCTGGAAGTCAACCAAGAAACACATGCTATTATGTATGTGTAAGTACTGGACAGAGACCTGAATGAGGGTTTGAACTAAGAGACATAATGAATTGAAAGAACAGATTCGAGAGGCCTTGCAGAGACAGAGAACAGGTTCCTAACTCCCTTAATGTACCTTGCGTTAGCAAAAAAAAAAAAACATCATCTTTTCTTTGCTTTTTTTAATCTTTTTTTTTTTTTGGTTGGGGCGGGATGCGTGCTGTGCTACGTGGCTTGTGGGATCTTATTTTCCCAACCAGGGATTGAACCTAGGCCACTGCTGTGAAAGCACAGAGTCCTAACCACAGGAACACCAGGGAATTCCCTTTTTTAATCTTTTGACCACCCTCACCCATTTACTTTCTTTTTTTAAACAGTTTTACTGAGATACAATTTACATACCATAATGCTCACCTGCCAAAATGTGCAATTCAATAATTTTTAGTATGTATATAGAGTTGTGCATCCATCACCATAATCTAACTTTAGAACATTTGCATTATCCCTAAAAGAAACCTTTAGCCATGATTAGTCACTCCCATCCCTCCTCCCCTTCTCTCTGCCATGGGCACATAGGCAACCACCAACCTATACATCAACTTTCTGGCTTATATCTTCTATTGAACACTAAGCTGCTGGGGGAAAGACTCAGTCCTTTAATTAGTACATAATACCTAGTGCAAACACTGCTTTGTGTAAAACATTATTTTTTAACTCAATACCTTTCAACTTCCATCTCCTTCTCCTACCTCCCCCAACCCCCTGCCCAACACACACACACACACACACACACACACACACACTGTGTGTGTATAGAGCTCTGTGGGTACAGAGCATAGGTATTTCCAGGGCATAATATTCTTACCTTCTATTTCTCTTGTCTTGTGCAGACCAGAAAGCCCTGGATGCTTCTTCAGAAGCCAGTAGAAGCAAACAATCCATGCTTATAGGAACAAAGTGATGCAAGAAGCATAAAGTTGTCTGACGTTTTCCATTTCTTTCCTTGGGGTTTGCAGCCTTGAACTCTGTGAGAAAACAATGCAGTACTGCCTGATGATGGCCAGTGCTGGTTCTGGAGGCCCTAGATCCATACCAGACTGTGAGACACACTAGAATGGGGTCCAGATGATTCAGTCCAGACTAAACCATGCCTGGAATAAAGCAAAAGTCTGCTCTCAAGAATGTGACAGACTTTTCATAAGACTGCCAAAATTCCCAGCTGAAATTGAGCATCCAAAGTGTTCATGTCAGTCTTCCTCTCTCCCCAAGAAGGTGCAAGCTCTCAGGGGCTTTCTGACCTTTCCCAGCTATTGCTTGATCCTAGGAGTTTATAGAGCTCAATAAATCTGGAAACATCTTTACATATTTTATGATCATAATGAGTGGGAGATAGAAAGGACAAGTATTATAGACACTATTTGTACAACTGAGGAAACTCTTTAAGCATGTCACACAGCGGGTTAGCAATAATCCTCTACCATCTTCTATACGAATTTATCAAGTCAGTTAAACTTCTCTCAATCCCCAAGATTGTCTTTCCAAGATTGTTTTGAGGATTAAAAAAGACAATGAATAGGAACATAATCTGTAAATGATGAAGTATGCATTGTGGACACGTAGTATTTTTGCATGAACTAGTCTAGAGTGCCTTGGACTGGCAGGAGGGTCCGTGTTTAGTTCTTTGAATTTACCTGGAGTCTATGAAGCTTTCCAACATACAGGGCATTAAACATCTGACTGGGTTGTTGGGTAGCAGTTAGCCCTGGATGGTTCCTCCTGAGTCACACCACCAGCTCACTATAGCATACAATTTATACCTCCCTTCAAGGACAGTCATTTGACACTTGGTTCCAGACTCCAGCTGAAGGAGGCAATAGGACCCCAATCCTACTCACCTTCCTGGTTCTTTGTGTATGCAGCGAGCTGTCATTCTGTAAGTCCCTACATGTGAATAGTCCTCTTATCTATGATTCAGAGTTGAAGGATTTTGAAGAAGAGAATTTCATATTACCTTGATTTAGTATCTGGTTTCTTACAGACATCAGAAATAAACGGCTCAGTATTCACACATCATTTATAATTACTAGCTGGTTAAAACATCTCTTGATGTTTAGCTTGCTTGTAAGGGGGCATAAAATGATGGCGACACCTGGACTTTGAAATATCATGCCCCTCCAAAAACTTTATCCAATAGTTGAATTGTTTTCTCTTCTTCCCAGTGTTTTCAAAGTGTGCTGCCCAGAAAATTCAGTCATATACTCAAATAAACAAACTACCTGCAGAACTCCAGATTTTTAAATAGTATAGTTCATTTTATAAAATAGCTTACTGTTTTTGTTTTCTAACAAAAAATAAGCTGGAAACTGTGCAAACTCTGTGACTCTTCTTTCCGAGGTGGTAAAGTTATTTCTTTTATGATAATAGAATCCATTATAAACAGAGCAAGCCATGATTAAGAGCTTGTATAGTTTTTATATATAAAGAAATTTTTAAAGTGTCAATTGTACTGTAAACACATATACTTGATTTTAAGCCTACTAAAAGTTTTCAATAATATTAGAAGCTTACATTAATTAGTGTTTCCATAAAAGTTGGTGAGGGAAATAAACACAAGTAAATATAACACCATAGGATTGAATTAGCAGAGAAAAAAAATAATTTTTATGTTTATATTTGAATACACAACCAATTTTTGGTCATTATAAAATAATCATTATCAAGGGAACCTTTTACAAACCCTGTCTACCAGTTATACTCGATATAGAATTCAGCTGTTCAGAGTTAGCACCTAGAGCTCATAAATATTAAAGTTATGGACTGATCTACTGCAGTTTCTATTTTTCCCAATAGATCTATGGTCTCCCCAATACAGAAACTACAAAAGTTGTGGGGTTTGGCTGCCATTTCCACTGAGTTTCATTAAGCCTAAAGAAGCATTTTCTTTTTAAGAATCACAGATAGTCAAAGGTAATCACATAAGTACAGAGTGAATGTGGCTTTGGATGACTTGATTGCCTCTGTGAAAGTCAGACAGTCTGATGGAACCCTTTAATCAAAGGTACTCACTTCAAATGGAGATGTCTTCCAACAGTGGTTCGCCATAACTTTCTCTAATATCTTTAGGTGAAAGGTGGGGAGGCAGGTAAACTTGAAGTTTACTGATAGTGCAGGAGGCATCTACCAGTTCTAGAGTATTATGGACACTGTGTCTTAGTTTGAGATCACCACTTCTTAGGGAATAAGAATGTTTTCTCTCAATCTGCAACGCCATGTTGCCAAATGTCTGTATTTTGTAAAACAATTTATGTTTCTTTGCAACCAAGTCTAATGATAATATTTCTTATTGGTTCCACATTTGGGGAGTATACTGTCATATAATAGTGTCTTGGGTTTTGCGTGGTTTGGTTAAACTTTTTTATTCTTTTGTTAATCTTGTTCACTTAGTTTGTCTTTGAAACATTTCTATGATTCTTTCCTATCTGATTTCTTTTCTTGCCTCCTCAATATGGTTTCTTTGCAAGACAATATGTGCCCTTATATTTTTCCTATGTATTTATTCACCTATTTCTTTGATACATGAAAATCCCCTTCCATTTATTTTTGCCAATACAAATCGTCCACTCCCTTCCAGGTCTACATAAACATGCATAAGAGAAGTTCCCTCCTGATTAACCGTATTATACCACACTCAAAATGTTGTTTTGCTTTGGAGCTCTCTCTAAGCAATCAGAATATTAGAGATCAAGACATTTGAGGGACTTCCTTGGTGGTGCAGTGCTTAAGAATCCACCTGCCAATGCAGGGGACACAGGTTCGATCCCTGGTCCAGGAAGATCCCACATGCTGTGGAGCAACTAAGCCCATGCGCCACAACTAGTGAGACTGTGCTCTAGAGCCCAAGAGCCACAACTACTGAGCCCGTGCACCACAACTACTGAAGCCCACGCACCTAAAGGCTGTGCTCTGCAACAAGAGAATGAGAGGCATGTGCAGTGCAACAAAGAGTAGCCCCCACTAGCCGCAACTAGAGAAAGCCTGTGTGCAACAACAAAGACCCAATGCAGCCAAAAATAAATAAGTAATTAATTAAAAAAATAGTGAATGATGTGGTAAAAAAATTCTTAAAAAATAAGACATTTGAATGTTTCTTTCTGTCATAAACCAGAGCAGTGCTGATGTAATCACATGTCTCAAAATTTAAGTGACATAAAATATAGAACAGTTTTTAATTTCCTAAAGTTGAATAGAGAGACCTAGAGACTGTCATACAGAGTGAGGTAAGTCAGAAAGAGAAAAACAAATGTCATATAATATCCCTTATATGTGGAATCTAGAAAAATGGTACAAATGAACTTATTTGCAAAGTAGAAATAGAGACACAGATGTAGAGAACAAACGTATGGATACCAAGGGGGGAAGGGTGGGGTGGGATGAACTGGGAGATTGAAATTGACATAAATACACTACCATGAATAAAATAGATAACTAATGAGAACCTACCGTATAGCACAGGGAACTCTATTCAGTGCTCTGTGGTGACCTAAATGGGAAGGAAATCTAAAAAAGAGGGGATATATGTATATGTATAACTGATTCACTTTGCTGTACAGCAGAACCTAACACAACATTGTAAAGAAGCTATACTCCAATAAAAATTAAAACAAAACAAAGCAAAATAAAATCGGTTAAAGAGAAATAATAAAATAAATGGTAGTTCCCAACATAATCTACAGATTCAGTGCAATCCCTATCGAATTACCAATGGCAGTTTTTGCAGATATTGAACAAAAAATCTTAAAATTTGTATGGAAACACAAAAGCCAAAGCAATCTTGAGAAAGAAAAAGAGAGCTGGAGGATTCAGGTTCCCTGACTTCAGACTATATTATAAAGCTACAGTAATCCAAACAGCATGGTACTGGCACAAAGACAGACTTATAGATCAATGGAACAGGATAGAAAACTCAGAAATAAACCCATGTACCTATGGTCAATTAATCTACAACAAAAGAGGAAAGACTACAATGCAGAAAAGACAGTCTCTTCAATATGTGGTGTTGGGAAAACTAGACAGCTACATGTAAAAGAACGAAATTAGAACTTTCTTTAACACCATACACAAAAATAAATGCAAAATGGATTAAAGACCTAAATGTAAGACTGGATACTATAAAACTCTTAGAGCAAACACAGGCAGAACACTCTTTGACATAAATCACAGCAATATCTTTTTGGATCCACCTCCTACAGTAATGAAAATCAAAACAGAAATAATCAAATGGGACTGAATTAAAAGCTTTTGCACAGCAAAGGAAACCATAAACAAAACAAAAAGACAACCGACAGAATGGGAGAAAATATTTGTACATGATTCGACCGACAAGGGATTAATCTCCAAACAGCTCACGCAGCTCATATCAAAAAAAAAAAAAATCAAAAAATGGGCAGAGACGTAAACAGACATTTCTCCAGAGAAGACATACAGATGGACAAAAAGCACAAGAAAAGGTGCTCAACATTGCTACTTATTAGAGAAATGCAAACCAAAACTACAATGAGGTATCACCTCATACCAGTCAGAATGGCCATCATCAAAATATCTACAAACAATAAATGCTGGAGAGGGTGTGGAGAAAAGGGAACCCTTCTACACTGTTGGTGGGAATGTAAATTGGTACAGCCACTATGGAGATTCCTTAAAAAACTAAAAATAGAGCTACCATATGATCCAGCAGTCCCACTCCTGGGCATGTATCCAGAGAAAACCATACTTTGAAAAGATACATGCACCCCAATGTTCATTGCAGCACTATTTACAACAGCCTAGACATGGAAGCAACCTGTCCATCAACAGGTGAATTAACGAAGATGTACACATAAATGGAATATTACTCAGCCATAGAAAAGAATGAAATAATGCCATTTGAAGCAACATGGATGGACCTAGAGATTATCATACTAAGTGAAGTAAGTCAGACAGAGAAAGACAAATATATGATATCACTTATATGTGGAATCTAAAAAATGTTACATATGAACTTATTTACAAAACAGAAACTGACTCACAGACTTAGAAAACAATCCTAGCGTTACCAAAGGGGAAAGGTAGAGGGAGAGACAAATTAGCAGGTTGGGATTAACATATACATGCTACTATATAAAACAGATAATCAACAAGGACCTACTATATAGCGCAAGGAACTCTACTCAATACTCTATAATAACCTATATGGGAAAAGAATCTGAAAGAGAATATGTATATGTATAACTGAATCACTGCTGTACACCTGAAACTAACACAACATTGTAACTCAAATATACTCTAATATAAAAAATAAATAAAAATGAAAAAAACAAAAAAATAAATGGTAGTTTACATTTTAAAATATTCACCAATATTTACATTTTCGGTAATTTCCCTTTAAGAACTAACCAACAAAATTTACTCATTAGCAGGTATAATATATAAGCTCTTCATTTTGATAATAAGCAAGTAAGCACACATTTATTCCAAATCTTATCTTCAGTTCCAGTTTACTCACAAGATGGAAACAAGGTCAGTAGCATGCATTTAGGAATAAAGCAATACCAGGAAAATGCTCAAAGGAAAAGAAACATTTCCTGTAGTGTCCCCAGCTTAAAGAGAATATTTTGCTCTCTTTATAATCCCAGATGGTCTGTCCAACCTTTATTTCCAGGAAGAGATAGACATAGTACCTTAAACAGAAGGAAGTAAGAAATACCTTAATGCATATATGGACACATTGTGAAATTGTCATAATGGTGATTTCACAGGGAGAATCTCTTTTCCAATAAAAGCAGATATTACCTAGATTACAAGTTTCCTGAAAGTCATATTTTACACTCATTTAACAATAATTCCCAAACAGCAGAGCATCTTCTCACATACTTCAAAATTCAATTATTTGTTGGTTGTTTATTTATCATGCATCTGTAACTCGTGTTGTAATAAAAAACAAAGAACAAACACCTTGGGTACTTTCTAGCCTTCAATGCATAAGTCCCTGTCATACACCACACACACACACACACACTCACACACACACAGAGCAAGGTAAGGTCGTTATCCTCCAAAGGTTTATAGCTCAGTTATAATGTCTCTACGAATGTATTTGTTCTGCTTTGACTCGCATTTCCCAAAGCCTATAGATAATTTTTAGTAGTGTAATGAAATCACAATTATTTAAAAATTGTTTAAAAAATACATTAACAAAGCTTCTCTAAGATACTGTTTCTTTCTTATGTTAACATATTATAAAATCATTAATATTTTTTGTTTGTTGGTTTCTTGGACTTTCTTAGTCTCAAAAGTCTTAAACATATTGTAAGTGGTTAGACAACCCAACTTTCAGAAATATTTATCAAATAGTCACTGTCAACCTGGCAGGTAGAGACCTAAAGAGTCTGTCCTTGACTCCTAGCTGAATGTCTTTATTAATGACTCAGGTAAGTGTAGCAATGGAAGGCTTGGGACATTTGCAGTTGACACAAACATGGAAGTGTTGAGAAACATACCAAATGATAGAATCAGTATTCAAAAGAGGCTCAGACTTCAAAACATGTCAGATCTGAGTAGAAAGACAGAGTAACATGGATAAAATATTTGGCACTGTACTTGGGTCCAAAACATCAATTTCAAGAGTTCAGTATAAAGGAATCTAGACTCAGCAAAAAGCACTCTATGAAGTGTTTTGGTTGCGTATAAGCTCAAGATGAGTGAACATTGTCATGTGGCTTTCCTAAAACACTGTGAGTGAGGAAGGAGAGGTGAAACATCTACTGGTATAACACTTTTAGTGTGCACTCTGAGAATCCCACTTAAAAGGGTGAGATCAAGAAACTAAACATTTAGGGATAGCACTGACGGTGGAAAAAGGACTTGAAATACATTTGTATAAGAAATGTATAATATTTAACATTAAATTAAAAAAGAATATTGTCTTAAAAATATATATCTGTCAGACAGAATAGTAGTAATTCCATTTGGAATTCTAGATCAAGAGGGGTAAGTAAAAGAAAAAAAAAAAAAGAGGGGTAAGTTCCAGGAATATAAATTTTAATATGAAAGCAAAGAGTGAAAGAGATAATTTATAGCTGTAGAATTATGAAACAGACAACCTTGAGAGTTATAATTTTACAGAAACTGGAGGAAATCATGCAGAAGCTGATGTCCTCTGAGAAGGAGTGGTTAGAAAAAAATTCAAGTGTTAGTGCTAAACTAGATAAAATATAAAAACCAGTCTAACACTGACATTTTATGGTACAACAAATCTACTTCATGACTAAGAGATTTGTCTTTTTCTATTTGAAATTCCAATAAAAAAAGTTGAGTCCTTATCCATTATAATAGAATATGAAAATGGGTATAATGGATAAATGTCTAAATTGCTAAATCAGAAAACATCAGTATACCTATGTTATTAATATGTTGGTAAACACCAGAAAAATAAATAAAAGTGGCTGTTTTTGAGCTATAGGACTTGACATAAGATGGTAGTGCTGATGGTATTAAATAATGTGCATTTAGCACTATTTAACTTCATTCTCACATTACCATGATCATTTTTTCATAAAAGCAAAAATTGATGAAAATGTCAATTGAGAAAAATAAATGTACTTTTAGACTTTACCCAAGGCTTTCACTTATTTCAAATATGCTATGTGATACTTCTTAGATTTTGTTGATTTTTTTTTCACTTGTTCAGACTGTAACTTCAAACAAATCTATAGTGTTTCATATAGATTCAGAACTAGGCCACATAAAATGCACTATCTTTATCTATTTTCAGAACTTGCAACACAGGACCAGAAAAAGTAGTAAATACAAAGAACTAAACCGTTCACCTTCACATTGTTTATTAAAATCTCACTTGCTATATCTTATTCTGATTTCCAGCAAAGATAGGACAAGTTCTACAAAGTAAAAGAAAATTTACTTCCCTCTTAGAACTGCTTTTGCTGCATCCCATAGGTTTTGGGGCGTTGTGTTTTCATTGTCATTTGTTTCAGAGTAGTTTTTGATTTCCCCTTTGATTTCTTCAATGATCTCTTGGTTATTTAGTAGTGTATTGTTTAGCCTCCATGTGTTTGTATTCTTTACAGATTTTTTTCCTGTAATTGATATCTAGACTCATAGCATTGTGGTCAGAAAAGATACTTGATACAACTTCAATTTTCTTAAATTTACCAAGGTTTGATTTGTGACCCAAGATATGATCTATCCTGGAGAATGTTCCATGAGCACTTGAAAAGAAAGTATAATCTGCTGTTTTTGGATGGAATGTTCTGTAAATATCAATTAAGTCCATCTTGTTTAATGTACCATTTAAAGCTTGCATTTCCTTATTTATTTTCATTTTGGATGATCTGTCCATTGGTGAAAATGGTGTGTTAAAGTCCCCCACTATGACTGTGTTACTGTCGATTTCCCCTTTTATGGCTGTTAGCATTTGCCTTATGTATTGAGGTGCCCCTATGTTGGGTGCATAAATATTTACAATTGTTATACCTTCTTCTTGGATTGATCCATTGATCATTATGTAGTGTCCTTCTTTGTCTCTTGTAATAGTCTTTATTTTAAAGTCTATTTTGTCTGACATAAGAATTGCTACTCCAGCTTTCTTTTGATTTCCATTTGTATGGAATATCTTTTTCCATCCCCTCACTTTCAGTCTGTTATGTGTCCCTAGGTCTGAAGTGGGTCTCTTGTAGACAACATATATACAGGTCTTGTTTTTGTATCCATTCAGCCAGTCTATGTCTTTTGGTTGGAGCATTTAATCCGTTTACATTTAAGGTAGTTATCGATATGTATGTTCCTATTACCATTTTCTTAATTGTTTTGGATTTGTTATCGAATGTCTTTTCCTTCTCTTGTGTTTCCTGCCTAGACAAGTTACTTTAGCATTTGTTGTAAAGCTGGTTTGGTGGTGAATTCTCTTAGCTTTTGCTTTTCTGTAAAGGTTTTAATTTCTCCATCGAATATGAATGAGATCCTTGCTGGGTAGAGCAATCTTGGATGTGGGTTTTTCCCTTTCATCACTTTAAATATGTCCTGCCACTCCCTTCTGGCTTGCAGAGTTTCTGCTGAAAGATCAGCTGTTAACCTGATGGGGATTCCCTTATATGTTATTTGCTGTTTTTCCCTTGCTGCTTTTAATATTTTTTCTTTGTATTTAATTTTTGATAGTTTGATCAATATGTGTCTTGGCATGTTTCTCCTTGGATTTATCCTGTATGGGACTCTCTGCACTTCCTTGTCTTGATTGACTATTTCCTTTCCCATATTAGGGAAGTTTTCAACTATAATCTCTTCAAATATTTTCTCAGTCCCTTTCTTTTTTTCTTCTTCTGGGACCCCTATAATTCGAATGTTGGTGCATTTAATGTTGTCCCAGGGGTCTGTGAGACTGTCCTCAATTCTTTTCATTCTTTTTTCTTTATTCTGCTCTGCAATAGTTATTTCCACTATTTTATCTTCCATCACTTATCCGTTCTTCTGCCTCAGTTATTCTGCTATTGATTCCTTCTAGAGAATTTTTAATTTCATTTATTGTGTTGTTCATCAGTTGTTTGTTTGCTCTTTAGTTCTTCTAGGTCCTTGTTAAACGTTTCTTGTATTTTCTCCCTTCTATTTCCAAGATTTTGGATCATGTTTACTATCATTACTCTGAATTCTTTTTCAGGTATAGTACTTATTTCCTCTTCATTTGTTTGGTCTGGTGGGTTTTTACCTTGCTCCTTCATTTGGTGTGTATTTCTGTGTCTTCTCATTTTGCTTAACTTACTGTGTTGGGGTCTCCTTTTCGCAGGCTGCAGGTTTGTAGTTACTGTTGTTTTTGGTGTCTGCTCCCAGTGGGTAAGGTGGGTTGGATAGGCTCTCTGGTGGAGGGGACTGGTGCCTATGTTCTGGTGGATGAGGCTGGATCTTGTCTTTCTGGTGGGCAGGACCATGTCCAGTGATGTGTTTTGGGGTGTCTGTGAACTTATTATGATTTTAGGCAGCCTCTCTGCTAAGGGGTGGGTTTGTATTCCTGTCTTGCTAGTTGTTTGGCATACGGTGTCCAGCACTGTAGCTTGCTGGTTGTTGAGTGGAACTGTGTCTTAGCATTGAGATGGAGATCTCTGGGGATAGCTTTCGCCATTTTATATAACGTGGAGCCAGGAGGTCTCTGGTGGACCAGTTTCCTAAACTCGGCTCTCCCACCTCAGAGGCACAGGCCTGACACCCAGCCGGA
The DNA here is from genome assembly GCF_005190385.1 of Monodon monoceros. Classification (NCBI taxonomy): domain Eukaryota; kingdom Metazoa; phylum Chordata; class Mammalia; order Artiodactyla; family Monodontidae; genus Monodon; species Monodon monoceros. The sequence goes on from NW_021703773.1 coordinate 19,319,325, forward strand.
GCACCAAGACCCTGTCAGCCACATGGCTCATAACAAAAGGGAGAAAAAAATAAAATAAGGTTATTAAAATAAAAAATATATTAAAAATTAATTTAAAAAGAGAAAGAAGAGAGCAACCAAAGCAAAAAACAAATCTATCAATGATAACAAGCACTAAAAACTATACTAAAAAAAAAACCCAGAACGGACAGACAGAACCCTAGGTCAAATGGTAAAAACAAAGCTATACAGAGAAAATCACACAAAGAAGCATACACATATCCACTCACAAAAAGAGAAAAAGGGAAATATATATATATATATATATATATATCTTTTGGGAAGTCTGAGGTCTGCCAGCGTTCAATAGGTGTTCTGTAGGAGTTGTTCCACACGTAGATGTATTTCTGATGTATTTGTGGGGAGGAAGGTGATCTCCATGTCTTACTCCTCTGCCATCTTGAAGGTCTCCCCTGGGCATCTTTCTTAATGATAGAAGATGCAATATCCAATTTCTACTTCATGGCATGCCCCAGTTCACTGGACCTCTAAACGTTACCAGTTTGGCAAGGCTGATTCTCCATGAGAGAATGGGAAAATTCTCATGAAAGAATTGATGAGATTTACCTGCCACCGTCTATGATGCATATACCTTACCAAGGCATTCTGGTTATTTGCAATTCATTTTATCAAGCCTAATTGAGGTAATAATGTCATCATTTAGTGAACCAGAATGATGTTCTGCATAACATCCAGATAACCAAGATCTTTACATTTTATATTTTGATAGAGGATACAGTCCAGGAGTAAGACAGTGAATTTGTACTTCTGTTCTAACCCAATAAAGATTATTTGATTTTAAACTTCCTTATCATTCTGAATTGCTCCTGCACTGGAACTGCTCTTAACACTCTGACCAAACAGTAGAACTTCTCCCTTGGAAAACTTCCCCATCATCAGTTCCCAGGTCTCTACTTTCCACCTGATAAACTTCCTTTGCTTCTTTCTGTCAGTTTCATGAGGTTCTACATTTAACTCATCCTCACTCCAAAATACATTATCCTCCTCTTCTTTTAATTTCATATTGCATGCTTAAAACTTATTAAATTCAGATTTCAAGTCATTAAAAACAAAATTTGTTTTGCTCTATTCTTTCCTTGAGGGAAGGGAAACATTAATCTTAAAATACTACAAGGAGTTTTTCTAATATAGTGAAGAAAAATTTTTTTTAAAATAAGAAAAATTTCCATATTATACATTCATATTCTGTCAGTGTTGTTTAGATATTTTCTCTGAGGAAATATCTTTTCTTTTGAGTTTCATAGAATAGAAATACTCTAGGCTTTGGACTCAGACAGCCTGAATGTGGTTTGGAGCTACTTTACAAACCTTATAATGATGAGTTAAGTTACTTAATATCCCTTTTGGTTTATTACCAGAATAAATGAAATATATATGGAAATCATATATCACATGGTAGTTTCCATGAATTAAGCTTTCAATCCACTTATATATGTGTTCTCAATATATATTAGAACTAATTATCAACGTTATGCTGCTGCGTATTTTTATAATAGAAATATGATTTTCTTAGGAAAAAAAGACTCATTGAATTCTCAACTTACCATGCAAGCTGTACAATTTAGTACTTTCAGTCTAAAAAAAGAACCATAATCCACAATGCTTAAAAATGACACCAAAGAAATATATCCAGTGAAATGTGACTCGTAGGGTATCATCATACAGAATATATCTGTCACAATCCAGTCAAAAACCAAAAACACAGAAACCTTTTACTGTTTTTAAAACAAGGAAAATTTAATTCTGGGAATTGGCTGCAAGGGTGATGGAGGGGTGAGAAGCCAATCATGTGAGCATAAGGAGACCCAGAGATCAGGAACACCTGCAAGGCATTCTTTTCCCTAAGCTGGAGTCTCAGAAAGAAAAGACATTTTCTAGACCTTGGGGAAAGGGATCATCTGGTGGAAACTGAAACCACAGTGGATCTTTCTGGAGGGACCCACAGAAAAATGCAGCCACTGTCTGAGTATCAACTTGAGGAGGGAGGCGCGGGGATACCTTGGTTTCTTCCTTCCTTCCTACCTCACAGTGGTTGAACCCAGAGTGAAGTCAACGCACATGATAGCCTGGGCAGTGCAATCTGCAGGGGCCAGTGTAAGAGTAAACACACTCCAAACCACAGCCAAGGAATTCACAGTAAGTGGCAATGATACAGAGAGTAGGCAAACAGTTTCCCCTCCACAGGGTAGATCTGGGAATGTGTCAGTGTGGCCACAGGGAATATGTGGCCCTAAATCCAATGACTACCTACTTGAGATGAAAGCTTGGTTTGCTTATGTTTATGTTATGATTTGTTTTCCCAGAAATAAATACTTTTGACACTTTACCGTGTCTTAAATCACACGGGACATTAATTAACTCATTTTTTTGTTTGGAAGTAGGATCCAAGGCGCTAAAAAACAAACCAAAAACTATCTTTTTTAGCTGCTTCTCATGAAAAGTGGCTGGAACCATTGTGCTGTCATGAACAATAACTGGATAAGATAGTATGTATACATTTACATATATCACAATATATATACATATAATGTTTGAGAGCATTGCTGATGGTTTATATTCAAGGTGAAAGCCAATTCCAAGGGTACATATAGGGTATTTTTTATACCACAGTATACTTTTCAGGACTTCTTCTATGGCATGGAAAGATCAGTGCTTTCCCTTTTGCACACAGTGAAAGATTACAGCAATGCCCTTACCGTGTATAGACACTGACTGGCTCCTATTAAAATAATTGACTCTCAACAGGCTTTGGTGCAGCCAGAACCACTCTAAAGTATGTAGCAAGTGTTTACTGTGATACATGACATTATACATTTGTCCAAATCCAAAGGATTTACACCAAAAGGGAACCCTAATGTAAACTAAGGACTTTGTGCAATAATGGTTTGTCAATGTAGGTTCATCAGTTGTTACAAATGTACTACTCTGGTGGGGGATGGTGACAATGGGAAGGGTGTGTGTGTGTCGGGGGAGGGGTATATGGAAAGTCTCTGTACCTTGCTCTCAGTTTTGCTGTGAACCTGAAGCTTTTCTGTAAAATAAAGTCTAAAAAAAAAGATGCACACAAGAAAGTGGTAGGTTTCACAAACCACAGTTTCCTACTCCTATAACAATTCATTTTGCGGAGTTTCATACCACACTCTGTGAAGCATCAACAGCTGTACCCCCGGACTTTGATGTGTATGTGGCAGAGAGGATCTTCTGGAGTCAGATTCTCACCAATTTGCAGATATGAGTTTGCACATCACTGATATTTTCTCTATTTCTACAAAAATGGATTTATTGAAACTGTTTTGATTAACTTAGTAAAGGTCACTAAAAATTAGTAGCCCAATGTATTATCTGAAAGTTAATGTTACACCTGGTGCTAGTTTTTGGTTGTTGTGTTTTCTGTTCCCTGCTTTCTTAGAAATATCAGTACTTTTCAACAGTCAGGTGAAGATCAGAAATTTCTACCAACTGCTTTTTATGACTGGGTTGAGCAAATGTCAACCCCTATTCTTATAGTTCTGTCTTCTCCAGAGCTGCCTCTCTTGTTTGAATGTGTAAATTCTTCTTACCTATCAAAAAAAATAAGAGTAATAAGGCAGATTGCATGCTCATTTAACTGAGCACTAAGTTGTTTTTCCTGGGCTCTAAAGAACAGATGATAATTAATTGTCTTTAAATTTAACACTTGAGAAGTGCTTAGGGGAAAAAAAAAGTAGATTTAGATTTTACAAAAAATAATTCTGCTATATATTCTGGTGTTCTCAGTGAACAGGCCAGGACAATTTATATTTTCAAAAGGTTTGGGACTTTGGTCTAAATAGCAAAGGTTAGACAGAGGGTTGTGACCCTTTCTGCTTGTTTTGGTGCACTCTGCCCCACGATAGAATTATAGCCTTAGAAAAAAATCTGCAGAGCAAACAGCTGCGAGGTAGGGCAAATACACTGAAGGGCAGAGTAAAATTACTTTTATTATGTACCATTCTTAAAAATTTACCTTGTCTTTATTAATATCTAGTTGAAAGGATAATAAGCTAATTTAGCCTTTTCTAATTATATAATATATACTGATTTAATTTAAATAAATACTAATATAAATGCTTATACTCTTCTAACCTATAGTAAATGATATACATGCTACATATAGATTATTTATAGAATTATATATTAGAGTTATGATTTATATTTGATTATTTTATTCATTGATTTATTTTATACAAAGGTGATTTTTCTTCTGAGTTTTAAGTTTAAAAAAATGTTCTATGTACACACATTCACACATATGAATATATATACATATGATTATATATATTAATATATGTACAGATACTGGAATGTATATCTGTTGATGGTTCCTTAAGAACAACCATGTTCCCATAGCATGATAATTTATTGCTATTGGGCCAAGCAATAATTAACACAGGCAGGATTTTCCCCTTTGGACAAAGCAATGCAGAAAACAAAATAGGAGCTGATAAAGATGACTGAGGTAATGAGCAACTTTGAGATAGTCTTAGAAGGTGATTCTAAGAAGATGATATTCTGAGACATAATAGCTGGGGCTTAATAAACATAAACCAGCTTTATAAATGTTTTGGGGGAAATTGTTCTAAACAGAGTAAACAGTAAGTGTAAAAGCTCAGAAGAATAAAAGTTTTACACGTTCGACTAAAAATAGTGGTGTGTGGCTAGAGCAGGATAAGAGAGGATTGCAGGAAATGAGGGTGAGTAGCAGCATCATGTTAGACTTTCACGGCAAGGCTAGTAAGGTTTATGGATGTTAGTCTAATTGCAGTGGGCTGTTCCCTCCTCGGTGTTACAAAGGCACTGCAAATTCAACATATTTAAAACCAAAGTTTTCATCTTTCTTCTGAAAACATGTTTTTGCTTCTGTGTTGCCCACCTCAGTTAATGAAGTCATCTGCTCTCAGTTGTCCAACCTAAAAAAAAATTTCTACTCTGTCCCGTAATTCTTCCCTGATTTCCAAATCTATTACCAAAAGTCACTGATTGATTCTTTCTCGTAAATCTCTCATCATGCCCTCCTTTCATACCACTGCTATGGCTCCAGTTTACCACCTCTCCATCTCTCTCTGAAACTTCACCTCATTTTCCTCGTAAAAGACCCACTGCCTCTGGTTTTATTCCCTTGAGTTAGTCTTTACACAGCAGTCATCATGATCTTTGTAAACAGTGTTCTGTCCTGTCCCTCCTATGTCAAAGCCTTGTAATGGTTCACAGGGCACAAATAAGGAAGTCTACACCCTCAGGCATGGAATTCAACATTCTTTAGGTATGGCTGTTAAACTACAACTCCAGTTCCAACCTGTCACACAAATTAATTCTCCAACAAAACCAAACTATTTCCAATTTCCTTTTTGTTCCCACTGCTTCAAACTTCTCTTCTTTGCACATGCTGTTTCTGACATTAGGAATGTCTCATCCCATTACATGCCCTGCTGTGTCCCTGCAAAATTCATTCTTAAAAACCTAGTTTTAGTGTCAGTATTTTGGGGAATACCTCTCTTGAACATGCAAACTTTCTCTCCCCCCTCCACACACTACCACCACCACTTGACCTTTCATTGCCTCTGTGTTTCTACTGTATTTTGCACAGAAAATAATTTTAGAACTATGGTTTCCCTCGTTGATATCCTTTATAATGGTTTTATGCCTGTGCCTCAAGCAACATGTGATGAGGACCCTACAGAGCTTGCGCCTGAACAATACAACTATCAATCATAGCAGTAAAATGTCAGACATACAGGGAATTTAAAGATCATTAAGGCAACCTCTTCATATTACAAATAAACAAATAAACTGATAACCAGAAAGGTTAAGCAGCCAAGGTCACATAGGTAGTTTTTTACGGAGCCCATAATGACCTTAAATCTCCTGCCCACATATCTCTAGCCAGGGACATCGTGTACCATTGGGCTCTGCTTCCTTTACCTCATATATTTACTTTCATGGATGAGATCTTAAATTGAGAGCAGATGGGTAGCTATGGATACATTTGTTTTATTTATATTAAGCTCTCTATCTCTATTTGTGAATTAATAAAATGATAAGCTCGAGTGTGTAATTGTCTAATTGATACTGTCTAAGGATGAGTGTCACTATGCAATCACTTATTCCTTCACTCATTAATTCTTTTGTCAAATACTTCTTAACCACCTTTAATATGCCAATACCATACCTTGTGTTCAGAATAAAAAGACAAAGAGAGAATTTGGTCTTTGCACTCCAGAAAATCACAGGAAAAAACCCCACATAATCAGAATATTGAAGCAAAGATTAAAAAGCATGAATACACCAAGAAGTGCACAATTTTGCTAGGAAATAGCCACCAAGTTTTTTAGAGAAAAGTGCATTTGAGCTATACATTTATTCATTCATTGCCAAGCAGTAAGCTTGTTAACAGCAATTAAAGAGGAAGACTAGAGGATAAATATGAAATGTTCAATCAGTGTTATTTTTACCTGATTGACAGCTTGAATTAGTCCCATTGATAACACTAGTTGGTTTATCATACTATGAAATTAGAGTCAAGTTAAGTCAGTGATATTCCTATACCCATAAAATTTTGAATTATTTTAATTTTTTAAATTTTATGTTGTTATTAGTCTAGTCTTGAGTGTTTCAGCTTTAAAGTTTAATTTTAATTTTCTTTCTGTGATCCCTGAAATTAGAATAAGTGCACAATTCATTTCTGACCCCCCCCCCCCCCGTACTGATATGAATGTCCTGATTTTGCTTGCCGCAGAATGTTGCTGTGATGAGGGCCTATAAAGAATGGTTTGGCAAATTGAAATAAAATAAAAATTGTCTTCTGCTTCTATAATGAGACTGTATCCTATTTCACAGTTTAACAAATCTTGACAAACTTTTATTTCATTTGGTTTTTCATATTTGTTCGCTTGGTCTATGTCTAAAGGTAAACAAACCCACTGTTACTGTATATCTTAGTCATCCAAACCAATGAAGTCTAGAAGTCTAAAAAAGACATGATTATTGAACACTGCCAGCTTGATTTCCAACTATAAAAATTAATAGTGTTTTACATAAACATCCCAAAGCTCTGGCTGTGCATTTTTAATTTACCTTATTTATGGTGTTTGTTTGTTTTTTAGCATCTTTATTGGAGTATAATTGCTTTACAATGGTGTGTTAGTTTCTGCTTTATAACAAAGTGAATCAGCTATACATATAATCCCCATATCTCTTCCCTCTTGCGTCTCCCTCCCTCCCACCCTCCCTATCCCACCCCTCTAGGTGGTCACAAAGCACCGAGCTGATCTCCCTGTGCTATGTGGCTACTTCCCACTAGCTATCTATTTCGTAGTGTATATATGTCCATGCCACTCTCTCACTTTGTCACAGCTTACCCTTCCCCCTCCCCATATCCTCAAGTCCATTCTCTAGTAGGTCTGTGTCTTTATTCCCATCTTACCCCTAGGTTCTTCATGACCTTTTTTTTTTTTCTTAGATTCCATATATATGTGTTAGCATATGGTATTTGTTTTTCTCTTTCTGACTTACTTCACTCTGTATGACAGACTCTAGGTCCATCCACCTCACTACAAAAGATCCTCATCACTTTTCAACATTTTTCAAGCCATTTTAAAATTTTGTACAAATCTTTCTCATTAATACTCCACAGAAGGAAAGGTTCTGTGGGATTCTTCTTCATTTGATTTGAGGAGTATTTCATAAAAGTATAAGATATTAACAAATCTAGCAACTAAACTTTTCATAAGTACATGTATATATATTTAATATGGAAATAAGAAAGTATAACCATCATTAGTTAAGCAAATAATTCATATCTATACAAATATGCATATATATGATATATATGTGTACATAACTATTTCTTATCATGTCTAAAATAATGCACTGTGAATCCCACTACTGGGCATATACCCTGACAAAACGATAATTCAGAAAGAGTCATGTACCACAGTGTTCATTGCAGCTCTATTTACAATAGCCAGGACGTGGAAGCAACCTAAGTGTCCATCGACTGATGAATGGATAAAGAAGATGTGGCATATATATACAATGGAATATTAGCCATAAAAAGAAATGAAATTGAGTTATTTGTAGTGAGGTGAATGGACCTAGAGTCTGTCATAATGAGTGAAGTAAGTCAGAAAGAGAAAAACAAATACCGTACGCTAACACATATATATGGAATCTAACCAAAAAAAAAAAAAAAGTTCTGTAGAACCTAGGGGCAGCAGAGGAATAAAGACGCAGACGTAGAGAATGGACTTGAGGACATGTGGAGGGGAGAGGGTAAGCTGGGACGAAGTGAGAGAGTGGCATGGACATATATACGTTACCAAATGTAAAACAGATAGCTAGTGGGAAGCAGCCGCAAGGAGATCAGCTCGGTGCTTTGCGAAAACTTAGAGGGGTGGGATAGGGAGGGTGGGAGGGAGACGCAAGATGGAGGAGATATGGGGGTACATGTATATGTATAGCTGATTCACTTTGTTATAAAGCAGAAACTAACACACCATTGTAAAGCAATTATACTCCAATAAAGATGTTAAATTAATTAATTAAAAATAATGCATTGTAGATTTGCTTTATTATTTTTGTTATTATCAAATGCATGTCTCAGTATATCCTCACATATCAGTTATTTATATGAGGACACCGAAACTAAATGACTTACCCAAGGTCACACAGCCAGATTGTTTACTAAACTGGGTTGTGATAAAACATTTAGTCTGTGTTATAGATGGTTTTTATATGTGCAAATTTACTTCTTAGCATGATCTTTTATCTTGCGATTAAATTTCCAAAGGGCATTTTTGACACTCACATTAGCTTAGTTCAAGGAGAAATTAATTTCCTCTTGAAAAGTGTTGTGAGTTTCAAAATATCCCCTGTGCATGTCTGCTGAAAAGGTTATTTGTCTTACAAATGTTCATGGTAAAGATATCTAAGCTTTTATTTAGCATACGTATCTTTATATACATAGCACTCATTATAAGTTAATGAGATCAGTTTTCTGTAGTGACTTTTGGAAACTAGTCTCTAACTTTATGATTATGCTGTATGTTTCACATCTTATTTAAATATTATTTTGGCCTTTAATTTTTAACCTTAAGTTTCATTACTGTGTTATACAATTTCATCTGAATAACCATACAAAAACAAATTATAACTATTCAACTCTAAATTTATGTAACTAAAAGCAGCTCTTCTAGTCTTTGTTATTATAATCAGTATTTTAAAACTCAGGCCAAGGTTTTTGATCAGCAAAGACACTGTGGACATGAGCTGCAAACATTGCCACAGCTGGAGGAAACCATTGGAACGCAGGCAACGGCACTTCTGCAGAATAAGTTTTTTCATTCCCAAACTGTGGAACAGCTCAAAAAACAAGCATCTGGAAGAATATGTGGCAGCTGGAAAATCCCCTGACCACACATTTTAAAGCCACATTTTAAGATGCTTGTGGTTTAATGTATACATAATTATTCTAACATTTACTAAAATAAAAATCAGTTATATATTACTAAAATACTATATTATTGATTTTATTTTATATCAGGATAATTTTGATTGTCTTAATTTCATTAAATAATTTCCTAGAACTCACTCACGTGCTAAGTAGAAACCTAGAGAATAATTTACATTTTTCTTTTTGGTGAAGGTTTAAATAAATTAAAACTTAAGCCATATGATCTAGCAATCCCACTTCTGAGCATATATCTGGAGAAAACCATACTTCAAAAAGATACATGTACCCTAATGTTCATTGCAGCAAGACATGGAAGCAATTTAAATGTCCAGACAGATGAATGAATAAAGAAGATTGTTTTATATATATATATATAAACACACACACATATACATACAATGGAATACTACTCAGCCATAAAAAAGAATGAAATAATGCCATTTGCAGCAGCTTCAGTGGACCTAGAGTTTGTCAAACTAAGTGAAGAAAGTCAGAAAGACAAATATCATAAGATATCACTTATATGTGGAACCTAAAATATGATACAAATGAACTTGTTTACAAAACAGAAACAGACTCACAGACACAGAAAACAAACTTATGGATACCAAAGGGGAAGGGAGGGGAGGGATAAATTAGGAGTTTGGGATTAATAGATACAAACTACTATATATAAAACAGATAAACAACGAGGTCCTACTGTATAGCATAGGGAACTATATTCAATATTCTATAATAAACCATAATGGAAAAGAAAAAATAAACAAAAATAACCCAAGGTCTTCAAGAACTGATTATTCCCTTTATTTTAACATGAATTCTTCTTTAATTAAAAAGATTTAATATTCAAGGATTATTTCATCTTCCTTCAAAAAATGGAGTCTTCATTTCTAGGGCATGTTTGAATTTAGAAGGAGAAAAAGATTTCGACTAAGGAGATTAAATATGCAAATATATGTATGTAGATGTGTATACATGCAATGCATGTGCTTTTCTTCAATAAGTTAATTTATAGCTAATTTTTTGACAAAGATTCAATGGTTGTGTACATGAGTGTGTCTTAATCATTTCAGCAGTTCCACAGATAAAAGTTTCCCACACAGAGAGAGAGGGAGAGAGGGATGGAGGGAGGAAGGGAGGAAGGGAGGAAGGAAGGAAGGAAGGAAGGAAGGAAGGAAGGAAGGAAGGAAGGAAGAAACTCAGCAGGTCCAGGGTAACTCCTTATTTTGCCTTGTTTTATACTAGGTGTTATACAAATGTGTACAAATGTGTACAGCTGTTTTCCTTCAGTAAATGGAAATATTTATAAGAGGCCCTCTTGCAATTTCATGGCTGCTGACTACCATAAATCATTCAGAGAGAAGATGAAGATCCAACGAGTGAGCACTGCACACTGAAAATGTCACTGTAAAACTAAGGTGGAAAATGTCACTGTAAAACTAAGGTGGCAGAGACAATGGCTCAGGAATTGAACTCAAGACCCAAACCAGCTCTAATGAATCTGACTCTTACATTTTGTTATTCAACTTTGGTGGCATCTTTATCCTAGTTGAGCCATTTAATTTTATTTTAAGTGGAATGCCTTTAGTATAACATGAAATACTAAACTTTATTAATTCTATAAGATATTTTGCTATCCCCTTTCCTTTCTCGTGGCTATATAATGGCTATTATTGTCAGTCTTCTAAGGTGCCTTTTTTCTTTCATTAGAATAACTAGGGTAATAATCTTGAGATTTTCACTGAAAGAAGTTCTAACACTTTAGTCTTTTAAAGTTCAAAATAATTTATTAAAGGGTAACATAAGAAAATAGAAAAGTAAAGGGATAATCACTGATACATAAGTAATATGTGTGCATACACACATATAGATAAATTAAATTAGACAGATATAGCCTAATATTATTAAATCACAATTTTCTAGCTTGGGATATATTTTCAAAGGAAAATAGAAACGTATGCACCTAATTTTATTTATATACCAATTTTTCAGTTTGTTTTTTTTTTAATATTAGCCAAAAGGTAGTATGGTTTTTCTGTAAAGTTTTCTCGAGAAATATTTCAAGCCACTGTCAAGACATCACCTTTCTTTATAAGAGGAACTTAAATAATCCTCACACCTGCGTTTTCTGTAGCCAAATCATTCCATGTTTTATTTACGTATTGAATCAATACAACAGTTAGTTCACTTCTATTTTCTTCCACACGAAGCACTGGGAAAAAGGGTTATTTTCCTTAGAGAAAATAAGTCTGGTAATAAGATTTTTGTTTTAGTTTTGTTATTAAGCAATTGAGAGAATCACTTGTATTCTCTGTATCTCAGTCATAAAACAGATCTTCTCAAAAGATGATTATTTCCCAAAGGTGGTGCATGGTTACAAAGTTGTTCAGAAGTGAGGGGACCATACCTTCTTTCTTTATAAGTCCCAGATGGCCCAGGTTCAGATTCTTGTATATAAAGAGACTGCAATTCAAAGCATTCCAAAGATATTACACTAACTGAACTTTTTGTGCTATTTCAACATCAATTCATGTTCTTTAGGTCCTCAGGAAATGCTATAAAAAAATCTATTGCCATTTCAGTATTTCAGTATCAACTTCCCAAGACAGAGCTTCTCATCCCCCACCCCTTGAAAATAATCATGACCAGTTCTCTGTTATTGCTGTTGACAATTCCATTTGTCTCTCCTTCTCTGCAGCATCATTTCATTCATTTCATTTATTGATCACCTAACATTTCAGGCTCAATTTGCAGTTCTGAAAATACAAGGATGAATGAGCCATATTCTTTGAGTTTAAGGAGTTCATGGGATCGTCAGACCAAAACACATGACCAAAATCTAATACTTTATAATGGCATGTGTAAATCAAAGGGTATGATGTGAACAAAATGCAGATTACAATCTAAGATTTGAAGGATCAGGAATTGCTAAATAGGGTTATCAGTTCTGTTTTAAAGGATGAAGAGTAATTATCCAAGTGAGGCAGAAGGAGGAGATAGGGCGTTCTAAACTAAGGAGAAAACATTTTGAAAAACTGAATATAAAGTACAGAGACTATATTGAGTATAGAAAATCACAAATATAACTGGTATATCAAATCAACCCTCCTTGGAATGAAAGTATAACACAGTTCTACTTTGCCTCTCATTTGAGTAAGGGTGTGTGAAAGTGCAAGGGAGATTGGAATTAATTTCAAAGAAAATGTAGAGTCACTGAAGAGGAGTGATATGGTTATATTTGAGTTTATAACTATGATTTGTTTGGCGAGTGGATTTAAAGAAAATAAGACCAACGAATGTAGAAAACAAACTTATGGTTACTAGGGGATAAGGAGGGGAGGGATAAATTGGGAGATTGGGATTGACATATACACACTACTATATATAAAATAGATAACTAACAGGGAACTCTATTCAGTACTCTGTAATAGCCTATCTGGGAAAAGAATCTAAAAAAAAAAAAAAGAGTGGACACATGTACATGTATAACTGATTCACTTTGCTGTACACCTGAAACTAACACAATATTTTAAATCAACTATACTCCAATAAAAATTAGTTTAAAAATATAAAATAAGACCAAAGACAGTAAACAAAAGAGATTTTTTTTTTCCAATTATCCATGCTGGATCTAGTAGTGATGGAGAAGAAAGGAAATAGGTAAGGAAACCTAAGGAAGTAAAATCTGTGTGCACTGAGTGATGTTTAGATGTGAGTGGGGAAGGGGAATGTGAGATCAAAGGAAAATCTCAGGTTTCCAGTTTGGTTGGATGAGTGGAATCTGTTATCAGCTTCTGCAGAGGTATGGCAGGAGGTGGAGTTCTAGAGCAGATGTTGAGCTCAATTTTAAATATGTTGAGTTCAGGTGCATACGGGACAAAGGGAAGATGGCCAGTGACACTTGTAACTATTAAAATAAATCTCAAGTGGAAACTCCTGGCTGAAAATTATAATATAGGTAGATATATAGATATAGATATATACATACATATATACATACATAGACATAGATTTAGATGTACATATCTATCTCCATAGATATTTTTTCTATAATTTCCATTTGGTACTTAAATTAATGTTAGTTTTTCTGCAAAGATTTATGTGTTTATTCATTACACATACATTTTTCTTTACATAGCAGAGCCTAGTAACTACAAATCCTTCTAAAATCTTGTCTGCTAATTCCATACAGATCATCTCAAAGTTGAACTCCATTGATTGCCTATTGTTGTTAACAGCCTGATTGAGATATAATTCACATAACTAAAATTTACCCATTTAACGTGTTTTTTTCAGTGGTTTTTAGTATAATACAGAGTCGTGCATTGATTGCCTTTTAAGTATTAGTCACATTTTAATGTTTCTTTGTATATCCAGTAACACAGGATTATATCCAACATTGTGAATGATACTTACAGAGACTCTGGATTCTGATATTTTCTCTCTCTCTCTCTCTCTCTCTCTCTCTCACATCTGTCTATTCATATATATGGCTAAAGTGATAGTTAAATCTACAGAATGGGATGAGCAAGTAGTCAAGGGAAGTAGCACACCTGGGCAACATCAATGTGTACACTGAGTAGTCTACAAAGAAGACAGAAAAGAAAATGAGAATAAATAGAAGTTATATTATCACAGAAGCCAGATGATTTTTTCTAACTTAGAAATGTATGGGATTAACAGACACACACCACTATATATAAAATAGATTCAAGGATTTATTGTACAGTACAGGGAATTCAATATCTTATAATAACCTATAATGGAAAAGTATCTGAAAAAATATATGTCTAACTGAATCACTTTGCTGTATACCTGAAACTAACACAATATTGTAAATCAACTACACTCCAATAAAAAAAAATCCTTAACTTCTAAATTCTATCAAGATTACTTGTTCCCATTTCACTATAAATATCATATATGTTTGATAAAACATTCTTATACACATATTCATCCTTCCAGAATTTTTTTTTAATTGCAGTTGTAAATAAAGGGGAAAAAAACCTTGCTTTTTAAAAAAATTCCATGACTGTCCGGTAAATATGGATTACTCCTTTTTCTGATGGGGGGTGAAAGAGAGTACTGGTAACTGTTTTGTGATCAATATCTTTTCATCCTCTGCTCTTCACCATATGTGAATTTAGCCATTTAGGATGCTGCGTTTCTTTGGGGTTACAGGGCAGGAGTTCTTTAGCACATTATCATTCCATGATTATGTATACAGACCTTGGATTTACCTCCCTTTCTAGAAATCTATCTCATCAGGAACATGAATTTATCACTTTGAACTTTATCTGTGATGGAATTTTGTTAAAATCGCTTTGAAATCCTCACCATAAAACTATACTGTTGTTACTTGTTTTCTTTAAACAGTCTTTACAGCTATTTTTTTATAAATGGAAATTGAAAGACTCTTTATCTGAGTAATTAAATAAAGTACAAGTTGCTGCATATGAGAAGAGATTTTTAAACCCAACAAATAAAAAGTCTTTCTGGGATAAGTCAATTGCTTTTCTGGTTAAATAAGTGCTGTTGCCGTTATTGTTATCAATGAGAATGTTATCAGCTTAGAACTTGAATTCTGATTCTAATTGTGTTTTCAGAAGAAATATATGTTTTCTTCTATAATTTATTTGAATGAATTAATCATTGTGAAAAGAAACTAAAGTGCTTATCTAATGAGCTACAATCATGAGCCTCTACTATATATAGCACTTCTGTGATTTTGTTCAAGTATTTAAGGAATAAAAATACCAAATCTCACAATAAATACAGAAATGCTGAAGTACACATATTTATATCATGGTATAAAAAATCTGAGATAAATGGATAGATGATAAATAGATAAGTATAGATGAAACAGTATCAGTCAGCAGATGAGAGAACTTGTCTATTTCTCAAGCTAGTAATATTTCCAGACCACACTGTTGTAACAGACTGAATACTCGTATTAAAGAGTAAAACATTATTGTTATCCTCAATTATATGTTTTCCAACTTTATTGAGATATAATTGACATATAATATTGTGTAAGGTTAAGGTGTACAATGTGATCATTTGATACACATGTACTTGTGTATGAGGTCAGTTAACACATTCGTTTCTATGGGAAGAACATTTAAGCTCTACTCTCTTAGCAACTTTCAAATGTATAATACAGTATTGTTAACTATAGTCACCATTAGGTTGGTGGAAAGGAAAGTTTGCTTTATTTCGGAAGCCAGCAACGGGCGGACTCCTGTCCAAAGGCTGACTCCCCCGCCACTGACAATCAGTGGGCAAGAGCCTAAGAGCTTTTATAGACGGAGGGAGGGGGCTACATGCAGAAACAGCACAGTCAGCTCTGACAGTCATCTTGAAATTGGTCATGCAGTGGTCTAATCAGTGTCATCTTGATTGTTTTAAGTACAGTTAGTCTTTAGTTCCAGGGTTGGTTTGTTCCCATTTTTTTGAGGCCAGTTCTCAGAATTGTGGCAGTTTATGTCATGACTACAGCCTGGTCATCATGTAGTTAACTTCTTCCACCTGGTGTGGGTTTCAGTATCTACAAGACAGCTCACAGGATTACGGCTCAGGATATGATCTATAGCCCTTGAGGAGGAACTAGAGGTCCTTGACTTTGCTTGATGACTAAACTATTATTATTTGGTCTCCTTTGACTGTTTTCCTTTGTTTCTGCATTTTCTCACTTCTCTGATTAAACTTATGCTTTGGCTAAAGTTTTTCTACACACAAAAGGCAGGTGAAGGACCTGGCGGGTAAGGACCATAGGGTCCTGCTCTGTTTCAATATCACTCAGCATAATGCCCTCAAGGTCTGTAGAGGTTGTGGTAAATGGCAAGACTTCCTTCCTTTTTATGTATGGGTACAATTCATATATATAATTCCACTGCATATACATAACATATATATAATTTCACATTTTCTATATCCATTTGAGGCAGGCTGGGACCCGGGACCTGAGACACTTTGCTGCAGTGCTTGCACCTGGACAAACATCTCCTTGAGCAACAAAATACAAAGAAACTATAAGGGACTAAAAATAACTGCATGCATGCGCAGTTGGGACAAATTATGAACAACAAGATACAAAAAGACCAAAAACCCAACTGCCACTTCTGAGGAGTCAGGAGCACAAGCAGGCAACTGCGCACCCCCTGCACATGCCACTACCAAGGGGTGGGCAGACCACCCAAGTCCCCCCTCCGACCAGATCCCTGGACACACCCCTCCCCTCACCCCCTCAGGGAGTGAGCACCTGTTACTTGTTGTCACTCCCTTGCGCGGCAGCGGGAGTCCCAATAAAGCCTTGCCTGAATTTCTCGTCTATCCTCTTATCAATTTCTGTTGATTAAGGAGGCCAAGGACACTGATTGGTGACACATTCGTCCATAAATGAACACTTAGGTTATTTCCACTCTTGCCTATTATGAATAATGCTGCTATGAACATGGGAGTGCAGATATCTTGAGATATCTTTTCATTTCCTTTGGATATATATATATATATATATATATATACACCCAGAAGTGGCGAATTCCTGGATCATAATTCCATTTATAATTTTTTGATGAACCTCCATACTGTTTTCCACAGTGGCTTACACAATTCCCACAAGTGTTCCCTTTTCTCCACATCCTAGATGACACTTCTAATCTCATCTTTTTAATGACAGCCATTCTAACAGGTGTGAGGTGATATCTCATTGTGGTTTGATTTGCACTTCCCTGATGATTAATGATACTGAACATCTTTTATGTACCTGTTGGCTATTTCCTCAATGATAATTTAAATCAATAGAGAGACAAAGCTAACACATGAAATGAAAAATAATTTTTGTTAAACTCTGTGGAAACAACTACGAGAGCAGTAGAAGTCTAGACTTCACATTTACTGAGGATCTAATTGCTGAGCACTTTCACACGCACACTCTTATTTAATCTTCACAATACTCTGTGGTGAGGTTATTAAGTCATTTTATAGTTAAGAAATGGAAGCTTGGTATGCTCAAGAAACCTGCCCTAATTCACAAAACATGACTCAAGTCCAGATTCATCTCATTCAAAGGCCCTTGTTCTTGGGACTTCCCTGGTGGCACAGTGGCTGGGACTCTGAGCTCCCAATGGGGGGGGGGGCCTGGGTTTGATCCCTGGTCGGGGAGCTGGATCCCACATGCATGCCACAAATGGGAGTTCGCATGCCAAAGCTGGGGAGCCCGAGAGCCGCATCTAAGGAGCCCACGTGCCGCAACTGAGAAGCCAGCGAGCCACAACTAAGGAGCCCACGTGCCGCAACCAGGGAGCCAGCAAGCCGCAACTGGGGGAGCTCGCCTGACGCAACTAAGGAGCCCACCTGCTGCAACTAAGACCCGGTTCGACCAAATAAATAAATATTAAAAAAAAAAAAAGCCCCTGATCTTTCCATTATTCCACTGAAGTAGCAGTGGCAGAAGAAGACTCTAGTACATTTACCCTGTTTTCATGTAAAAGTAGATTCTGCATCTAAACTCTGTTTTGTATAACTGAAACTCCTTTATGTGGCATTAGTTTAGGTTAAAGGCACTTGAGTTTTGGGGGGATGGGGAGTACTTTTCTCTTTCCAACAGTAATATCACTCTCAATTTAACCCAAAAATAGTAGACCAAGAAGACTTTACATAATACAACTACCTAGCTTTGCCAACTAAAGACATCTTTAGAAAAGTGACTCGAGATTTAGACCCTAACCATATAATACTGCTCTGAGGTTTCAGAGTACTGATACGAGTTTTCGTAATTTCTAGTACATTTTTACCAAGTACAGCTACCTCTAATTTTTCCTTGTAGTAAACAAAACTGTGATCTTCATAAAAACAGACTACATTATGCACTTTTTTTTAACCACAAATGGAACTAACATTATGCTAAGAGAGTAAAAGTTATGGTACTTGCTAAATATGTCTGAAGGCAAGTGCCTCACCACTGTCTAAGCAAATAATTACTCTACATTAAGAAACTTCAAGCTGGGCAGGAATTAGAGACAATCAGGAAATGCTATCGGTGAGAAATATAGAACTGTCTCATATATCTAAACTTAGGATTATCTTTCTCTCCCAAATATATGTATTTATTTTCCATAGTCTTCAAACTGCTGTCACCTTCAAAACACACTGAAAGTATACAGATCTTGGTAGCCTAGGCAACAGTGTTGTGAATGATGAAGATGTCAAAGTTATCAATAGGTGGCGTATACCATTGCAACGTATTAATAACTTTTAGAGCACATTAGGTCTGAAGACATCTCAGTCACCTAAAAATACTGACAGGGCCAAGCTCAGCAGACAGTCAAGGTTTACCTCATTTTTTTTTTTTAATATTTATTTATTTACTTATTTGGCTGCGCTGGGTCTTAGTTGAGGCATGCAGGATCCTTAGTTGCTGCATGCGGGATCTAGTTCCCTGACCAGGGATCGAACCTGGGCCCCCTGAATTGGGAGCGAGGAGTCTTAACCACTGGACCATCAGGGAAGTACCTACCTCATTCTTAAATACTATTTTGACTATAAGCTCATAGTAAGTAAAAGAGACCGATGTTTACTGACCTCTATTAGAGGCCTCTCCAACCGGATTTCAGTGCTTACTGTCATCACCCTTATGCTTGAGATATTTTTTAGATCGAAAAAAAATATATAGAGGAACACTGATTCATTTATTCAACATGTATTTTTGAGCACTAACTGTGAAATAAGCCTTAATCTCCATGAGAGAGATTAACAACAGAGAACAACACAGACCAAGTCCATACTCTTATAAGCCTTACATTCTTGGGCATTATCCCTCACAGAGCATCATGATTTTATCCGTGAGGTGTCCCAGTACATGTGTGACACGTGACAGGCTTACTGCTTGAGAAATATTCAGCTAAAGTATGCCAAGTTTTGAAAGCACAAAATAACAGTTTATGTGCTCAAAATTTAAAGGGTCATTTCAATGCAGAGAAATGTGTCTGAAATATCTATGTAAAGAAAGGAAATATGAGCACTGGTATATTTAAGTATCTTTAAAGATGAACGTCATTAAATATTAATTAAAATCAAAATTAATTTAAAATAAAATAAATATTTTTAAATAAAATAAGCTAAAGCTACAGTGGCCACTGAAATAAGTTGTATATAAATTTGTGAACTCATTTTAGAAATTGGTAGAGTGAAGTTTAAAATAATTAAAATAGTTTTTATTTGATCCAAAAATTTTTTTCATTTTCTCTTGGTAGGATAGAGACTAAAACATATCATGGAATGTGACTTGATTAGACACTAGTGGAGTGATTTAGCAAGACTTTCTTACACTAAATAGAGAAATCATAATAAAAATAAATTAACTATATGCATTTTATGGTGTAAAGCATGTTCCAAACTTCATCTAGATTCAGTTTCTAGAAATACTTGAAATAGGGAAGATTGATCACTTCTGAAAATTACTAGAATTTTTCTTCTTGATCATTATTAGCAATATCTGCCCATTTATTAATTCCCAACCCCATTTTTTCCCTTCAATACCTCTTCTGTTCTAGTTTTATAATGTTACTCCTAAAATCTTTGTGTATCAACTAACCTAGTTCCTAGACCGGTAGTGAATTTATTTACCTATTACAGCCAGCCAGGTTTGGGTCAGACATTACTGAGTCTCATTTTGAGTTGGGAGTGATGTCCTGTTTATCCTGGCATTGAGTACAGTGTGATACCCAGACATATGATTTTCTTTCTGAGTGAACTGGAGCCAAGGGGATGAGTGTGTCTGGCTCTCATTTGGTTGGAAGTCTGGTGTAGAGACAGGCTAGGCTGGTCACTGAATGAGTCACTGGTGCTGGAGACCAACACCGATCTTTGGATGGATCTTTGGATGGAACATCGTACCATGTGCCATGCACCACTTTTGCTGGACAAAAGTCCCTTGAGGGCTTTGTAAGAATAAATGGATAAAATTAAATTTCATCCCCATCAGTCTTATGAGACTAAATTTTAGATTCATCATTCTTTTCTGTTCCTAGTTCTCTTTAACTTCAGTGGTCAGGAAAGTCAGTTTGTTCCATTTCTTACACATTCAACAATGGAAAACAATCCTTGGAGCCTCTTTTAAGATTATATTAAATATAATTATCTGGGGCTTCCCTGGTGGCGCAGTTGTTTGTTGAGAGTCCGCCTGCCGATGCAGGGGACACGGGTTTGTGTCCCGGTGCGGGAAGATCCCACATGCCGCGGAGTGGCTGGGCCCGTGAGCCATGGCCGCTGAGCCTGCGCGTCCAGAGCCTGTGCTCCGCAACAGGAGAGGCCACAACAGTGAGAGGCCCACATACCGCAAAAAAAAAAAAAAAAAGAATTATCTGGTTTCAAGTAGTAAGACCCTAATTACTGTTGAAAGAAGGTACCTGAAAGATGTACCTTGAACCTACATCCAATTTGTTTTACTCAGACAACAACCAAGGGAAACATTCACTGACAGAAATACAATCTATAGTCTAATTTGGTATGCAATGATATTTTCAGCAAGGCTAATTCCAACCTCCCAGAGAAAAGACTAATCTTCTTTTGTTACTGACACAAAAGAAGCTATACTTCAATAGCTATACTTAATTTCTCATATGGCACTTGCTATGTTCTCCAAAAATAAAATCACCAGTAGACATTAAATATTTATAATGCCTAATATGGTTTTAAAACATAATACTACATTTATCTATTTCTCAAAGCAAGCACATGAGCTAAACTATTACTGTAATTTTTATTAATTAATTAGGCACAGAGAGCTCAGGAATTTACCTAAACAAAACATAAATCACAACCAGTGCTAAGATTAAGCAAATTTTACTGCAGTAAATACATCTATAAAATCTGCTGTTTAATGTGAAACTGTGACTAATACCCACATTTGCTATATGATACATATGGAAGTTGTTTTATCTTTTGCTTTGTCATTATCACTGGGTTTCTAATCCTTGTCCGATAAGAAATTGAAAAATTGTTATATTTCTCTTATTTTTGTTTCTGTTCTTTTTATTTACTCTTTCTGATTTAGTTTTACAGGCTGATTTGGTCTTAAAGATAGCAATCCTGTGCGTATATGTCTGCATGATAGCAAACGAGTGATTTTTCCTTCTATGTGTAGTAACCTTAATGTGTTTTCTTATAGGTTTTCTTTCTCCCTTGGGCTGTATTCTGAGTGCACACTTGGACTCAGTCACTTTGAAGTCTATACATTCTTGTACAAAACGCCATGTTTTGTGGCGCCACGGCTCCTTTCGGATTGAATCCTCCCTTACCCGGTCTCCCAAAGATATCAAAAATTTGATCAGAAGTCTTAAACTGGCAGCCTATGAGCCAAATTCATTCAGCAAATGTATTTCTATTGCAATGATTGTTGTGGGTTGTAGTGTTCTGTTTTTATCTCTGCAATATATTTTAACTGAATAATTTCACATGTAAAAATCAGGAAATTTGGGGCTTCCATGCTGGCGCAGTGGTTGGGAGTCCGCCTACCCGTGCGGGGGACGCGGGTTCGTGCCCCGGTCCGGAAAGATCCCACATGCCGTGGAGCGGCTGGGCCCGTGAGCCATGGCCACTGAGCCTGTGCGTTCGGAGCCTGTGCTCCGCAACGGGAGAGGCCACAACAGTGAGAGGCCCGTGTACCGCAAAAAAAAAAAAAAAAAATCAGGAAATTTCATATAGTAACCTGGCTTCTTTTGAAAAATTAATACTATTTGGCAACACGGAATCCACATCTTACAAGACAGAAATCTTCTGGGTGTAATGACCACTCTTTTAGCCGTGACTAGTAGACATCAGTTTACCATAAATGCCAGCAATTGCTATTTTTCTTACCTTGGCTCACTTTATTCATATATTAATTGCCTGGTCCAAGTAGCCATTTGAGAATGTAATGCATGTTTAATATGCATTCAAAGAACATTTGACCGAAATTTGTTGTTTCTTACTGATTTATAAAAATGCTTTTACTTTCAACCATTCCTTGGCTATTAATAGCCATGGGCCAGACTCATCTCTTTTCTATCTAAAAGTTCTTCTGCTGTTGGTCATGTGTCAGAACACATCACTGCCGAGTGCAGCAGTATTGATTTTACCTCTGAATCTCAGAACTCGTGACCAAACCATCACCAAATCTGTAGGCACTGAGTTGTGCTATCCTTTTTCCTGTGTAGTGTCCTTGGAAGTTGTCCTTCAAACTGCTGGACCTGCTGAAGTTGGCATGTTAGGCCAAGCCCTCCATCACCTCGCTAGCTCCCTCTTGTGGTCTCACCTTTTAGCTTATCCCAAAGCTCAGTTCTCTTTACTCCGCTCACATACAAATCTCAACTTTCCCAACCCTGTATCTTCCACTGTTACCAATTCTAAGTAGCAAAGCTTCAAAACTCAGCTACTTCTCAAGAGAAGTTTTTAGTGCTGTCCTCTTTTATGCTTTAAACAAGATTAAACAGTGTAAAACAATGTTCAATGTCAAAACTCCATGATAATTTCAGGTAGTCAAAGCAACTACTAAGAATTTCTTATCTTCCAATCCCACATCAATTTCCATGATTTATTGTCTCCTGTCAATATTATTTGCTGTAGATTAGCTACATGGGGCTTTATTATGTTGGCAGTAATGTGGACATTCTTTCTTCTTATTCATGCACCAGCAAATGCCCACCATGTTTTGCTTCCTGATGACCCCATGTGTGTCCTCACTAATTCCCTAATATAAAGCTCAGCCATGGAAACAAGGCAGACCATACTGCTGTGTCAGAAGGAATCATAGTATTTCTAATGAAGATTACAAGAAGGTGGTTTAGTTTACTGAAAAGAGCATGGAGTTTGGAATTGTATCCCAATTTGAATGCATAAGCTTCCACTGGGTGACTAGCTGGGCTGCTTTGGCAAATTAATTAACCATATCTATGCCTGACTTTTCTTTTTTGTAAAATAAAGCAAATGTGGACGATTCATACTGCTGTTGGAAAGATGAAGTTAATATATGAAAAGCACATAGCACGACACTTGGCATATAACATTCACCCGCAAAATGACAGCAAACCTTATCATCAACACTATTTTAGTGATGAAGACCAACAACAAAGCAACTTGCAATTTTATGCTTTTTAAGGCCTGGCTTTTTGGAGGTCCTTGTTTCAAGTCTCTTATTTAAAATATTAGTAAAAACATGTTGTTTTGGGTTTTCTATCTATCAACCAACATAAAAAAGCGGACAGGACGTTGGTAGGACATACGGTGTGAAAGCATGAGGCATGATTCTAAATGGTGAATCTACATTTCATCCAAAGAAACTGGCATGTGGTAAATTTCCTGCTTCAAAGATCAATATAAATATCAAAGCCAATATTTAAGTTCTCAAAACAGAAGCAGACAACTAGTTCCCTGATAAGTAAGGTGGTTTCAAGTTCTAGTTAGCCTGAGATAAGCCCTCATGATGTCTGTGTCCCACTAGCAGTGATTTCTTCCACTCTCAAAAGAGTCCAGTTTAGAAAATGTTTGTAACATAAAAAGATTGGACTGTTTAGCCTGTGGCTGACTTATGTAGCAAACTAAGAAAAACACTTGACTGTCCACGTATGATTTTTGAAATTCTGGCATCTACCTGTTTAAAGTGAGGACCTCTATAAATCTTCTGGATCCAACTGAAAACTGTGGTTATTCTGAGACCCTCCAGCATATGAAGAAGTGCTCTAAACTTAAAAGGTGATGTGGTAACTGCCAGCTATTGGCTTCAGTGATTGGCTATGATTTAATGCTGCAAAAATATGGACAGTAACCATTGGCTATGATTTAATGCTGGAAAAATATGGACAGTTACTTCATACCAAATGATTTTTGTACATCACAAAAAAGCACTGTTAGATACACACACACACAGACACACACACACACATATCCCACTTAAAGCTAAAATATGGGAAATTCACACAAAAAGTAATTCACACAAAAAGTAATTAAAATATAATCATTACTTTTGTAAACTAATCATTAACTATGAAAATATTTCCCATTTATATAGTCCTACTGCCACATTTAATTACCAAAGTACGTGTTCTTAGGGACACATAAAGCAGGCTGTGATTTATAAAAAAGATACCCCGAAGTCACACAGAAAGGCATCCCTCTTATTTCAGACAGTTACAGATTTTAAGAAGCAGTTATTTCATGAAGTATAAGTAACTTCTTAGACATACTCACTATCTTTGTATTTTCTTTCTGGTTTTTTTTACTTAATTAATTTATTTTTGGCTGCACTGGGTCTTCGTTGCTGCGCACGGGCTTTCTCTAGTTGCCGCAAGTGGAGGCTACTCTTCGTTGCGGAGCACAGGCTTCTTATTGCGGTGGCTTCTCTTGTTGCGGAGCGCAGGCTTCAGTAGTTGTGGTACACGGGCTCAGTAGTTGTGGCTCGTGGATTCTAGAGCACAGGCTCAGTAGTTGTGTTGCACGCCCGGGCTTAGTTGCACCGTGGCATATGGGATCTTCCTGGACTAGGGTCCGTGTCCCCTGCATTGGCAGGCGGATTCTTAACCACTGAGCCACCAGGGAAGTCCCTCTTTCAGTTTTTTTCAGGTAATCTCTTCTCTTCATTGGCTATCCATCGATCCCCTGGTCAGTATTTTTATTTATTACCAACAGTTCACTTATTTGATCCCAAAGAAAGATCAGATTTAATTGGTAAATTGAGTAGAAGCAATGAACTTGCTTAGAAGCAAGCAGTGACCACCAGCCACACCTTTACAGAGTTGAGAGGCCTTGTGGCCAAAAAATAGGTAAACTACTCCATGGTTATCATCCAAGAACATACTACCCAGTAAGGTTTTTCTGTACTACTCATTATCTACCTTGACATGGACCTGAGTTAAAGTAACTTTATTTATTTTTTAATATCTTTATTGAAGTATAATTGCTTTACAATGGTGTGTTAGTTTCTGCTTTATAACAAAGTGAATCATTTATACATATACATATGTTCCCGTATCTCTTCCCTCTTGCGTCTCCCTCCCTACTACCCTCCCTATCCCACCCCTCGACGTGGTCACAAACCACCTAGCTGATCTCCCTGTGCTATGTGGCTACTTCCCACTAGCTATCTATTTTACGTTTGGTAGCGTATATATGTCCATGCCACTCTCTCACTTTGTCACAGCTTACCCTTCCCCCTCCCCATATCCTCAAGTCCATGCTCTAGTAGGTCTGTGTCTTTATTCCCGTCTTACCCCTAGGTTCTTCATGACCTTTTTTTTTTTCCTTAGATTCCATATATATGTGTTAGCATACGGTATTTGTTTTTCTCTTTCTGACTTACTTCACTCTGTATGACCTGTATGCAGAAAATTATAAGACACTGATGAAAGAAATTAAACATGATACAAATATATGGAGAGATATACCATGTTCTTGGATTGGAAGAATCAACATTGTGAAAATGACTCTACTACCCAAAGCAATCTACAGATTCAATGCAATCCCTATCAAACTACCACTGGCATTTTTCACAGAAGTAGAACAAAAATTTTCACAATTTGTATGGAAACACAAAAGACCCCGAATAGCCAAAGCAATATTGAGAACGAAAAACGGAGCTGGAGGAATCAGGCTCCCTGACTTCTGACTATACTACAAAGCTACAGTAATCAAGACAGTATGGTACTGGCACAAAAACAGAAAGATAGATCAATGGAACAGGATAGAAAGCCCAGAGATAAACCCACGCACATATGGTCACCTTATCTTTGATAAAGGAGGCAAGAATATACAATGGAGAAAAGACAGCCTCTTCAATAAGTGGTGCTAGGAAAACTGGACAGGTACATGTAAAAGTATGAAATTAGAACACTCCCTAACACCATACACAGAAATAAACTCAAAATGGATTAAAGACCTAAATGTAAGACCAAACACTATCAAACTCTTAGAGGAAAACATAGGCAGAATACTCTATGACATAAATCACAGCAAGATCCTTTTTGACCCACCTCCTAGAGAAATGGAAATAAAAACAAAAATAAACAAATGGGACCTAATGAAACTTAAAAGCTTTTGCACAGCAAAGGAAACCATAAACAAGACAAAAAGACAACCCTCAGAATGGGAGAAAATATTTGCAAACGAAGCAACTGACAAAGGATTAATCTCCAAAATATACAAGCAGCTCATGCAGCTCAATATCAAAAAAACAAACAACCCAATCCAAAAGTGGGCAGAAGACCTAAACAGACATTTCTCCAAAGAAGATATACAGATTGCCAACAGACACATGAAAGAATGCTCAACATCATTAATCATTAGAGCAATGCAAATCAAAACTACAATGAGGTATCATCTCACACTGGTCAGAATGGCCATCATCAAAAAATCTAGAAACAATAAATGCTGGAGAGGGTGTGGAGAAAAGGGAACCATCTTGCACTGTTGGTGGGAATGTAATTTGATACAGCCACTATGGAGAACAGTATGGAGGTTCCTTAAAAAACTAAAAATAGAACTACCATACGACCCAGCAATCCCACTACTGGGCATATACCCTGAGAAAACCATAATTCAAAAAGAGTCATGTACCAAAATTTTCATTACAGCTCTATTTACAATAGCCAGGACATGGAAGCAACCTAAGTGTCCATCAACAGATGAATGGATAAAGAAGATGTGGCACATATATACAATGGAATATTACTCAGCCATAAAAAACGAAATTGAGTTATTTGTAGTGAGGTGGATGGACCTAGAGTGTGTCATACAGAGTGAAGTAAGTCAGATAAAGTAACTTTAAATCAATGCTACCCTATAGTATGTGCTGGTAAAGTAAAGCTCCATTACATTTCAGTATTAATCCTGCACTGGAATATGCCCTGAATTGTAGGTGCCAGTCATCCCACCAGCCACCCCACCCGCCCGTGCCTCATCCTGCCAATCTCTTACTTTCTCACCTCAGATTGAAAGCCCTACCAAATAACTCTCAAGGATAAGCAAAGCCGTTTTCAATTACTTCTTAGTACTCTGTGTTTTTCTAAAGTATTTTATTCCTTTTTGTTTAAAATCTCTTCTCTGTTTGTCATTATAAACAATAGAAACAAAAATAAACATTTTTCTGCATCTCCATTTTTATGTCTCTCACATTTGAAATTTGTTTCATTCAAAGTAATTTGTTATATAAAAGGGCCTTTGAAGTCTTTTATTTAGTGTCCCCTACATTGCTCCATGTGGAATAAGTGTTCTAATTTTCCATTTTACTTTCCACATTATTTCAGGAACATCAAGTGAGAATGAAATCTTGATTAAAAGTACATTGTTTAAGTAAATTATAGGGACTAATTACCTTTGGGGTAGAATTACACATTTTAAGTAGCTGAACACAATCGATACAGGCAGACCATTCAGATAACTAAATTGGAATTTAAAAATCTGATTATTTTCTTTATATATAAATCCCTCTCCTCTCTTTTATTCTATGTTGAGAATTATTGATATGCTTTGATTTGATACAGAAATTCACATTGTCTTTGGACTATAATTATTTCATTTTTACTAACTTGTCTCCCAAGGTATCTGCACTGCAAGAATATGTTGGGGTCTATTCTAAAAGAGTCCTCCAAATCTCGTCAAATGTACTTTCTATGATGTAACTACACAGATAGAATTACCTTAGAGGGGAATATAAGTACAGTTGTTTTTTTTTAAAGGGAAAATGTATTGTCACAAAATTACAAAGCCACAGATAGAAATCATCTACCATACACTGTACCAGCTCAGTAAATATGCAAGACCACAACTGTTTTAACACCGTCTACTTCCTGGTTGGGCAGCTAGAAGAAGCATAAGGAAATATTTTAACAAATAAAATTCTAATTCCAAACCATGGTGATCAAAGGAATGTAACCTACATCTCCTATATCTTAACTATAGTTGGGTCCTTTAAGGTAGCTATTAGATGACGCGGAAGCTGTCTTTTACTGGAAATGAGAACAAAGTATCCTTCTTTGTGTCAAAGACATGAATTTACTGTTTAGAATCAGAAATAGTCTTAGAAACATTTAGACCTGGGACTTCCCTGGTGGTGCAGTGGTTAAGAATCCGCCTGCCAATGCAGAGGAAATGGGTTCGAGCCCTTGTCCGGGTAGATCCCACATGCTGCGGAGCAGCTAAGCTCGTGTGCCACAACTACTGAGCCTGTGCTCTAGAGCCCGCGAGCCACAACTACTAAGTCCATGTACCACAACTACTGAAGGCTGTGCACCTAGAGCCCGTGCTCCGCAGCAAGAGAAGCCACTGCAATGAAAACCCTGTGCAGCACAACGAAGAGTAGCCCCTGCTCACCACAACTAGAGAAAGCCCACGCGCAGCAACAAAGACCCAACGCAGCCAAAAAATAAAATTAATTAATTAATAAAAAATCAATTAGACCTGTTTTCCAATGCCTGTATAGTTCAATATTAGCCATGAAAAAAAAATTAAAAGTTGAATTTCTCAGATAACCTTCCAAATTTAAATAGGAGATACTAAGTTTTCCAACAGCACAATTCATGCATCTGCCTAGTGATACATTTTATACTTAACATTAATAGACTTACAAAGACAAAGCTCAATTCAAAATACAATGCTACACTAGGTATCACCTTATAGGTAGCCAGTAAAAGACAGCTAATGACAAACTCTCCAAAACAAAAGTTGTTAGACAACTTTGTTAGACAAAATTGTTTCTTTTATATTCTGGTAATCAAATTAAATATTTGTGCAAGAAAATTCAGTTAATCTTTGAGAAAGTACCAGAGGCAGGACTATAGCCCACTCTGTAGAAATAAAATTACCCTTTGACTGATGAAGAACACCTGATGATTTTACATTTTAAATCATCAACTAACATCATAGACCCTTTGAATGTCATCACAATTTTATATTTAAAGATGATCGCATTATTTTCTTTTCAGTAACAAAGTCTAAAGGGGATACTGTCTTTTTATTATCAGTAAGTGACATGGCTAGTAATGCTACCTCCTTCCCTGAAGAAATATGTTCGTTGATGCATTCTTTAATATTCATTGCTCAACTTACGTATAGGAGAAACATAAAAATGATCCATTTGGAAATATTTCTAAACATCTCTTTTTTGGAAAGGTTTGGTTAACTTATTTATACTATTTGGCATCCCTTGTATGGGTCCCGTATTCTACTTAGAATTAATTGCTAGGAAAAAACACTTCCTTCATCATAAAATAATACTTACACATTCAGCATGTTTCCTTTCTTGCTTTAGATCTTAGAAAGTTTGAGGTGAAATGAAGTATTAACCTATAATAACTGAATATAAAATAATAAACCTGTTTATCATCTGTTTAAAAAGTGATTTTCTTATTTTAATTCATAAGGTATATATTGTTTCATATTTATTTTAAACTATATTAACATTTTGGGGAAGTGGGCAGAGGAACATAATTATATTTTGTTGAATTTAATCCCAAAATAATTTAGTATATTTTGATCCCAAAGCTTTATGTGGTATCAACACTATAAATAAGTATAAACATGCATACCTAAATAAACATAATTATTTTTATGTAAGGAATACCTTTAAAAGAGCAATACAAAATATTAGACTGATAATAGATAGAAAGATGGAAATGGACAGAGGAATTGTGATGTAATTTTATTAGTTAGTAAAATGTTGTTAATGTATGGGAATTTATTACACAATGATGGTGGCATTTCAAGTGACAGAAACTGGTTGATTTTATAAGGTGGATTATAATATCACCTGAAAAAAAAATAAAGTGAGATACATACCTCACTCTTTACCCCAAAATAAATTACAGATATTAAATACAAAATATTAAACTAAAAGAAATTGTGGAAGAAGTTTTACAGTATTGGAGAAGGCTTGTTTTAATGACAAAAAGTTCAAAAATATATAAGAAATAAAATATAAAAATACAAAAATCAACATATAAAATAATTCTACAAGCAAAACAAAAGATAAATTAGAATTTGGGGGCTTCCCTGGTGGCGCAGTGGTTGAGAGTCCGCCTGCCGATGCAGGGGACATGGATTCGTGCCCCGGTCTGGGAGGATCCCACATGCTGCGGAGTGGCTGGGCCTATGAGCCATGGCCGCTGGGCCTGCGCGTCCAGAGCCTGTGCTCCGCGGCGGGAGAGGCCACAGCGGTGAGAGGCCCGCATACCGCAAAAAAAAAAAAAAAAAAAAAAAAATTAGAATTTGGGAAAAATGATAACTCTTTTTAACAGTTAAGGAGTTGATATTCTTAATATGTCCAGCATTCATATGAATCAGCTGGGAAAAGACCAACAGTCCAGTGAACAATTGGGAAAACCAGATGCATGTGGGGAAAATCTCAACCTCAGTTATACAAATTAAACCTCAGTTTTATGACATATTATAAATATATTAGTATAGTTCTTAAAATCTAATGGCACAATATATTCATGAGGGTGTGAGGAAAACATGCACTCGCATGCACTGCTAGTGGAAATATAGAATTATACAACCATTTTAGAGGCAATTTGGCAGTATTTCTCAAAATTGAAAATGCATAATTCCTTTGGCCTAATAATTCCTCTTCTAGGAATCTGTCCAATGGACATACTCACACACCATCTAAATGATGTCTGTACAAGAAGATTCATTTGGAAATAACTTAAATGTCCATCTGGTCAACTCAATTATTATACATTCTCACAGCCATTAAAATGAGTAAGGTAGATCTTTCTGTGCTGATATGGAATGAAGGTGTGTGTGTGTGTGGTTATGTGATATGAGAAAGGCTGAAACTGACATGTGTAGGATGAAATCATTTGTGGTAAAACATAAAAGACAGGAAAACAAAAAGAAATCATGCTGAGATATCTTCTCTAGGGAGATGTGATCGGCTGGGATTCTTTGGCTGGCAACAAGCAGCAGGTGGAAGATATACTTTTCAGTTCTCTACTTGTATATCTTAAAATCTAGGCTGTTTGTGTGTGTACATGCTGATTTGAATAGTATATCTGATTTCTATTAGATATTTACTAAATGTTGCCTTTAGGAATTTAAATTATATTATTCTTACTCTTCTCAATTTAGTTGCTCTACACTGAAAGAAATTTGGTATATGACCATACTAACGAATCTTATGTATCAAAGAGTATCAAAATGTTTTTTATAGGATCATAAAGCAAGTTTTTTTCCTAAGACAATAGCATGATACTTAAATAACTCAGTAGACATAGGGTGCATGACCCTGTTCTTCAACTTAATATGTATGTAACTACAGCAGGTCACTTAAGCTCCATTTCCTCATTGTTAAACAGCTAAAACTTGTTCTAACAATATTGTGAGAGTTCAGTGACATAATATATGTAAAATTGCTTTGTAATATAAAAAATAATATAAATGTAAATTATTATTATAGGAAATGTGAATTTTTCAGATGGACACTTTAATAAAGCATGTGTTTAGATTAGATCAGCAGCAAAATTATTACAGATCTATTTCCTTACTTCTACCTCTAGGCACAAATGTCCTTGTGCTAGCCTTGCATTAAATGAAAGCTTAACTGTAGCTGCTTTTCTCCCTCAATCTGTCCTGAGAACTCTGTTAATAAATTAACTGTGCCTTTGCATTTCTTTCAGATCTCTCCAGACTACCTCCTTCTGTATCAGGAAAAGCATAATAGGTTAATTTCTAAACCCAAGGGAAATGCATATTTACATATTAATGGTGGTGAGGTTAAATCCCTTAATAAGACATTTTATGGATCTTTCTATAACTATGTCAGACTTTCATGGGAGCTGTTTCGGGGCACAGTGGTCTTAAAGAATAAAGGAAGATGTGTGATTACCTTAGCTGGCTTGAGAGAAACTCTACTTGTACGGAAAAGTAGTTCACTTCTGGAATTGAAGCAAATGTAGACATTTTTGATACAAAATGTTCTATATGAATGTGAAAATTACTAAATGCAAATGACCCAGCCTGATGAAAGATTGAAACAATATCACTATTTAAATGCAACATGATTTTTAATGCCTTTCATGAAAATCTCATTTTACTAGAAATGGCACTGGAGCTGTGGGAAAGCCACACACAGTCCTTAAATTAAAATGATATCTAAGTGATCTCGCAGTGTCTATTAGAACAAGTTTTAACATGTTATAATACTATTTTTTTACAAAACTTAGAGCACACTATCAAGGCCTCCCTACTTCACCACAAATTCTGCCATTTTCAAGCATTTTCTCGTAATAATAGAACTTTGAGTAGAAGCAATTTCATAATCAAAACAGTTACAATAGAACATTCTTTTTGGTAGAGAGAACAATAGATCTGAGAACTGATTAAATATGATTGTTCAGGCACGTTAATATTGGGGAACACTTATAAGTTTCCAGTTTTCACTTTCCCTTGGCAGCATATATGTGATGAGTGGAGTTTTAGTTTGGGCAGGATGATACTTGGGGAGGAGATGGGTGATGATGTTCAATGTAGGACAACTTCTCCTGCACTGGGATCAGTCCAAACTGGCTTCTAAGAACTGAAAAGCAGAAAGGCTAAGATTTGTACTCCATCTGCTTCATGTACTGTTATGACATAAGTCGTATCCTAGTTATAGCCACTTATTTTCTTCATTCTTATATGGGCAACCCAACTACTTTTTATAGTATCACATCAGAAAGTTCTAGAGAGCAGATGTATTTAATGTGACTTCATTGCAGTAATTTGGAGATATAAGTATTGTTCCTTGAAGAGGATTGGGAATTGATGGCAAAGGAAGCCTAGTCATTACTTTTTTCACTTATATAATGCTACATCAGGAGCATGACCCCACCCTGGAGGAGACTGATTGATTCCTGTAATACCAGCTGATCACTGCAGTTTACCTAACTGATTTCTGAGTCACAGAGGGCTTGCTTGCCAAGACCACTGTGTCTTATTTTCTGTTATTTTTATCATATCTAGTGTCTCAAGTCAGTGTTTAACCTGTCTATGACAATCCATTTTCTACGTGATTCTTAGAACTTACATGTTTCTGTGAAATCAGGTGTGTCAAAACCATCTCCCCGCACCACACATATTATCTGGAGGGATACGAAGTAACCACAAAATTACCTATTAGAAGCCTTCCCCCACATCTACCACCAGGGGGCCTTCTTCTAGAATGATAACCCAGACCTTGTGATACCTGTTCAAGTGAGGGATTTCTGTTGGGAGTAAGTCTGGCCTTGGTTGCAGGGAGTAGATTGTCCTCGTAGAGGCTGGAAAATCTGAAGCAGAAGTTAGAAAAAAGCATTCCCAAAGGCAGGGGATTGAGGATGGGAACTGAGTATATTCTCTGAAAGACTCTCTGGAAAGTATTAATTTACAAACTTTGGCAAAAGTCATATACTGTGTACAGTTGAGTGTTTTGTTTTATATTATAAATTAGCTTTTGGTGTTTTATGTGCTTGCTTAATTTTACAGACATGGCACTGCTGCATGCATGTACATTTTAGCTTTCTAAAGATATATTTTGACATGCTTTCTATATCCTTATACAGAGCTGCTTCAATAATGTTTTCATCCCTGTTTGTATTCCAGGGTATGCTATGAAGGCACTATAACTTATGTAACCAGTTTTCTCTTGTTTTTTTTTTAACAAGCAATATGGGGATGTAGAAAACAAAAAAAAATAAAACGTCTTTTGTTGGTGTTATGACAGTCTCAGAAAATGAGCATTTTTGCAGAACACTCTAGGGTAAAAGGAGGTACTTATGGCCTGTGATGATGACCCGGAGTCTCAGGCTACACTAGCTCCTGCCTGGTTACTCTGCTGCTGAGGTCTCAGCCCATGACTAACTTATCTATGGCATAGAGGTTGGGAATGCTGCACCTATGTATAATTTTAAGTGCTTTTCTCTCTAATAGTGTAATTCTCTTTTCCCATCCTATCCCTTCAATAAATTTGATTTCTCCAACATTCTGCAAGGTTATTACTAGAGACCAAGTGTCAAGCTAGAAAAAGACACATGGTCCACTCTGACAGCCACCTCTGTTTTCGTATCATATTCACCTACGTTTCTGGTGGAGAATTGATGCTGATCTCATTCTCTAAGTCTATCCTGATAGCAGTATTGATAGAACTACATAACTGAACAGATGTGGAAGTGCAGGAGATTTGGACTCAAGTGATGGTATGTCTCTGGCCCTCCTGGCTCCCACTGCTATCAGTGTCTTGACACAGCAGTGAGGAGAGAAAACCAACAGAGATGTTACACATTACATACTAAGCCAACAAATATGTGTTCAAGGGCACACTTTCCAGCTTCCAAATTATGCTGGCACTTTATCACCCTTAGTTCTCACTGAGTTTTTATTGTTTTGCTTTTAATGAGCATCTTGACAGGAGGATAAACAGAAACTGAAGCACAACACTGTAAACCCTGCTTCTAACAGCAACCTAAAGAAACATTCAGTAGCAGGAGGGTAGAGTAAGAAATTTATTTTTGATTATTTGCATATTTAAACTCCAGAAGTTATCTGAGTCTTCCATTTGGACTAGTAATTCAGAATTATTTACATTTGACTCTTTGAATATTAAATCATCTTTTGGGACCTAAATGGTCTCAAGATGTGTATGAGGTGTTACAGCAATAATATAATAAATGTAGATGATTTGTATATTCAAAAAAGCTAGAATTACTAGTGAGAATTAAAATTTAATTGCACAAATGTGTTATCAATGTGTGAGTCCAAATTTTATTGACAGACCTAGAAAATAGTTACAATAACAATGCAAATGTATAATGAAAACACTGCCCTTGTCTGAAAAATAAGGAGCATGTGTGAAGCATATGTATATGGGAAACGCATAAGAAATATTAAGGAAGTTATTTTGACTGCAATACTTGAAAATATATAATTTTATGGATTCCTGTATTCTATAGAAGTTTCATGGGTTCAGATACAGTTTTCATATAAAATTGGTTATTTTTATAATCTTAAAAACCTACTATTCCAGTAAATTTTTTTTTTGGTTTAGTTGGAATTAATTTTGTTTCCCCTGTATTTCTGTGACTCCTAAAAAAAGTCACTCCCTACAATGAGTCACTACAAAATCTCTTGCACATTTTTTCTCAAAACCATTTTCAAAACTATTATTTCTTTTTTTTTTTTTTTTTTCTTTTGCGGTACGTGGGCCTCTCGCTGCTGTGGCCTCTCCCATTGCGGAGCACAGGCTCCGGACGCGCAGGCCCAGCGGCCATGGCTCACGGGCCCAGCCGCTCCGCGGCATGTGGGATCCTCCCGGACCGGGGCACGAACTCGCGTCCCCCGCATCGCCAGGCGGACTCTCAACCACTGTGCCACCAGGGAAGCCTCTATTATTTCATTTTTATACATTTACACATGAGATACGTTTGATCATTTTACAGGTATGGAAATTGATGCCCAAAGTCTTGCCTGAAGCACTGAAATCTGTATTAGAACTTCATTTTCCCTTTTCTAACTTAATAAATTTTCTACTAGGTTATATTGCTTTCTGGAATAACAATCTCATCATTCCTATATATGTATATATATATATATATATATACATATATAAAATATGATGTAAATCATGGTATTGTTATGAGTAGGCAGTAGTTAAAAGTCTATATTTTTATTTAATCCCCTTTCTTCTTGCATTTCTCAGGCATGCCTCTTATACCTATATTTCCCTTAAACAATTCATTTTTCAGATACGTCTGTTTTCACAATACACATTTTACATTTTCTTAAACTGTTTACTTCTCCTTTTGCTTTATCATTTTTAACATCAGCAAAATCAAATATCTAAGCCTTTATTTTTATTTATCTTTCAGCAGAAAAACGTGTTTGCACAAATATGAAATATCATGTGACTTTGGGGACAGTATTTAGTCATGTTTTGGAAGATAAAGATAAATGTTTTATCAGATCAAATAACCTGGGAATTTAAGATGACAGCAGAGAATGTGTGCTTCAGAGATAAATATGACATTGTTACAAATAATACGAGAGGATCTGTAAGTAAATGGCTCCTCAGAATCATAGTATATTTTAAAAGTAACATCTGTGTACTCTAATATAAAACAATAGTTGTAACAGAATAAGATGAGATATAAATGTACTTTATGTATTTTTTTTTCTTCTCCATCACTACCATGGTGTAAGACAGTATCATTTTTTACCTGAACTGGTCTAATTCCATTATTCTCTTAGAAAATAATTCCTTATACTTGAGCCACAATGATCTTTCTAAACTGAAATGGGATCATCTCACTCTCCTTCAGTGATATATCTTAACATCAGCATGAAGGCCAAACTCCTTATTAAGTCTGATATGATAGGACTGTAAATCTACATTGAGCCGTCCTCAACCTACAGCACCTTATGACTGGAGCACCCCATCTCTTACAGGACCTCATGCCTAGTTAGCTCTTACTTGAATATCTCTTGACCTTCAACATCTTCCCTGAAAAATAATGCTGGGTAAGGTGTGCCAGTAGCACCCTGAATAAATTCCTAGCTGATAGTTTATCTCACTAATTGGAATTATTTGCTTATCCTTGTTCCCACTTGGCTCCATTCCTTATGAATACAGACTGACATTCGATCACTAGTATATCCTAGGATGTAAAAAATAGCTACCCTGTTGAATTGTTTTTGAAGGGAAAGAAAAACAAATTGTTTTTGTCTTTTGTTTAATAAAAATTGGACTAATGGATGTCTATAGTTGCAGCTAATCTCACTCTTCTAGGAACTGTGACTATCTTGGCAAATACTATTGCTGTTCAGCATTGTGAATACTGCATGTCGTGAATATACATGGTCACTCCTGTCTAGTTAAATTTGTATGTATTTACTCAAATTAAGTTGTAAGTTTATTCTGATTCTCAACTTGAGATATATGCTATACACTTTACATTTCCAGAGTTATTTCAGTTTTGATTATGACGCAGAAGATACTAAAACCAAAGGAAATATTACATGAATTAATGATATAATACAGTATAGTAACACAGGCAACATATTATTCCTGATCAGCTTCCTGTCAGAGCTAAAATGGAACTAGTAGGCCTGCTTTATGGAAAAGCACTGATAAAGAATTTTCATGACTGGTGATACATCTGAGTTGGCTTCCTACAAAACAAATTCTTCAGGTACACAGTGACTTTCCCAAAGAACACATTTGCATGATCTTCAGGTTCACTGGTGGAGAGACTCTAAATAATAATCAGGTTACAAAGCTGGAGAAAGGCATTTTAGATTGCCATATAATTTGCACTGAGAACTTTGAGAATTACAAGAGAGGCTGAGCCTTAGAAATCCTTCTTGTACAATAATGGAAATAATTAGGAAGGCTTCAAACAGTCTTTCTCTGTAAAAGTTTAGTGTCCTAAATGTGAAAAAGCAAGAACACCAAAAGTTGTTTAATGGCTTTGTTGAACAGATCTAATGGGGCAAGTTTTACCTTGATACAAATTGGATCTTGGCTGATGGAAACTGAAGCTACTGTTGCAAAGAACATTCAGATTCTTGCATACTTTTTACCGACTTGAAAAACTGTGTGAGAAAGTAATGATACACCTGCCTTAAATCGGCCTCTCAAACTTGATATTTATTTAGAATTAAACTGGAAGTCTTTGCAAAGTGAGCAAAAAGAAAATATTTCAAATGTTTATATTAATTTTACAACTTTTCCATAGCTCATTTGTATAGTCAAGGCAGAATCTCAATTATATTAGAAAAACTAAGGTAATCAAATAGTCAGAGAGGAACTTTGAACCTAATGTCTGGATTTCTGAACTCTAACTTTACATATTCCATTGAATTATAGTTTATCCTTTGGATATTTTCAACTAAACATATTTATAGAATTTCCATTTTATTATTACATTCCAAGATAATATTTATCAGCATTGGGAAGAACAAAATCAATTTGAGTTAATGTAGGGAAACCACCCATTCCAAAATTTGGTTGTCTACTTCTGTACACTATTGGCAACATTAGAAGTGTGGTCTCGATTTGTGAGCAAGACAACAATAAAGTCAATATCAACTAGTCCCCGACATAATTCAGTCCGAATCCAAAAATCTTACAAAGTAAGAGCATAAATAAACTGAAGCAGGTCCAGCTGCTAGGGACGATTTCCTAGCATTGTAGCTATTTTGGAACCTATTCAAATAATATTTGAAAAGTGTTTGTTAACATTTATGCTTTACTTTCCACATTTAGGAGGTCAGATCTATGAGGACAAATTTTAAAGTCTTAAGAGAACTATTCAAATTAACCTATGCTAGAGATTTGACTATTACATGTTAACCTCCCTAATAAATTTGGATGATATTGCTATACGTTCAGATTTATTACAAATATTAAAATGTTGTAGACACCACTCACAAAAATTAACTCAAAATTGATTAAAGACTTAAATGTAAGACCTGAAACCGTAAAACTCCTAGAAGAAAACATAGGTCTTGGCAATGATTTTTTAGATCTGACACCAAAAACAAAGGCAATAAAGTAAAAGTGCACAAATGGGACTACATCAAACTAAAAAGCTGTGATGCACAGCAAAAGAAATGATCAACAAAGTAAAAAGGCAGCCTATGGAATGGGAGAAAATATTTGCAAAGCATATATCTGCAAAGGGGTTAGTATCCAAAATATAGAAATAACTCATCTCAATAGCAAATAATAATAGTAGTAGTAATAATAATCTAATTAAAAATAGGCAAATGACCTGAATAGACATTTTTCCAAAGAAGATATATAATGGCCAAGAGGTACATGAAACGGTGTTCAATATCTGGTATCATTAGGGAAATACAAATCAAAACCCAATATATCACCTCATGCCTGTTAAATGGCTATCATCAAAAAGACAAGAAATGACAAATGCTGAGGAGACTTCGGAGAAACGGCAACCCTTGTGCACTGTTGATGAAAATGTAAATTGGTGCTGCTACTACGGAAAACAGTATGAAGGTTCCTCAATAAATTAAAAATAGAACTACCATATGATCCAGCAATCCCACTTCTGCATATAATTCCAAAGGAAACAAAGTCACTATGTCAAAGAGATATCTGTTCCCTCATGTTCAATGCAGTGTTATTCACAATAGTCAAGACATGGAAACAACCTAATTGTACATCGACAGATGAAAATTATATTCAGCCACAATATTATTCACCCACAAAAAAGAAGGAAATCCTGCCATCTGAGATAACATGGATGGATCTTGACAGCACTATGCTAAGTGAAATAAGTCAGACAGGGAAAGACAAATACTGTATGATCCCACTTATGTGTGAATCTAAAACAAACAAACAACAACAAAACTCACAGAAAAAGAGATCATATCTGTGGTTGCCAGAGGTGGAGATGGGGCTGGGGAATTGGATGAAAGTAGTCAAAAGGTACAAAATTCCAGTTATAAGATAAATAAGTACTAGGGATGTAATGTACAACGTTATAGCTATAGTTAACACTGCTGTAATGTATGTTTGAAATCTGTTAAGAGTCGATCCTAAAAGTTCTCATTATAAAAAGAAAAAAAAACTTTTTTTTTGTTTTTGTATCTACACAAGATAATGGATGCTAACTAAACTTATTGTAGTAATCATTTCACAAGATATGTAAGTCATTTTGCTGTATACCTTAAACTTATACATTGCTGTATGTCAATTATACCTTGATAAAACTGAAAAAAAAATTTAAGTTGTGGCAAAGGCTTTCTATATGTCCTGAAAAATAGGACAAGGCAATTATGTAGAAACATCTCAATAATTTACAGCAAAGTGTTTATTGGAAATATTCAGGTTGAAAATGATCTCTATTCTTTTCCTGATAAAAAATAGTTTCTAGCCCATGAGTACATCCTTTTTTCTTCTTTCTCCTGAAAAATATAGGTAGGAAGATAAATAGCTGATTCTTAAATTCTCTGCGTGGGTGTGTGTATGTATAAATTTTAGTAACATCTATTAGTTTTAGTTTCTACAAGTCAGCTAACACTAGTAAAATCCGTAAGTGATACAATGGTGCTCTTGTTTGACATGGGCTGCCAAGAGCAAGTTTATTGGTTTAAGCAACTCTTCACAGAAATGCAAACACTCATCATTGCAAATCTACTGAGGGAAAGAAGAGTGAAAGCAGAAATTGTTTTCTGCCATATTTCCCATATAAATTAATCAGTTCTCACTTTACACCTGTAATGTTGTTAATGGTTCTTGGGAAAATAGGCCTTAAAATTCAAATTAAATAGTTATTCATTTCTCCATTTGTTGTTATTTTAACAAATTTACCAAGATTTTACAGTGGTACTTTATTTTGCTGCCTCTTAATGTGACTTCTTCATGGCCTCTCTATTAAATTTCATCTATTGCAGATACGTGGATAACTAACTTTCAAGTGATACCTGATCAAAGTCTCTATACTTAACTGTCTCTAGCAAAAAGAATTGTACTTATTCCAGATCAATTATTTTTGAGAATACGTGACTCAGGAAATTTTAGTTATTGCATTTCTCCCCAAATTATGAATAGAATTGTTTGAGTCTCCCTTTTAGTCTAATTTTAAGAACTCTCAATATTTTATAAGCTATTATCTACATTTCCAATGCTATCAAGTACCTTCAGAGCACATTCAAAACCGTTATCCTTCTTTTGCTTTTGGGTTAGGATCACTTGAACAAAAAGCCACACAAAAGAATTTCAGAATCAGCAAAATGCACCTTGAAGTCAAAATTATTCCCCCTTCCTGAACTGT
This sequence comes from Monodon monoceros, assembly GCF_005190385.1. NCBI lineage: Eukaryota > Metazoa > Chordata > Mammalia > Artiodactyla > Monodontidae > Monodon > Monodon monoceros. Next base: position 19,360,632 of record NW_021703773.1, read on the forward strand.
TTTGAAGTTATAATAAACTTCCTCAACAGACTTGAAATTTCACCATTGAGATAACTCTTTTGAGCAAACAAGAGATCCAGAATGCTATCTTCTAAGTATGACAGATAATATATATGGGGAGAAATCTCAACCAACATAGCCCAGTCCAGTTGCAGGCAAGACTAAGAACCAGACATTTTTTGATGCTTTGAACATAACTGTTAAAATTTTTGTTTCCTTTCAGAACACTCTCTGAATCTTTTTCTTCACTCTTCCTTCCTTTCTATCTTCTGATATGTTCAATTCTTCATGTGCCCCTACTATTTTGACTGCCATCCAATCTCCTTTATTCTGCTGTCACTATCTTGAAACTTCATTCTTTATGTACTGTTGAAATTTTTCACTCACCAGTTTTCTTCCTCCTGAAATTTGGCCACTTCTCCCACCAAACTCCAAACACCACCCTCCAAAACCAGACCTAAACTTCACATCTTATACAAATATTAACTAAAAATGGATCATAGATCTATATAAATGGAAAACTAGAAAACTTCTAGAAGAAAATACAAGAAAAGATTTTCCCATGCTAAGAACAAAGAGTTCTTAGACATGACACAAAGGCACGATCTATATATAAAAGACAAAAATTGATAATACGGACCATCAAACTTAAAAACTTTTGCTCTATGTATGAACCTGTTAAGAAGATAAAAAGCTAGCCATCAAGAGGAAAACATAGGCAGAACACTCTATTACATAAATCACAGCAAGATCCTTTTTGACCCACCTCCAATAAAAATGGAAATAAAAATAAACAAATGGGACTTAATGAAACTTCAAAGCTTTTGCACAGCAAAGGAAACCATAAACAAGACAAAAAGACAACCCCTCAGAATGGGAGAAAATATTTGCAAATGAAGCAACTGACAAAGGATTAATCTCCAAAATATACAAGCAGCTCATGCAGCTCAATATCAAAAAAACAAACAGCCCAATCCAAAAATGGACAGAAGACCTAAACAGACATTTCTCCAAAGAAGATATACAGATTGCCAACAAACACATGAAAGGATGCTCAACATCACTAATCATTAGAGAAATGCAAATCAAAACTACAATGAGGTATCATCTCACACTGGTCAGAATGGCCATCATCAAAAAATCTACAAACAATAAATGCTGGAGAGGGTGGGGAGCAAAGGGACCCAGCAATCCCACTACTGGGCATATACCCTGAGAAAACCATAAGTCAAAAAAGAGTCATGTACCAGAATGTTCATTGCAGCTCTATTTACAATAGCCAGGATATGGAAGCAACCTAAGTGTCCATCGACAGATGAATGGATAAAGAAGATGTGGCACATATATACATTGGAATATTATCCATAAAAAGAAACGAAATTGAGTTATTTGTAGTGAGGCGGATGGACTTAGAGATTGCCATACAGAGTGAAGTAAATCAGAAAGAGAAAAACAAATACTATATGCTAACACATATATATGGAATCTAAAAAAAAAAAAAAAGATGCAGACGTAGAGAATGGACTTGAGGATATGGGGAGGGGGAAGGGTAAGCTGGGACAAAGTGAGAGAGAAGCATTGACATATATACACTACCAAATGTAAAATAGCTAGCTAGTGGGAAGGAGCTGCATGGCACAGGGAAATCAGCTCGGTGCTTTGTGACCACCTAGAGGGGTGGTATAGGGAGGGTAAAAGGGAGCGGATATGGGGATATATGTATACATATAGCTGATTCACTTTGTTGTACAGCAGAAACTCACACAACATTGTAAAGCAATTACACTCCAATAAAGATGTTAAAAAAAAAAAAGCTAGCCATCAACTGGCAGAAATATTTTTAAATCATATATCTGAGACAGAATCTTTGTACAGAATATATTAAAAAATTCTCTAATCTCAAGAAAACACCAACTGAATGAGAAAATAGACAAAAGACGGTATAGAGATGGCAAATAAGCATATGAAAAAAAGATGTTCACCATCATCCATTAAAGAAATGAAAATTAAAGCAACATGAGATACTATTGCATACCTATTTAAATGGCTAAAATTTTAAAATACTGAAATTACCATGTGCTAACAAGGTTACAGAGAAACTGGATTTCTCACACATTGTTGAAGGAAATGTAAAATATCACATAGTCTTGGAAAGCAGTTTGGGGCTTCCTATGAAGCTAACAACACACATGATACAACCCAGCCCTCCTTGGTACTTATCCTAGAGACATGAAAGAATAGTCACATGGGAACATGTACACAGATGTTCATAGCCACCTTATTTGTAGTAGCCAAAAGCTGGAAGCCACCCCAAAGTCCTTCAACTGGTGAACAGATAAACTGTGGTGCAGTAAATACAAAAAAACAAACTATTGATACACACATGATTTAGAAGGATTTCAACGACTCTATGCCTAATGAAAAAAAGCCAATCTCAAAACGCTGCATGTGATATGATTTTGTTTATATAATGTTCTTGAAATGGCAAAATTATAGCGATGAACAGCTTGTCAGTTGTTGCCAGAGGTTAGGGTCAGGGAGGAGGGTGTGACTGTTAAGGAGTAACACAAAGGAATGTCTTGATGCTGATGAAAGAATTGCGTACCCTAATTGTAATAGAGACTGTGTGAAGATGGTCAAGCAAATTTACCCTTGTGATAAGATTTCAAAGAACTATACACAGAAAACAAAAGAAAGAAAGAAAAAGAGTACATTTAACAGCTGTTGAAATCTATATAAAGCCTGAACGTGAGGTAAGAGTAGTTACCAATGTTGGATTCTTGGTTTTGACCAGGTACTATGTTTATATAAAATATGATCATTGGGTGAACCTGAGTTAAGATATGCTGGAACACTCTCTGCTATTTTGCAACTTCTGGAAGGCAACATATTTCAAAATAAGAAGTTGCAATTAAAAAAATAAATAAGAGGACAAAGGATATTTAGGGACAATTAGGAATCCGCCACACTCAATGAAGGATTTTAAGGGTCTTGAAGGACACAGTCACACTGGTTTTTATTTTCATATTTCCCCAATATTTATTACAATAGCTTAAGCAAAACTTCATTTAATAATATATGAATCTAGAAGAAACCCAGATGATCTAAAATTAAATTGCCAACTAAATGTCTTAGTAGGATGCTAGTGATTATCATATTATCAATTTTTATTACTTCTTTAATTTAGTTCTTAAAATTATTAACATCAATTAAAGCCAATATACTATTAAACTCTAGTTTCTGAAAAAAAGGGAATCCTTCTTAAGAAAAAAATCAGTTAAAAACGTTAATATGTTAATATGAATTACTTCAATAGTAAGTCATCAAATTTGGGGAGGATCTTTTAGTTTCTAATGTATCATATTACTTTGTCTACAAAGATTTTTAAAAGAAAATAGAAAAAAACCTCTGTATTTTATATTCAACTCCATGTAAATTTCTCCACGTAAATGTCTCTGAAATTAAATCTTTTTACTTCCAGACCATCTGAACAATTGGGTGAACTTGGACATTAAATCCTGACCTTTGGTCTTTAGATATGTTTCACATGCTTCAAATATGATTGACTGCTTGTTGAGTCCAATTATTCCTCCAATGCCTGTGGGATTCTTAAAATCCCTAACATTTGCAGGAAGTGACCTTTTTCCTACTCCATCATGCAACAGCTGTCAGAGATGCTTCTGTTGCCTATTCTCTGTCATGCAGAGATAGGGTTTACCCAGTAAAACTTCTGTTGCTGGGCCAGTAAAACTGCAGACCTTCATTTTTTAAGACTCTTATTTTGACATTGATGCAGATACCAGGTGACAATAACAAAGATAAATGTCAATGATTATCACGTGAAATTTATAGATGGGCCCATGTCTTGCAGCAATGGAAACAGTTGGAAGCTATGCAAATACTACAAATCCTAAAGTTTTATTTACCATGTTAAGAATAAATACTTGGATTGAAACGAGAAAAAAATTCAGTCGTCAATTACTTGGCATCAGACTGAAAATTCCTCCTGGACATAAACTCTTACAAATCCAATTAATTGCCCCAGGAAGTTGGCACCTAGTTTGGGAGCTTGAATGGAATTAAACTGGTCATCAGAAGAATCAAGGACTCTTGAGAGAAAAGGGTTCACTGAGTAGTAGTAGTTGTTGTTGTTGTTTTTTCCCTTAACATGAAATCTGCTTTTAGATCAAACTATTCAGTTTCAATTCAAGATAAGAAAAAATAGCCTAGGTGAATACATCCTGTTTCCTTTGTTTTTCTTTTTTTTTTCTCCTTTTTTTTTTTTTTTTTTTCAATTTTGATGCTTCTCTTCCATACTGCTGGTTTTCCTCAAGCATTTGGTGTTTCCTGGCTAGTCAGTCACATTTACTACCGAGCGATTAAAATGTGTAGTATCTGTAACTGGCATGGTTTCTGTGGCAAGCATATAGGTTGGCTTCCTCACAGGACTTTCCCCCAGTGCAGGCCTTGGCAGCAGCTCTCTGTGAGTAGAGGTGACCACAGGAGTCTTGTCTGTAAGGCGAATGGTGATGAGAAGGCAGCCAGGATGCTGGGAGTCCTTGTAGTTTCCAATTTAAGGAGGATTTTCCTCTGAGATAAAGGGCTTTCGAGTAGGATGCTGGGAGTCCTTGTAGTTTCCAATTTAAGGAGGATTTTCCTCTGAGATAAAGGGCTTTCGAGTATTTCATCTTTGAAGTAAGCTGCTCTTCACATTTTCCTTCTTTTTCCCGTACTGCCTATTGAGGAAGACATTGTTACCTGAAGCTCTGTTCTCACTTTCTCTCAGAGTCTGATATCCACACTAGGAACTTCCCTCATGTACAGGATCTGCTTTACTTAGAAGACAATTCTCCAGGCTTAATTCTGGGGCAAGAGCCAATTGAACTGGGTGCCATTTTGAATCAGTACAAGTCTTTGCTTTGTAGTTCCTTTTCATAGATTGTAATTATACTCTTTTATAAATTATGAATATATCCCCATGCCATTTACCGTATTTTCTAAAAACAGTTTTTAATAGATTCTATTTAATGTCACTATCAAAATGTATTTGGTCATGTACCTGTTAATAGACATTTAGATTATTTCCAGTTTTATCATATGTAACATTGTAGTGAATATTTTTCTATGGATATAACTGTCCACCTATAATTATTTCCTATAAGTGGAACTGTACTTACAAAGTGAGTTAACATTTTAAAATTATTTAACATATATTGACAAATTGTATTCTAGATAGTTTATACAAAGTTACCCTCCCACTAGCAGTATATGAGGATCCCTCGTTTCTCATTCTCTTGTGTACATTTTATTTTGGTTTTGATCCTTGCCAACTATATCAGTAAAAAATAATATAACTTTACTTAGATTTTTTTGTTATTTACGCAGTTGAGTTTTTCCACAGTTATAGAGCACTATATAAAATATGTTTAACTGTAGGAATGCTATTCAAAGAATAGGTTTTTCTTAAATCACATTAGACTGTGTACACACTTTCTTTTAAAAAAGAAAATAAGGGGGCTTCCCTGGTGGTGCAGTGGTTGAGAGTCCGCCTGCTGATGCAGGGGACACGGGTTCGCGCCCCAGTCCGGGAAGATCCCACAAGCCGCGGAGCGGCTGGACCCCTGAGCCATGGCCACTGAGCCTGTGCATCCGGAGCCTGTGCTCCACAACGGGAGAGGCCACAGCAGTGAGAGGCCCACGTACCGCAAAAAATAATAATAAAATAAAATAAAATAAAAAAGAAAATAAGGTCTGGAGTACTAAGTGTCATGACTACCCACGGTCTTTTAATGCTTGGTAAAAATGCCAGCCTGCTATTTAAAGGCAAGTAGAATAAGACATATTACAAACTTATTTTATTTTGAAGTAATGCCGTGTCATTAGCTAGTGGACTTTAAAGCTGTTTCCTTGTTTTTAGTAGATAATTTAGCATTTTTAAAATGTCAGTAAATTTGACTTGATTTTCATTGGGAAGGGAGCCATGTTATCGTTCCTTAGGTGCTTGCAAATAAAGTCCTTTCATGCATGTCATAAGTTCTATACATTTGATAGACTCTTCAAATTGTTTGCAAGTCAAAATGACCCATCCAAAAATTATTAAAATTTCAGTTATCATTAAAAAGCAAAGTCAGCTTCAGTAAAGAATATACATTGTACTGGCCCTTGTTAAGAAAAGAGGCAATGTAAGTGGCTGATCCTATCTTTTTAGTTAAAACTAAAGCAATATTAAATGACATCAATTATTATGAAAGGGCTGAAAGTATCTCAGAGAAAGCCAAGGAAGGTTTTCCACTTTTCAGAGGAATTCCCCAAGGTATTCTAAATTGGGATTTGCACTCTGAGAGGAGTGTAATTAAAAAGAGTACAGAATGAGTCCTTTGTTTTTCTGCTTTAAAATGTGTTCTTCATCATCACATTGGTTGAATTAACCAGTCGTTTACTACTTGGAAACCTATGATTTCTAACAGTTCCTTAAATGTATTGAGAAATGCTTATTTTATTTATCCGTGGAAACCATCAACAGCAGGGAGTTTCTCCCCCCAGTGGCATCAAAGTAACAAGAGAAAAATGGAGGATAAATGCACAGTGAGATTGGTGTATCTTAAAGAGCAGTCAACAGAAATATGAAAATATAGGGGTGATGACATGATAGGAAAAAAGAATGTGGACACAGTGAGGAGAACTCAATCATATTTCTCTTGAAAGCTCCTTCCTCTCTGCCCTTCCCTCACCCCATGCCTCTGACGGGATCACAGGAATTAGCTCTACACTCACGACTGCAGCTCCCACAGTGCTGGAGGGGAGCCCGAGGACCAGGGCACTTATTTTGTGAACGTCTTACACCTGTCCTGATTTCCATTCCAAAGAACAATCTTCTTTTCTCTCACCATTTAAAAGCTAAAATAAATTTGGTTTTAACAAGCTGAAGTACCATTGAAAAGATGACTTGTGGAAGAGAAAAGGGGAGAAAAATCAGAGGGGAAAAGGGGAGATTGGTGAAGCATAAAACAGAGTGATAAGAATGTTCAAGTCTTGAAAGAAGAAAAAGTCAAATTATAACAACTTTAGTGTCAGTCTGTTTAACCGTTCTTATGTTTTGTATAATTTATTTATGTTTGTATTGTTGGAATCCATTTGAATTCATTGTTAGTCTCAGCTTCTAACTTTTCTTAATTACACTCAAAGGGTCTTGTGGTCAGCAAACCACCCATATTTACTCCCAAACATGCATGGAACATATATGTATCTGTACACATACTCAGAGGAAGAGAAAGAAGAGCAAGACAAATGATGAAAAAAATGAAATAGAAAAACATAATTAGCAAAGTAGGAGTAAATAAAAAAAAAAAAAACAAATCCTGTACGGAAGAAAGACATGGATGGAGAGAACTATGTGGAGGATTTATGGTTCCAATCCATCATCCAAGACTGAATGTGAACTCAGATTTCTGTCACTGAAGCCTATGGCCTAATGGCTGTACTATTCTTTGCTTTACATTTAATGTTTGCTTATTTGTTTAGTAACTTTTTTTTTTTTTTTTGCGGTACGCGGGCCTCTCACTGTTGTGGCCTCTCCCGTTGCGGAGCACAGGCTCCGGACGCGCAGGCTCAGCGGCCATGGCTCACAGGCCCAGCCGCTCCGCGGCATGTGGGATCCTCCCTGACCGGGGCACGAACCCGTGTCCCCTGCATCGGCAGGCGGACTCTCAACCACTGCGCCACCAGGGAAGCCCTGTTTAGTAACTTTTATGCATAAAGTACTGTAAATTCTATGAGAAGAGGACAATTAATTTTAGGACCGATCCCTGCCTTCCAAGAGCTCAATGTGTTAATTCCTGCAGACCAAACTTCATATAAAATTTTAAGAATGTTTAATCATTTTGCAGATATTTATTGAATGTCCTTTGGGCACCAGGCACTGTGCAGGGAAGTAGAAATACTAGATAGGTAGGTAGGTAGGTAGATAGATAGATATAGAAAGAATATAATCCCTGTCCTCAAATATAGTGTGGCCAGACAGAAGATCAGACTACACATGAGGGATGAGAACTCATGGGACTAAACTGAAACTGGGGTGAGGGACAGAGGGGAATGGGGTACAGCTGTGGCTTTCTTTACAAAAGCTTTTATGAGTTCATTCTGGCAAGGTCAGTAGGGCGATAATAGTATTGCAGAGACAGGGGATGGCAGTGACAAAAACAGAAAATGCAGTGCATTAGAAACACCAAAAAGTCATTGGTATTGCTCAAGACAGTTCCATAAATGATTTGAGAAAGAAGAAGCCTGCTGGAAATGAAGTCAAGGGTCACAGCTTAGATCCTGTTGCAAGACACACAAAGGATTTGAGCTGACCATGTACCAGACACCATCCTATCCACTGGGATATAGCAATTAAAAAGTCACCTTTAAAATCAATGAGGAATTAATAATAAGGAATAAATTTTATATAAGAAACCTATGGTGTGATGACTGTTACAAAACAGAAGTGTGAGAAATCAGGCTTTATAACATTTTTTTTTTTTTTTTTTTTTTTTACTAATTTGGATGTTACCAGTTTCTCTCATGTTGTTGCCCAAAGGAGAAAAGTTGGAGCTGTATGTTTCTACCTGCCTGGAAGCTCTGTGCAACAAATTCTCAAAATCAAGTACAGTTATATGCAGAGACATCTGAAATCACAGAAATGTCTGAAATAACTGCTGGCCCAAAAGTACTCTGCTGAGGGAACAGATGGACGGCAGCATGGAGTTTCTATAAGCAGTTAGGGGGAAACAGTCAGTGTTAGCAAACAACATCCATGGTAACAAGTTTAAGATCCCCAAGAGGATATTTTCCATTATCGGTTGGTAAACATTTGCCAGAAGTATGACTCACAGAAGCTTCTTCTAACGTGGAGGTGCCCACTCTCCAGAGTGTCTCCCACAGTTAAACATTTCATCCAGTCAGCCTTACATTATCAAAAAAGTATTTAGCATTTTACCTTATGGGTTGTGCATTTAGGATACGTGTCCAAGATCACATACTATTCTTCTTTCAGATTCCTGAGGGAGGTAACAAGAAAAACATCATTAATGAATTATGGGAATCAGTACAACAGCCCTGAACAACTAAAAAGTCACTTTTGTTTACAAGTAAGATTGAGTACAAGAGAGTTATACCTAATTATTCCTGTACGTATTACATATTCCTGTATGTAATTAGATTTATGTGAATGACCTTTGTATCTATTGCTACCATAACAAATTATCACAAACTTCGTGGCTCAAATCAACAAAAATGTATTATCTTACCATTTTATAAGCTAGAAGTGCAGCAACGATCTCACTGGGCTAAAATCAATGTGTTAGCTGGCGGGGGTGTTGCATTTCCTTATGGATATTCTAGGGACAAGTCTGTTTCCTTGCATTTTCTGGTTTCTAGAAGCACACCAACATTCCTTGGCTTCTGGCCCCCTTCCTGCATCTTCAAAACCACCAATGTTGCATCCCTCTGACCATTCTCAGGTAGTCAAATCTCACTCTGCCTCTGTCTTCCACCTCCTCCTTATACTCTTAAAACACTCTTCTGACATCACAGGGCCCACCCAAATAATCCAGGATAATCTCCCTACTTTGATGTCTTTAATTACATCTGAAAGTCCCCTCTGCCATTCAGGGTAACACAGTCACAGGTTCCAGAGATTAACATGTGGATGTCTTTGGGGGAACCACTATTCTGCCTATCACAGAATAACAATAAAAAGTTGATAGTAGAAACAATGGAAAAGAGATAAACATAATTCATATAATGTTGATTCTTTTACTGCAGTTTTTAAAGTATAGACATATTTCAGTGAGATGAAACTCAGTTTGATATTCCATGTGGCCCAGGCGGTATTTTTCTACTTTTATAACAATGATAGAAGCTAAAAAATGTATACATAGACACTCTTGGAAACCGAGAGGCACACTAGACAAGAAATCAAAACACTTGTATGATGGTATTAGCTCATTTATATACTTGGAAACCTAATAAAAGTCATGTTTTTAAAGGTCTTTTTTTAAGTAAAATGGGGATATCAGGAACCATTATTGGCATCTCCATAGATACTTTGTAAATATGATTTCTCACTCTGCTCACCTCAAAACACTGGTGTAAAAATTACATGAGAAATCTGCATGTGAAAGTCCTTTGTAAGTTACTGAATACCATACAATTCTGAGGGATTTTCACAAGATTCTGAAAACACTTCAATTACCTTAGCATCAATTTAAAGAAACTTGAGATATATTTATTTGTTATTATTCTATTATTACAGGACTTTTATTCTTTTTTTAAACATCTTTATTACAGTATAATTGCTTTACAATGCTGTGTCAGTTTCTGCTTTATAACAAAGTGAATCAGTTATACATATACATATGTCCCCATATCTCTTCCCTCTTGCGTCTCCCTCCCTCCCACCCTCCCTATCACACCCTTCTAGGTGGTCACAAAACACTAAGCTGATCTCTCTGTGCTATGCGGCTGCTTCCCACTAGCTATCTATTTTACATTTGGTAGTGTATATATGTCCATGCCACTCTCTCACTTTGTCCCAACTTACCCTTCCCCCTCGCCGTATCCTCAAGTCCATTCTCTAGTAGGTCTGCATCTTTATTCGCGTCTTGCCCCTAGGTTCTTCTGACCATTTTCTTTCCTTTTTTTTTTTTTTTTAGATTCCATATATATGTGTTACCATACGGTATTTGTTTTTCTCTTTCTAACTTACTTCACTCTGTATGACAGTCTCTAGGTCCATCAACCTCACTACAAGTAACTCAGTTCCGTTCCTTCTTATGGCTGAGTAATACTCCATTGTATATATGTGCCACATCTTCTTTATCCATTCATCTGTTGATGGACACTTAGGTTGCTTCCATGTCCTGGCAATTGTAAATAGAGCTGCAGTGAACATTCTGGTACATGACCTCTTTTTGAATTATGGTTTTCTCAGGGTATATGCCCAGTAGTGGGATTGCTGGGTCGTATGGTAGTTCTATTTGTAGTTTTTTAAGGAACCTCCATACTGTTCTCCATAGTGGCTGTATCAAATTACATTCCCACCAACAGTGCAAGAGGGTTCCCTTTGCTCCCCACCCTCTCCAGCATTTATTGTTTGTAGATTTTTGGATGATGGCCATTCTGACTGCTATGAGATGATACCTCATTGTACTTTTGATTTGCATTTCTCTAATGATTAATGATGTTGAGCATTCTTTCATGTGTTTGTTGGCAATCTGTATATCTTCTTTGGAGAAATATTTAGGTCTGCCCATTTTTGGATTGGGTTGTTTGTTTTTTTGATATTGAGCTGCGTGAGTTGCTTGTATGTTTTGGAGATTAATCCTTTGTCAGTTGCTTCATTTGCAAATATTTTCTCCCATTCTGAGGGTTGTCTTTTTCTCTTGTTCATGGTCTCCTTTGCTGTGCAAAAGCTTTTAAGTTTCATTAGGTCCCATTGTTTATTTTTGTTCTGATCTCCATTTCTCTAGCAGGTGGGTCAAAAAGGATCTTGCTGCAATTTATGTCAGTGTTCTGCCTATGTTTTCCTTTAAGAGTATGATGGTGGCTGGCCTTACATTTAGGTCTTGAATCCATTTTGAGTTTATTTATGTGTATGCTGTTAGGGAGTGTTCTAATTTCATTCTTTTACATGTAGCTGTCCAGTTTTCCCAGCACCACTTATTGAAGAGGCTGTCTTTTCTCCATTGTATATTCTTGCCTCCTTTATCAAAGATAAGGTGACCATATGTCTGTGGGTTTATCTCTGGGCTTTCTATCCTGTTCCACTGATCTATATTTCTGTTTTTTGTGCCAGTACCATACTGTCTCGATTACTGTAGCTTGGTAGTATATTCTGAAGTGCAGGAGCCTGATTCCTCCGTCTCCATTTTTCTTTCTCAAGATTGCTTTGGTATTTGGGGTCTTTTGTGTTTCCATACAAATTGTGAAATTTTTTGTTCTACTTCTGTGAAAAATGCCAGTGGTAGTTTGATAGGGATTGCATTGAATCTGTAGATTGCTTTGGGTAGTAGAGTCATTTTCACAGTGTTGATTCTTCCAATCCAAGAACATGGTATATCTCTCCATCTATCTGTATCATCTTTAATTTCTTTCATCAGTGTCTTATAATTTTCTGAATACAGGTCTTTTGTCTCCTTAGGTAGGTTTATTCCTAGATATTTTATTCTTTTTGTTGCAGTGGTAAATGGGAGTGTTTGCTTAATTTCACTTTCAGATTTTTCATCATTAGTGTATAGGAATGCAAGAGATTTCTGTGCATTAATTTTGTAGCCTGCTACTTTACCAAATTCATTGAATAGCTCTAGTAGTTTCTGGTAGCATCTTTAGGATTCTCTATGTATAGTATCCTGTCATCTGCAAACAGTGACAGCTTTACTGCTTCTTTTCCGATTTGGATTCCTTTTCTTTTTCTTCTCTGATTGCTGTGGCTAAAACTTCTAAAACTATGTTCAATAACAGTGGTGAGAGTGGACATCCTTGTCTTGTTCCTGATCTTAGTGGAAATGGTTTCAGTTTTTCACCACTGAGGACGATGTTGGCTGTGGGTCTGTCATATATGGCCTTTATTATGTTTAGGAACGTTCCCTCTATGCCTACTTTCTGGAGGGCTTTTATCATAAATGGGTGTTGAATTTTGTCAAAAGCTTTTTCTGCATCCATTGAGATGATCATATGGTTTTTCTCCTTCAATTTGTTAATATGGTTTCTCACGATGATTGATTTGCATATACTGAAGAATCCTTGCATTCCTGGGATAAACCCCACTTGATCATGGTGTATGATCCTTTTAATATGCTGTTGGATTCTATTTGCTAGTATTTTGTAGAGGGTTTTTGCATCTATGTTCATCAGTGATACTGGCCTGTAGTTTTCTTTCTTTGTGACACCTTTGTCTGGTTTTGGTATCAGAGTGATGGTGGTCTCGTAGAATGAGTTGGGGAGTGTTCCTCTGTCTGCTATATTTTGGAAGAGTTTCAGAAGGATACGTGTTAGCTCTTCTCTAAATGTTTGATACAATTCACCTGTGTAGCCATCTGGTCCTGGGCTTTTGTTTGTTGGAAGATTTTTAATCACAGTTTCAATTTCACTGCTTGTGATTGGTCTGTTCATATTTCTTCCTGCACAGTCTCAGAACGTTGTGCATTTCTAACAATTTGTCCATTTCTTCCAGGTTGTCCATTTTATTGGCACAAAGTTGCTTGTGGTAATCTCTCATGATCCTTTGTATTTCTGCAGTGTCAGTTGTTACTTCTCCTTTTTTATTTCTAATTCTATTGATTTGAGATTCTCCCTTTTTTTCTTGATAAGTCTGGCTAATGGATTATCAATTTTGTTTATCTTCTCAAAGAACCAGCTTTTAGTTTTACTGATCTTTGCTATCATTTCCTTCATTTCATTTTCATTTATTTCTGATCTGATCCTGTAATATTTCTTTCCTTCTGCTAACTTTGGGGGTTTTTTGTTCTTCTTTCTCAAATTGCTTTCGGTGTAAGGCTTGGTTGTTTATTTGAGACGTTTTTTGTTTCTTGAGGTAGGCTTGTATAGATATAAACTTCCCTCTTAGAACTGCTTCTGCTGCATCCCATAGGTTTTGGGTCATTGTGTTTTCATTGTCATTTGTTTCTAGGTATTTTTTGATTTCCTCTTTGATTTCTTCAGTCATCTCTTCATTATTAAGTAGTGTGTTGTTTAGCCTCCATGTGTTTGTATTTCTTACAGATTTTTTCCTGTAATTGATATCTAATCTCATAGCGTTGTGGTCAGAAAAGATACTTGATACGATTTCAATTTTCTTAAATTTACCAAGGCTTGATTTGTGACCCAAGATACGATCTATCCTGGGAATGTTCCATGAGCACTTGAGAAGAATGTGTATTCTGTTGTTTTTGGATGGAGTGTCCTATAAATATCAATTAAGTCCATCTTGTTTAATGTATCATTTAAAGCTTGTGTTTCCTTATTTATTTTCATTTTGGATCTGTTCATTGGTGAAAGCGGGGTATTAAAGTCCCCTACTACGATTTTGTTACTGTTGATTTCCCCTTTTATGGCTGTTAGTATTTGCCTTATGTATTGAGGTGCTCCTATGTTGGGTGCATAAATAATTACAGTTGTTATATCTTCTTCTTGGATTGATCCCTTGATCATTATGTAGTGTCCTTATTTGTCTCTTGTAATAGTCTTTGTTTTAAAGTCTATTTTGTCTGATATGAGAATTGCTACTCCAGCTTTCTTTTGATTTCCATTTGCATGGAATATCTTTTTCCATCCCCTCACTTTCAGTCTGTATGTGTCCCTAGGTCTGAAGTTGGTCTCTTGCAGACAGCGCATATACAGGTGTTGTTTTTGTATCCATTCAACCAGTCTATGTCTTTTGGTTGGAGCATTTAATCCATTTACATTTAAGCTAATTATCAATATATATGTTCCTATTACCATTTTCTTAATTGTTTTGGGTTTATTATTGTAGGTCTTTTCCTTCTCTTGTATTTCCTGCCTAGAGAAGTTCCTTTAGCATTTGTTGTAAAGCTGGTTTGGTGGTGCTGAATTCTCTTAGCTTTTGCTTGTCTGTAAAGCTTTTAATTTCTCCATCAAATCTGAATGAGATCCTTGCTGGGTAGAGTAATCTTGGTTGTAGGTCTTTCTCTTTCATCACTTTAAGTATGTCCTGCCACTCCATTCTGGCTTGCAGAGTTTCTGCTGAAAGATCAGCTGTTAACCTGATGGGGATTCCCTTATGTGTTATTTCTTGTTTTTCCCTTGCTGCTTTTAATATTTTTTCTTTGTATTTAATTTTTGATAGTTTGATTAATATGTGTCTTGGTGTGTTTCTCCTTCGATTTATCCTGTATGGGGCTCTCTGTGCTTCCTGGACTTGATTAACTATTTCCTTTATCATATTAGGGAAGTTTTCAACTTTAATCTCTTCAAATATTTTCTCAGTCCCTTTCTTTTTCTCTTCTTCTTCTGGGACCCCTATAATTCGAATGTTGGTGCATTCAAAGTTGTCCCAGAGGTCTTTAAGACTGTCCTCGATTCTTTTCATTCTTTTTTCTTTATTCTGCTCTTCAGTAGTTATTTCCACTATTTTGTCTTCCGGTCACTTATCCATTTTTCTGCCTCAGTTATTCTGCTATTAATCCCTTCTAAAAATTTTTAATTTTTTGTGTTGTTCATCATTGTTTGCTCTTTAGTTCTTCTAGGTCCTTGTTAAACGTTTCTTGTATTTTCTCCATTCTATTTCCAAGATTTTAGATCATCTTTACTATCAGTACTCTGAATTCTTTTTCAGGCAGACTGCCTATTTCCTCTTCATTTGTTAGGTCTGGTGGGTTTTTGCCTTGCTCCTTCATCTGCTGTGTGTTGCTCTGTCTTCTCATTTTGCTTAACTTACTGTGTTGGGGTCTCCTTTTCACAGGCTGCAGGTTTGTAGTTCCCATTGTTTTTGGTGTCTGCCCCCAGTGGGTAAGGTTGGTTCAGTGGGTTGTATAGGCTTCCTGGTGTAGGGGACTGGTGCCTGTGTTCTGGTGGATGAGGTTGGATCTTGTCTTTCTGGTGTGCAGGACTGTGTCCGGTGGTGTGTTTTGGGGTGTCTGTGACCTTAGTATAATTTTAGGCTGCCTCTCTGCTAATGGGTGGGGTTGTGTTCCTGTCTTGCTAGTTGTTTGGCATAGGGTGTCCAGCACTGGAGCTTGCTGGTCGTTGAGTGGAGCTAGGTCTTTGTGTTGAGATGGAGATCTCTGGGAGATCTTTCACCGTTTGATATTATATGGGGCCCAGAGGTCTCTGGTAGACCAATGTCCTGAACTCGGCTCTCCCACCACAGAGGCTCAGGCCTAACACCCAGCCGGAACACCAAAAGCCTATCAGCCACACAGCTCTGAGGAAAAAGGAGGGAAAAAAGGCAGAAAGAAAGAAAAAATGAAATAAAATTATTAAAATAGAAAATTTTTTTAAACATTTAAATAAAAAAATTAAAAAGAGAAAGAAAGAAGAGAGCAACCAAACCAAAAAACAAATCCACCAATGATAACAAGCACTACAAACTATGCTAAAAACAAACAAAATAAAAACGGACAGTCAGAAACGTAGGACAAATGGCAAAAGCAAAGCTATACAGACAAAATCCCACAAAGAAGCATACACATACACATTCACAGAAGGAGAAAAAGGAAAAAATATATATATAAAAAGGAAGACAGCAACCAAATCAGTAAACAAATCTACTAGTGATAATAAACTCTAATTACTAAACTAAGATAAACATAAAACCAGAAACAAATTAGATGCAAAAAGCAAACCCCAAGTCTACAGTTGCTCCCAAAGTCCACCGCCTCAATTTTGGGATGATTCGTTGTCTATTCAGGTATTCCACAGATGCAGGGTACATCAAGTTGATTGTGGAGATTTAATCCGCTGCTCCTGAGGCTGCTGGGAGAGATTTCCCTTTCTCTTCTTTGTTCGCACAGCTCCTGGGGTTCAGCTTTGGATTTGGACCTGCCCCTGTGTAGGTCACCTGAGGGCGTCTGTTCTTCACTCAGACAGGATGGGGTTAAAGGAGCAGCTGATTAGGGGGCTCTGGCTCACTCAGGTCGGGGGGAGGGAGGGGTACGGATGCAGGGCGAGCCTGTGGCGGCAGAGGCCGGCAGGACATTGCACCAGCCTGAGGTGCGCCATGTGTTCTCCCGGGGAAGTTGTCCCTGGATCACGGTACCCTGGCAGTGGCGGGCTGCACAGGCTCCCAGGAGGGGAGGTGTGGATAGTGACCTGTGCTTGCACACAGGATTCTTGGTGGTGGCAGCAGCAGCCTTAGCATCTCATGCTTGCCTCTGGGGTCCGCGCTGATAGCCGTGGCTCGTGCCCATCTCTGGAGCTCCTTTAAGCAGCACTCTTAATCCCCTCTCCTCGTGAACCCCGAAATAATGGTCTCTTGCCTCTTAGGTAGTTCCAGACTTTTTCCCAGACTCCTTCCCAGCTAGCTGTGGTGCACTAGCCCCCTTCAGGCTGTGTTCACGCCGCCAACCCCAGTCCTCTCCCTGGCATCCAACCAAAGCCCAAGCCTCAGCTCCCAGCCCCTGCCCACCACGGCGGGTGAGCATAAAGGACTCTCGGGCTAGTGAGTGCTGGTCGGCACCCACCCTCTGTGCGGGAATCTCTCCGCTTTGCCCTCCGCACCCCTGTTGCTGCGCTCTCCTCCATGGCTCCGAAACTCCCCCCTCCGTCACCTGCAGTCTCCACCCGCGAAGGGGCTTCTAGTGTGTGGAAACCTTTCCCCCTTCACAGCTCCCTCCCAGAGGTGCAGATCCTGTCCCTATTCTTTTGTCTCTGTTTTTTCTTTTTTCTTTTGCCCTACCTACGTGGTAGGTACCTACGTGGGGAGTTTCTTGCCTTCGGGGACATCTGAGGTCTTCTGCCAGCGTTCAGTAGGTGTTCTGTAGGAATTGTTCCACATGTAGATGTGTTTCTGATATATGTGTGGGAAGGAAGGTGATTTCCACATCTTACTCCTCTGCCACCTTGAAGGTGTCTAGGCCAACTTTAAAGTGACTATTCTCAAATTTAAGCCCACAATTAAAATATGACTTGGAAATTCAGGGTCCCTCACCATAAAGGAAAAATTGATTTATTTGATCAGCACACTGACTGGATTTGACTGTTTTACAAAAATTTTAAATCTTAATAAGAAATGAAGTTGTCTTTTTAAAAGTCATTCCTTTGAATGTGTACAGAATTGAAATGTTAGATAACATACAAAGATAGTTCAGGAATTATTCTTCTCTGGGTGCTAGTGCTGCACTAAAAGAGCAGCAATGTGCTGCAGATGGTTTTACAACAACATTCTCTCTGTGGCAGGATGGATTTATGGATTTCTGGAACAGTGATATGAAGAGCCTCCTCCCAGAATTGTGAATGTGAAGGAACCCACTGTCACTGGGATGTGGTCCAGAAAGCTGTCTTAATACTTGAAACAATGATAACAAAGTCTCAGCAAATATTTAGTAAACACTAAGTGTATCAACCATGTTGGTCATTATGACCTCCCAGTCTGACCTGATTGATTTTTCTTAAATGCAATCAAACATCACCATCATCTCCTGTCTCCAAAAATGTGCACACACATTCACGGTATGCAAAAGGAACAAGGTCCCAAGCATGTTTATAGTGAGCATGAGCCCTGGAACGTTAATATACAAAGTGCAAGGCCAGCAGGACATTCTTGAACAGACCAAACTGAAAGATTAATTTAATGGGAAACATTCAATGCTTCTAGCTATACACTGATTATCGAATGTAACTGTATGAAGAGTTTTATTATTTATTATCTAAGAACCAAACTATGCATTACATAGTAAGCTAGCCCTCTAAGACTGAGATCACTATAGAAGGATAGTTGATTTAAGTTTGCTGAACTGAAAGATAATAGGGCATTTCATGAAAGAAAAAGTATACTTTTCTAAGAACCATGAATTAGAAGAGTCCATTTCCTTCAATGTAAGTTACATTGTCCAAGAAAAAGCTTAAAACTTGGCAGGATCCATAGTATCACAGACTTATGTCCTTTGGCATAAATATCCATAGTATTTTGGCCACCTCTGAAAGCAAAAGAACTGTGAAGGCGAGATGGAATAGAGAATAAGAAAGAGCCAAGGAGAGGCTCTGCCATTATTTTTTTTAATTTTGGTTGATTGTCTTATTTTATCTTGTTTTGTTTTAAGGTAATTTCACAATAAATAATGGAAGAAAAAGTATATAACTTAGGACAAAACAGATAAAAATAATTTTTAAAATGAAAGTTTGATGATAACTAGATTTCCTCATTTAATAGTAATCTATTCTATAAATTTTTCATATTTCATATGTGAAAAACAAGTATACTTGATCCCTTACTGGCAGGAAGAATTAATTTCTCTGATAATTACACCTAAGTATAACTGGCTTTGTATGATATATTAAAAAATGTAAGTAAACTTCACTCTTCAATGTTAACATGAACAGCTAAAGGGAAATATAGTTTAAAATAAAACTATTTCCTAGTGTCATTTTTTTTAATTGACAAGATTAACTTGAGCACTAAGAAAATGAAATATAACCTTGAATTATAAGGCAAGTGAGATGCCTCAAGATCTATTTTTGTGAATATTATCTTCTAAAGCATATTTCCAAAATCTTTTCAATGTGATTGATGATATTTTATAGAAGAAAAATAAGTTGTATAAATTTATTGAAAATGAAAAAAAATACTCTTGTAAAATTTATCTCATTCATATAATCCTTGACTCTGCAAACTGAAGTTATCTGTGAGTAAAATATAACCTTTGTTCTGGAACTATAGTTTTGCTACATTAAACTTTACATCATTACATTTTTCAAAATATTGAACCAACAAAAATCAAAAATCATCTTTTTACGAACTTGGAAACAAGATCAAGTCATCCTAAATTAATGGTGAGAATGTAACTTATTGTTATTATTCCACAAGATAATAGATACCAAGGTATGTGCACAATTCTATTTTAATGAACATAACGGATTCTGAGACACTGACCATTTTTATGGCATACAGCACTGAACTATGTAAATGACCCAAATCTTTTTCAGGCTATGTCCCTAATGAGTCACATGGGGTAAGTACTTTACCACCTCTGTTTATTTTAAATAATTTACATCTGTTTTTCTACAGCAACCCAAATCCAATGTCAGACTTTGGATCATTTTATCACTTACGTGGCTTTGCCTCTTGACTATTACGCCCTCCTTCAACTTCCGTATTTCCATTTGTTCTCCATGAATTCACTTAGTCCTCCAACCTCTTGCCTCCCTCCATTTTATATCAAGCTGTAAATCTGCTATTGGATTCACTAGTTTCTCTACTCTGCCAGCACTGATAGCCTATGTATTATTTCATCCAAACACACACTAGAATCTGCCATGTCCTTGGTCTTTCTCTGCATCTCTCTGGAAAATTCCCAATACTGCAGCCAAAGTGGTTTAAAATGGAGAATTTGGGGGATTATTTAGACCAGGATTATACCTCCCCTATGATTTAGTCAAGTACTGCCATTATCCCCAGTTGATTCCCTCATATAATGGTGACTATAATTTACTGATCACAAGAGATGTTGCAGAGATTAATCGTAATGAGTTTGTGTATACCTTCTACAGTGTCTGACATATGGCAGCTGCTCCATAAATGTTAGCACTTTTCTACTCCCTTTTTAATTCTTAGGATGCTGAACACAAGAGAAACAAAGAGACATGCTATGGCTAACACTGCTGCCACAAATGTGTTGCTTTCAGTCAGAGCAGCATTCTTGACATTGTTTAAAACAGGATATTTGATTACTTACCTTCTCTTATTACACTCAGATATTATACCAAAGCTCTTCCTCCTACAGTCTCTTACCCTGTGTCAGCATTCTGTAGCCTCGGCAGGTGATGTCAATCTCTATTTCGTTAAGATTATTCAGACAACCTTCAAAGCGCCAAGGTCTCCCCTTTCCCACCCCCGCAGCCTCAGATTAACCGTATAGCCTTCTACTGCAGGTGTTTTCTGAAGCTGTAGGAAAGTACCAATGTTAAGGAATCTTGTGTTTATTCAGAAATATATAGTTTTTTCTAATGATTGTCATGGTTCCTTTCTTAAAAGAAATCAGAACAGTTGAGTGCATATGGTCTGAGGAATTAGGAATCACATCTGAAGTTTAGATGTTTGGATAGTTTTACAGTATTTACATAATCCATGGTGGGTATGAATACAGATCAGCAGTAAAGTCTTACACTTACATTCACAAGCTTTATTTCTAAATACTGAAAATGTTTGGTCCTTAAAATGCCATTTTCAAAGGTATAAGTACTTTGAAACTGTAGGTACAATTTTGATTATAGTAAAAAACAAAAGTTATAGCTTTTTGTTCTTTTGAGTTCATGCATGATTGCATACCAACTGGAAACATTATGCAGAACTGGTACTGAAAATATAGCCTGGGGCCTGCTTATGGTCTTTTGACATGCTACCTTCTGTTATTCTGCTTAATTCATGACTGTAAAAGGCCAACAGCCCTCTAAATGAACTTCTGAGGAATTAGTGATCATAATGAAAATTGCAGCCCTTACTCTCTACTGTGTGGGTTGGCATCAGCATGTGTGACCACATGTAACAGGGTTAGAAGGAAAAATAATGCTTTGCCCTCTGGAATTTGACCCTATTTGAACTTTACTCATGTTTCAGGTGTCTGCGGACTT
Organism: Monodon monoceros; assembly: GCF_005190385.1. NCBI lineage: Eukaryota > Metazoa > Chordata > Mammalia > Artiodactyla > Monodontidae > Monodon > Monodon monoceros. The sequence goes on from NW_021703773.1 coordinate 19,381,917, forward strand.
CTTTACCATTGAAATAGGACAGAATTATAAATAATGGCTTCAAATGGAAAAACAGAAAAGTTAGCTTTGCTTGGGTCAGCGTTTTGAACCAGCACCTGTTTTCTTCTTTGATTACTGAGCAGCTCAGTATATAACAAGTTCAGAAGCAGAAGCTATGTCATAATAATACATGATGTGAGTATAAGCAATTAACCAGCACATACTATGTATGTCTCGTACCACAGTTTCATGCTTGACTAGTTATGCCTTCCTCTCCAGTATCATCTAATCACAAGGAGACCAAAGACTACAATGATTAAATAAGTAAATTTTTAATGGCAATGTTAGAAACTAAGTCAAATATCTATTTAGAATGGAGACCATTTCTCTTCCCTCCTTTAGCTGCCTCACCACCTAGCCCATTATTCCATCACAGTGGGCTTCTGTTGTTCAACTAATATAACTTATCACACTCTTCATTTGGTTTTGACTTTGTAAACTTTTGCAGAGTGAGTGAAAACCTTTATTTGGGTTTTCCTACTTGAAATTATCAAATAGCCGATTAAAATACTGAAAGTCAAATGTTTTCTATGAATATTCATCAGAATGTTAGAACACACTTGAAAATTTGGACTAATTTTATGGTGTGCAAGATTTTCCTTCCAGCTTAGCTCGATCTTAAAAAAAAAAGTAATACCTACCACAAAACAATTTGAGATTCATCAAAATTAATATGAATTGGTCTGAACTCATTAAAGTGAACATTTTACTATAAGTAAATCATACCTCAGTATTAAATAAATTAATAAATCTCAAGCCTTCTTTATTTGAGGCCAATCTTTAGACCCAAGCCACTCAGGAATCCTACCCAATGCTACCTCCATGTACTGGTCACAGTATCTGCTAATGGTGGAAGTCCGTTGTTAGCTATGCAGCTGTGTTCCGCTCAAGATAGACCCCTCCTTCCTCTTCTGTGCTATAGTACTACCCCAGTTCAAGGCAGCCTGTGTCTGGAGTCAGGTTGGGTATGGTTAAAGGAATGGGAAGGTCTTTTATTGGCTGTGGTTTTCATGGATTCTTTCCTCTTTCTTCAACTCTCTGCAGACTCCAATGTGAGAATTCCATGCACCTTTAAATCTTGGACTGAACAACCAACACTCTATAAATCAGCTGGCTTCCATAGTCTGCTTATTGTCTTCTTTCTTTCCTACTTAAAATTTTTCATTTTTTATGGGGAAAAAAGAGTATATCTTTTCTAGCTTCATACTAGATTTCTATATTTATCTCTATCTTATTGGGCAGGGGAGACAGGAGAGTATTTAATGGTCAGAAACACAAATTAAAGATAATTTAATCCAATTTTTCAAATGAGGAAACTGACTCAAGTACTTGGAATGCATATACTGAACCAGAGCAGCATTTTTGGAGAAAAATACTAGTTGACCTTGATGTTACAAATATATGTTTATATTTTTAAAGTGCACACACACAAACACACACACACATGCACATAAAATTTTATTTAGAGAACACTTACAGGGTACTTGCTATATGTCAAGTACTGTTTTACATGCTGTATAAATAGTAACTCATTCACTCCTCATAGTAAACTAGAAGGCAGACACTATTATCTCTGTTTATAGACAGAGATGTAAAGAGGTTTGCCTATGATCACAAAGCTAGTAAGTAGTAAGTGACTTGAACCACTATGTTATACTGCATCTCATGATTTGGAAAAATCATGCTTACAACATAGGCAGAATAAATATTATCATTTCTACTGGGCAAATGTAGAAACTCAGGCAGGAAGCATTTAAATGTTCTGCTCAAGGATAGCTGGATAGGAACAGAGCTAATCCTGGAACACAGAATGAAAAACCAGTTCTCCTGATTACTATCCAAAATTTCTTTTCATTATACCACATTGTCAAAGCTTCTCCACTTATGGTAATTATACCAGGCAAGTATGTTTGTTCAATTCTAGATACAATTTATCAACGTTAAATTTTAGCACTTTCATGAATTTTTATGAAAACACAGGATAGAAAATAAAAAATTTAAATTGCTACATAAATGATATGAACAGTATGCATAAAGAAACAAGCCTCAAACACAGTATTTCAGATCGATAGTTTTTACCATTTCAATTGAACAAATGTTTATTGAGTGCCTAATGTATCCAAGGATTTAAACTATGGGCTCAGTGTTGAAGGGTAAGCTGTGACAAAGCAAGACAGTGTCATGGACATATATACACTACCAAACGTAAAATAGATAGCTAGTGGGAAGCAGCCGCATAGCACAGGGAGATCAGCTTGGTGCTTTGTGACCACCTAGAGGGGTGGGATAGGGAGGGGGGGAGGGAGGGAGACGCAAGAGGGAGGAGATACGGGAACATATGTATATGTGTGACTGATTCACTTTGTTGTGGAGCAGAAGCTAACGCACCATTGTAAAGCAATTATACTCCAATAAAGATGTAAAAGAAAAAAAAAAGACTAAAAGGTAAGATATAATCCCTGACTTTTAAGTTCCCTGATCAGCCAGACAAGCCTACTTTTCAAAAATTAATTTTCTTCTCAAGGTATGGTTTCACACAGGGCTTGAATTTTGTTTTACCTTTCCTAGCAGTAAAATGTAAATGAAATTGAAATTGCAGTAGGAAGATATCTTGTTGAATCATGGCAATGTGTGATCTAAAGTAAATCGTATAACCTCTTTCACTTCCAAACCATCCATTGGTAAAATAAGACGGATGATGCCTACCTCGAGAGTTATAAAAATAACATATAAAAGCCCTGTGTAAACCATAATATGCTGTAAAAAAATGTATTAGCTCACATAAGTTACGTTGATACTTGCATTTAAATCATAGAGACCTATTTGTAGTCAATTACACCATGCTGTTACCTGGGGCAAATACAAAAGGATACTCATTACTGTACATCTATCAAGAGCCAGGTGCTGTATCAGTGACTATAAGTACATAATCCCAATTACTCCTTATCATACTCTTACAAGGTAGTCATAGAATAACATGAGAAATCCAAGCGTCGAAGTGACAAGGCAATATCCCTGAAGTAACAACACTAGAAGGTAGCAGAATCATTTCAGTCATTAGGTCTTTCTAACTTAAAAGGCTTTGTTCTTTCCATAACACCATGCTGTCTCATTAATTTGTGTTGCTAAGTTTCTTAAAGTTCATAACTTTAAAAAAAATTAATTATGGTAAAATAAACATAACATAAAAATTACGAAACTTAACATCTTACCATTTGTAAGCCTATAGCTATATTAGGTACATTCACACTGTTGTGCAACCCTTATCAACACCCCATTTCTAGAACTTTTTCATTATCCCGAACAGAAACTGTACTCGTGACTCTCCCCATTCCCCCTCCCACCAGCCCCTGGAAACCATTCTACTTTCTGTTTCTATAAATTTGACTACTCTAAGTACATCATATAAAGGGAATCATATTGTTTCTTTGTGATTGTTTTATTTCACTTAGTATAATGTCCTTAAGGTTCATCTCTATTGTAGCATGTGTCAGAATTTTCTTCCTCTTTAAGGATGAATGATATTACATTGTATGTATATACCACATTTTGTTCATTCATTCATCAGTCCATGGATACTTGGGTTTCTTTCCCCGTTTGGTAACTGTGAATAATGCTTCTGCGAACAAGCATCTCTTTGAATCCCTGCTTTCAGTTCTTTTGGGTATATACTCAGAAGTGAAATTGCTGGATCATATGGTAACTCTATTTTTAGTATTTTGAAAAAAACACTATACTGTTTTCTACTGCAGCTAAACTTTACATACCCACCAACAGTACATGAGGGTTCCAGTTTCGCTACAACCTCGTTAACACTTGATATTATCTTTTTTTTTATAGTGGCCACCCTAATGGATATGATGTCACGTCTCATAGTTTTTATTACATTTCCCTAGTGAATAGTAATGGTAAACTTCTTTTGTTTATTGGACATTTGTATATCTTCTTTGGAAAAATGTCTATTCAAGTCCTTTGCCTATTTTTTAATCATGTTGTTTGATTTTTTGTTATTGAGTTGTAGGAGTTCTTTATTCTGGATATTAACCCTTTATCAGATATATGACTTGCAAGTATTTTCTCCCATTTTGTGGGTTGCCTTTTCACTCTGTTGATTGTGACTTTTGATGCACAGAAGTTTTAAATTTTGTTGTAACCATTTATGTATTTTTCCTTGCTATCTTGTGCTTTTAGAGTCATATCCAAGAAATTACTGCCAAATCCAATGCCACAACACTTTATGTTTTCATCTAAGAGTTTTATAGTTTTAACTCTTATGCTTAGGTCTTTGATCTGTTTTGAATTACTTTTTGTATACTTTGTAAAGTAAGGGTCCAACTTAATTTTTTTGCACGAGATTATCCAGTTTTCCCAAAACCATTTGTTGAAAAGACTGTCCTTTCCCCATTGAAAAGTCTTGGCACCCTTGTTGAAAACCATTGACTATATATGTGAAGATTTACTTCTGGACTCTTTATTATATTCCATTGGTCTATGTCTGCCATTGTGCCTGTACCATACTGTTTTGATTACAGTAGCTTTGCAGTTAGTTTTGAAATGTGAGACTTCCAGCTTTGTTTTTGTTTTTCAAGATTGTTTTGGTTATTTGGAGTATTTTGAATTTCCATATGAATTTTAGGATGAATTTTTATATTTCCATTTTGTCCATTTCATTTAGGTTATCCAATTTGTTGACATACAATTGTTCACAGTACTCTCTAATAATCCTTTTTATTTCTGTCAAATTATTAGTAATTCTTCTCTTTCATTTCTGATTTAGTTATTTGAGCTTTCTATTTTTTATTTTTTAGTCAATCTAACTTAGAAAATTGACAAAAGTTTGTCAATTTTGTTGATCTTTCTAAGAACCAACTCTTGGTTTCAAGGGTTCATTAATAAATACATTAACTTTATTATTTTATGCTCTTATTTAAATCTATTAGCTTAAAAATACATCCATATAATAAAATTAAAATAAAAATATAGATTGTTAGAATAGACCTAATCACATCTTTAGTGAGTGACACACACAGGAACAAACACACATTTTCTCAGTTTGTACTCTGGAGCAGTTACTCTCCAGGATTTTACTGACAACATTTTGCAGGATAAAATGAGCAGTTATAGATTAAGAATTACATGGCCAAGTCTGTAAAATACCTTTTGAAAATCAGGCAAGCCTCCATCTATTTGTACATGTGCCAGATCTGTCATTTACATGGGTATTTGTCAAAGGATTTCCAGACTGTTAGCATAGTTGGCATTAGTTTAATTAACACTGAAGCTTGTAAATCAAAGTGAAGACTTGCATGTATCCTGTGAGACTTATGTTTTTCACTGCTAAGAATAATTGTACTTTCTGGAGAGAACTGAAAATAGGAAACCAAGAGTACAAATTTGAGTAATTTTAAAATAGTTGTTATGTCTAGTAATGATCTTCTTTTAAAAAATACACAAAATATTTTATTATCTTCAATCAGGTGACACAAGTTTTATAGAATTGGGAATACTGATATTTTTTTTTATTTCCAATCCTCCATGTTTGGCTTATACTCATACTACCCAGCATCTCTACTTAAAAGCAGAACTTAATCTTCTCTCATAAAACTATATAATCATTTAATTATGAGAGAGACTAGTGGTTCTTTTGTTTGCTTTGGGGAGAGCTACACATTTTAATATTGACTCATTTAAAATGCTCTTCAGTAACAAAAAAAATTGTAGCCTCTTATTTTTAACCAGTGTTAAGTCACTCTAAGATCAGTTTTGTACCTTACATGTTAGGCAAATATTCTTCCTTCCTGTTATTTAATAACATTTTTCTCTGGTTGAGATTGACATAATATATCAGAGTATGCAGGTCTCATGTCACTGTGCTCCTTTGTACTGACAGAGGGGGCACCAGTGCCCATGATCTAGGGGGGCTCCATGAGCCCCAGAGCATGAAGTTGAACACACTGCTGAGCGTGTGAGGGAAATGTGTCAGTGCAAGTATCTCCCTCCTCTTTGATCTGCTCTTTCTTGGGGTTCAGTGATGCAGTCGATGTTACCACCATTCTCCCATTCACCAAACTCAAGCATCACTTCTCCTCTCAGGAGGAGTCAGGTCAGTGGCTGTGATTTATCTAATACTGACTCCCTCCTTGGTATTCACATTGCCATTGTCCTCACCAGGCCCTGCTCGGCCTGTTACAGTAACTACTTAACAAGCCTCCTTGCTTAGGCTCATGTCTCTGATCGATCCTTCACACTCCTTAGTGTTAGCCCTACCTGACCCTCAACTGTTTGCCTTTATTGGTCTGTCTTGTTTCTGCTTTTCAGGGAGGTGCAGTACGTGTACATTTTCAAATTAATTGCCAACAGTTAAAAATCAAGAGTTTTACATGAAATTCTCAAGTTTTAACTTCACAAAATACAGAAGACCTGGCCTCTCAGAGTAGACAGCCCTTACCAGGGTGCAGATCTGAGAGATGGCAATAAAAGTTTCAGCTTTATTTTTGAAAATCCAAGCTTGCCTTGAAAATAGGATCAGGCATCCTACCCTTTTCCAACCTGAATTAAACTGACCCTAAATGTAAGGCCTCACCTCACTCTCCTATACAACCTGTCAAGGACAAAAGAAGCCTGAGTAGCTACTACATAAGAGGAGGCAGGAGAAGAGAGAAGATTTCCTGGATATCAGGCAGGCTGGGCCAAAAAAAAGGAAGTGGTGAAGATAAGATGTTCTTTTCTCTATCTAATCAATAATTTAAGTCATTCTTACTCCATGAGGTGGGATAAAAGGGAAATAAGATAATAATGGCCAGAAGAATTACTTTACTGGACATCTCCTCATGGAGCCATGGATTCACAAACTAAGCCCTTCTAATAATCACCTTCCCCAAAGGCCTTTCTTAACCATTTGTCTAAAGTTGCCTGTAACCCCGCCCCTGTCACTCTCATGTAATCACTATAATTATTGTGCTTATTTTATGGATTTATTGTCTCCTTCCACAGAATATAAAAAAAGACCATACCTATCTTCTTAAAAAAGTGTCGGATCCACAATACTCATTAAAAAAACGGTGGGGGCTTCCCTGGTGGTGCAGCAGTTGGGAGTCTGCCTGCTGATGCAGGGGACACGGGTTTGTGCCCTGGTCCGGGAAGATCCCACATGACGCGGAGCAGCTGGGCCCGTGAGCCATGGCCGCTGAGCCTGCACATCCGGAGCCTGTGCTCCGCAACGGAAGAGGCCACAACAGTGAGAGGCCCACGTACCGCAAAAAAACAAAAAACAAAAAACGGTGGTGAAATGGAAGAATTAGATAATCTGGCAGTGGAGGGAGGGAATGAATGGTCTGTCTTCCTAAATACAGACACACACTGTTAGGAATTTGTCATATTAATAATTCTTAAGTGGAACACAGGGTACCAGATAGTGAGTCACTGCTCAAAAACAGAACACAAGGGAAACTGAAATAGATGTATTACTCACGGGTCATGGAGGAGGTACCTGCCATGCCTTGAGGGGCCACACGGGGAGGTAAAGGCAGAGTGAAGACAAAGAGAGAGGCAGAACCTCAGCATATGCCTTTATTAGGGTCTGTGGGTGGCGTGTTTTAGGGTTTCCGGGCTAAAGCCAGATGGGTCAATTCAAACCAAAAAGGGGGAGAGGTGATTAACCAGGCTCTGGGAGGTGGGGAGACTGTTTCCCAAGAGTAGTTGGGGAAGTCATAGCAGCAACTTATACGTGCTTGCGAATCGGAGGGCTGCTGTCTAAGGCATGTGCTTGAGGGGCTAGTATCAGTGTAAGGCCACTTCATGCTGCCTGGCCAAAAAAAGGAAAAAAAAAACAATTGTACCCTTAGGCAGTAATACCATGGAGTGGCTTAGCCAAATCTTCAACACTCACATACGCACAAAACCTATAGTTGCTTTGCACTGCCTGTGGTATATAACATTGGAAGTTCTAGTCTTATTTCCAAGGTCTTGTAGGTTTGTGTGATCTGGCCCAAATCTACCTAAGTTCCTTTCCAAATCCTTCTGTCTAGACATTTGTGCTCCAGAGACAAGGAACTTTTGTTCCCTGAACTTATTTCTTGAAAATGTGAAGACAGTTTACAGCTTTCCTTTGCTCGTGCTCTTCCTTGCTCTTTCTTTACTCCTCTTCTTCCACATCACCTTGCAAGATCCACTTCATGTTCTCCCTGAAGTTTCCACCATTTCCCTTGGTCAGAATTAACCCCCCTCCTCTGATCTCCCTGGAGCGTGGCTCTGTCAGTATCATAGCTCGCATTTTAATCTTTCTCTCTTACACTTCCTGCCTTACATTGCTCTCTCCTCAGCTTCATTGGATACTCATTGCAGACAGAGAGATTTCTATATCCATCTTCTTTGTTAGTTTCAGTGTCTATCATGGTGCCTTCCATATGACGGGAGCGAGATAAACATTGGCTGCATGAAGGAATCACCGTCACTCACTGGATGCCCCTCGTGGCGAGCCGCACTGAGGTCTGATGCAGCCTCCTGAACATGCTAAGGCTTTACCTTCTTCCCCAAGACTCTTCCTTCTGCTGTTCAAGTATTCAAGATAAATGAGGTCAGCTGTAGACAATAACGTCAGGTGACTCCTTCTATTATTTGCTCTTCTTTTGTACCTACTTTTGCCTACTAGGTGGGAGTAGGAAATAGGGGTGCAGGGAGCTCAGGTCCTGATGTTAACAGTTTGCTTTTCCACCTCAGCCTTCACAGACTACAGGTCCCAGCGCCCAAAGTCTCCTCCTTTTACCTGCTAACTATTAACTGAGGACGCACAGCACAATCTTCAGAGGGTGGCGTACAGACAGCTCCAATTTTTCAGAGCTCCACTTCAACAGCAAGCCTCTATCTGAACGTCCAGACTCCCTCCTGATATCTGTCCTATTGTCTGTCCTCCCTCCACCAAGAATAAAGCCATCTACCTTGTGATGCAGTGGCTCCTGGTCCTTTGGCATGGGAGAGGAGAGCAGGGAGCTTCCAGTGTGTGCCTCTCAGTCCCCAGGTGCTGGGGGAGCTCTGGTGAATGAGATCAGAGTGGAGTCTTGGGGCAAGTTGGGAGATGAGGGACCTGCAGCTCTGAAATTTTACTTCTGGAAAACTGAAAACAAGATGTGTGTGCTTATATATACTACATAAATTAATGTGTGCATGTGCATGTGTGTGTATACATACACATATATATGTCTACATGTGTGTATATGTATTTTAAATAAAAGAAAAATAGAGAAAGTAACTAAATTGTACTTAGTATCACCAACTGGTTCTGAGACTGTGTCTAGACCAATGATTATAAACAGAACAGATCTAAAATGCATCTATTAATGCAACAAACATGTATAGAAAATCTGCCCTCATGCAACTCAGAGGCTTCAAGGTAGGCAAGCCATATACTAAATAAATATAATTTGTGTTACAAAGAAATAAGGACTGCCATGAGAACATACACAAAGACCTGACTTGTCTGCCCTGGGAGGGGACACCTCCCCCCCAAAAAGGCGATGTTTAAGGTGAAACTTAAGGAATAAGTAGCTGCTAGCTTCATGAAGGGGACTGTCAGAGGAGAGAATTACAGTGTATTCAGAATCCCTGAGACAAGGGACAGTGTGAGCAACCAACAGAATTTCCTTACGGCTGATGCAGAAAATAAAAAGAGTGATAAGACCAAAGCAGTGGACAGGACCTGAATGTGGCGGCTGATATGGCTTTGGTCTGTGTCCTCAGAGAGATGGGAGGCCATAGAGGGTGCTTAGCAGGAGAATGCCAAGAGCAGATCTGCATTTTTAAAGCTCCATCACTACAGCAAGGCAAGAGGACAAATCTGAAAATCAGGGTTTGGATGTTGAACAGCAAGGTAATGGCAGCATCTTGGTGAACTGTAGTGCCATTCAAGCCTATTTATAATGTTGTAACAGTTATGTGTGGCCTTACATATATATCAGGTTAACAGTATGTTTATTTGACTTCAATACTAGACTTATTAAATGAGTGCTCAGCCTGCATACATAATACAATACGGTATTAACAGAACTAGATATAGATTATATTTTCCCCAATTTATCCCTTGTTTCCTCTCAAGATTATGATCCTGCTTCCTTTATCTGATTTATTCACTCCATACAAACACATGAGAAATCCCTATTTACTTTATTACTAATTATCTGTAAGCTTAAGGGTCTTGTCCCAAAAGCTTTTCTGCTCAGTTTAATGCTATGAAGGCATTAACTGATTATGGGAGAAAAAAAAAACCATATTCTTTTCTGTACAAGAGAAAGAAGATGGTGGCCCCAATTCAATCTCATGATATAGCAATTAAGAAAGAGAATAAAGACCTTTCTGCTCAGTAAATTTCCAATTTCTTCTCAATAGCTTACTACCAATAGTTAAGTGTCTCCTTTCTATAGTCAAAGTTAATTTTGACCAAGTTTTCCTCTTCGGCATAAGAGACTTTAAACCCAAAATAATTTAGTAGAAAATTCACTAATTTTCCCTTTTATGACAGAGGATATTGAAGATCAATTTATAGAAAGGAACACTATAAACATTATGTGACAGATATCAGAGATTGAGCTATGTGATTTTTTTAAAGAAATCTCTCATGCCTTATTTCTACATATAAATGTAAATCCAACCTCGTCTCAGACTTTGTAGATTGAATTTTAAGGATTATAAGTTTTATAGTAAATAGAAATTTTAGAATAGGAATCGGAACCTTGAGATTAGAAATAAATACTCACCAGTCTGATACCATCTGATATTTGAATCTTCTCAACAATATAACAATGAATTAATGGTTTATCCTGTGTTTAGAAATTTGAAGTGGTATGAAGGGTCCCCGTAATTTCAGAGAAAGGCTCCTGGAGGTGACTACTATCTCCTCGGCTACCCTTGGGGTCCAGCTGAACAAGCCCACTTTCTCTGTCCTGAACAGTCTGGTAACAACATTCCCTGTTTTCCACCTGGTCCACATTTGACATGGTCCCTGTTATTTGTTTCATCCTGGCTGTGCTTCTTTGAATGAAAACTTCATCTTTTCCCTTCAGCTTCCTTGATCTTACCAGCCTTGACTTTTAATGCTTACTGTACAAGCAATTTACAGGACGTGAAAGGTCAGTGGAGAAAAGATATTAACGAGTACTCTCTAAATACCAGCACCCCATGAAGCCAGGTTTGGAATGTGCAGGGTCCGTCCCTGTAGACACTCTGACCCCAATAAATTATTAGGTGGTTTACAAGAGTCCAAACAGCATTAATCAAACTGACAGGGGAAAAAAAAATTCTCTCTTTGTATATAGCATTTATAAAGTTATTTCAGTATAAGAAGTTTTGCTTTTGAAAATTCAAAAGCATGAAAGCACAGATTAATTTCTCTGCTTAGTCATGAAATACAGTGGTCTCCGAGGGGACACTTCTTACAGAAGTTTTCCCAAAATCCCAATTCCCTGTTCTCCTCTTTTCACCCTTACTCCTAAACCAATTAAAAAGACTGGTGAAGAGCTCTGGACAAATGATCTCTCAGATTAAGGCATAGGTTTCCAGGAAGTAGATAAATGGTTGAATAACACTGTTACAAGAAGATAGAATATATAGTAGATGCTTAAACTGTGAACCTCAAGGGACATTTGATGTGTCCTTTAGGGCTTAAAATTATTAGTATCAATTAAAATTACCATATACCATACCATATACCTATACCATAGTACCTTTAGCCTTGGGTTGTTTCAAATTATACCTAATATTTTCCAAACTTGAAAAAGAGGACACATTGTGTAGACACTTCTTTCCCTTTTTAGCATCATATAATGATTTAATGAGACTCACTGGGTTACAAATGAGATAGAATAGGTTCCTTGTATTCCCTTTTTCTCTTTGATAGAATGATCTCATGAGAATTTTGCTACCACTTTTATTTTCTTTGAGAAAATATAGTGCCTTCCACTGATCAGAATAGTTAATTTCAACTTTACTTTCTTTTTACTACTTTTCAATTTACCTTTTTTAAATGACTTTTGGGACATCTTCCAATATCCCTGTAAACTAATCTAATCCAGTATGAATCCAGTACCCTCAGTTCACTCATTAACTGTGATAAGTTTAATAGAAACAGTGCCTAATCTCAAAAATTGTTTAGCATTTTACTATTCAGTATATTCTACTACTCATGAGGATCCCAAGAAATACGATTTTAAAAGTCATTATCAGATGAAAACTGCTCATCAATCTGATCATTCTTAAGAAGAAACAGAGGATTGATTTTTTTTTTCCTCATTTGAAAGCAGTGACTTCAGGCTCATTAGTAACAAAATGATATATTTTTCATTGCTGAGCAAGGGAAATTGCTTTTTCTAAAATAATAACACTCCGTTATTTTCTAAAAAATAGATAATTATAGTAGCATATAAGGCATTAAGAATTTCCACGGCCACCCTAATTCTGCCTCTCCATTCTCCAAATCTGCTATTTCCCTGAAAGTTTTAAGATCAGTAAGCTTGAATTGACTTTCCTGATAGTTGTTTTTCCATCTTTTCCATAATTTCCTAAGGTTCCTGTATATACGCCTAAATGCCAATAATTGTCTTAAATCAACTGAATGAAAATAAATTAGATGGCTAAAATTCATTTTCATTTCATAAGTGTTACACCTTGTCAATTAAAACAAATACTCCTTTTCTGTGCCAAGAAAACATTTTCTGTTACATTCACAATCTGCTTCAACTGCCATCGGGTACAAGAAAAACCTCTAACAGATGAGAATCAGTAAATGGCAATTGCAAGGAGAACTGACTATCTGAATAACAAATGGAAGGCATATTCTGTGAATTATCTTGCATCAGGCAAATACCATGATGAGGGCTTTTAAAGATGTTGTACTACTAATTCTGAGAATAAGACTGGGACCTGGACATCAAAATAAAATAGAATATATGTGTGTGTGTATATATATATATATATATATTTTTTTTTTTTTTTCTATACAGATCTTTACCCTTTATCTCACATGTCACACACTTTTAATGAGGTACAGACAGAAATATTATTGCAGGGTAAATATGGTGATTACTATCTCTCTATCAGAACACAAACAGCTGTATGATATGGTGCCTAGAGAAAGACTTAGATCACGCCAGTGGAGATAAGTTGGCATCTCCCTGATGCCTGAGAAGACACAATCAAGTGAAGTCTTTGACCTCTTCCAAAGCAAAACAAGTAAACCATTCTTCTCTGCTTTCCACCCTCGCCCATACCTGCTTTGTGTGTTGCTCCTTTGAAATTTTTCTTCCAAGTGTGCCCAGCACTTACACAAAAATACAAGAGAAATGCATGCCATCAAGAAAGGTCTTAAATGTGTGCTAGGATGGTCAGAGAAGAAGGAAAAACACAGGTGGATATCTTCTGTGGCCTTTGGTTTTCCCTATTCACGTGCTTATGTAATTAAGGCCTGAAACTTTTAGAAACAAAGCAAGCTAGTTATGCCTGCATGAACTGATAACAACCTGAATTCTTTCCTATCCTGTCAATTAGATAGGATCTGGGAGAAGGGATGGGGCAGGAGAAAGCAGGCTTAGAGGAAAGAAGTATGTGAGGGCAGGTAAGGAAGACTCTCAGGGCTTCTGCAATGTCCCTTTGTTTCCCATGCCACCCCACCCCCTTCCACCTTCCCTTCACATTGCATCCTACAAGGTGCTGGAACAATGGAGCAGCTCAAAATGTGGTATCAAGTTTACTTGTCTCTCGGAACCTACTGTTTCTTTTCAGAAAGACTACTTCTGACCCGATGGAGATGGGGGTGGGGGGAATGCCTTCAAGATGGAGGAGGAGTAAGATGTGGAGATCACCTTCCTCCCCACAAATACATAAAAACTACATCTACATGTGGAACAACTTCTACAGAACACCTACTGAACGCTGGTAGAAGACCTCAGACCTCCCAAAAGACTCCCTCAGGTGACCTACACGCAGAGGTGGGGCCAAATCCAAAGCTGAACCCTGGGAGCTGTTCGAACAAAGAAGAGAAAGGGAAATCTTTCCCAGCAGCCTCAGGAACAGCGGATTAAATCTCCACAATCAACTTGATGTACCTGCATCTGTGGAATACCTGAATAGACAACGAATCATCCCAAAATTGAGGCTGTGGAATCTGGATGCAAATGTAGACTTGGGGTTTCCCTTCTGCATCTAATTTGTTTCTAGTTTTATGTTTATCTTAGTTTAGTATTTAGAGATTGTTATCACTGGTAGATTTGTTTATTAATTTGGTTGCTCTCTTCCTTTTTTTATTTTATATATATATATATTTCCTTTTTCTCTTTTTGAGAGTGTGTATGTGTATGATTCTTTGTGTGACTTTGTATAGCTTTGCTTTTGCCATTTCTCCTAGGGTCTGACTGTCCATTGTTTTTTGTTTTTTTTTTTATAATATAGTTTTTAGTGCTTGTTATTGGTGGATTTGTTTTTTTGATTTGGCTGCTCTCTTTCTCTCTTTTTTATTATTTTTTAATTTTTAATAATATTTTTTTATTTTTTATTTTAATAACTTTCTTTTATTTTTTTTCTTTCATTCTGTCCTTTTTTTCCCCTGCCTTTTCTTCTGAGCAGTGTGGCTGACATGGTCCTGGTGTTCTGGCCGGGTGTCAGGCCTGAGCCTCTGAGGTGGGAGAGCCGAGTTCAGGACACTCGTCTACCAGACCTCACGGCCCCATGTAATATCAAATGGCGAAAGCTCTCCCAGAGATCTCCACCTCAATGCTAAGACCCAGCTCCACTCAACGACCAGCAAGTTCCAGTGCTGGACACCCTATGACAAACAACTAGCAAGACAGGAACATAAACTCACCCATTAGCAGAGAGGCTGCCTAAAATCATAATAAGTTCACAGACACCCCAAAACACACCACCAGACAAGGTCATGCCACCAGAAAGACAAGATCCAACCTCATCCACCAGAACGCAGGCACCAGTCCCCTACACCAGGAAGCCTACACAACCCAGTGAACCAACCTTACCCACTGGAAGAAGACACCAAAAATAATGGGAACTACGAAGCTACAGCCTGCAAAAAGGAGACCCCAAACACAGTAAGTTAAGCAAAATGAGAAGACACAGAAATACACACCAGATGAAGGAGCAAGGTAAAAACCTACGAGACCAAACAAATGAAGAGGAAATAGGCAGTCTACCTGAAAAAGAATTCAGAGTAATGATAGTAGGGATGATCCAACATCTTGGAAACAGAATGGAGAAAATACAAGAAACATTTAACAAGGTCCTAGAAGAACTAAAGAGCAAACAAACAATAATGAACAACACAATAAATGAAATTAAAAATTCTCTAGAAGGGATCAATAGCAGAATAACTGAGGCAGAAGAACAGATAAGTGACCTGGAGGATGAAATAGTGGAAATAAATACTGCAGAGCAGAATAAAGAAAAAAGAATGAAAAGAATTGAGGACAGTCTCACAGACCTCTGGGACAGCATTAAATGCACCAACATTCGAATTATAGAGGTCCCAGACGAAGAAGAGAAAAAAAAAAGGGACTGAGAAAATATTTGAAGAGATTATAATTGAAAACTTCCCTAACATGGGTAAGGAGATAGTCAATCAAGTCCAGGAAGCACAGAGAGTCCCACACAGGATAAATCCAAGAAGAAACACACCAAGAAACATATTAATCAAACTATCAAAAATTAAATACAAAGAAAGAATATTAAGAGCAGCAAGGGAAAAGCAACATTTAACATACCAGAGAAGCCCCATAAGGTAAACCTGATCTTTCAGCAGAAACTCTGCAAGCCAGAAGGGAGTGGCAGGACATATTTAAAGTGATGAAAGGGAAAAACCTGCAACTGAGATTACTCTACCCAGAAAGGATCTCATTCAGATTCAACAAAGAAATTAAAACCTTTACAGACAAACAAAAGCTAAGGGAATTCAGCACCACCAAACCAGCTTTACAACAAATGCTTTAAAAAGAAACTTCTCTAGGCAGGAAACACAAGAAAGGAAAAGACTTACAATAACAAACCCCAAATAATTAAGAAAATGGTAATAGGAACACGCATGTCAATAATTACCTTAAATGTAAATGGATTAAATGCTCCAACCAAAAGACATAGACTGGCTGAATGAATACAAAAACAAGACCCATACATATGCTGTCTACAAGAGACGCACTCCGACCTAGGGACACATACAGACTGAAAGTGAGGAGATGGAAAAAGATAATTCCATGCAAATCGAAATTAAAAGAAAGCTGCAGTAGCAATTCTCATATCAGATAAAATAGTCTTTAAAATAAAGAATATTACAAGAGACAAAGAAGGACACTACTCATTACATAAGGCAAATGCTGAGAGCCATAAAAGGGGAAATCGACAGTAACATAATCATAGTAGGGGACTTTAACACTGCACTTTCACCAATGGACAAATCATCAAAATGAAAATGAATAAGGAAACACAAGTATTAAATGATACATTAAACAAGATGGACTTAACTGATATTTATAGAACATTCCATCCAAAAACAGCAGATTACACTTTCTTCTCAAGTGCTCATGGAACATTCTCCAGGATAGATCATATCTTGGTTCACAAATCAAGCCTTGGTAAATATAAGAAAATTGTAATCGTATGAAGTATCTTTTCCGACCACAATGCTATGAGTCTAGGTATCAATTACAGGAAAAAATCTGTAAAACATACAAACACATGGAGGCTAAACAATACGTTACTAAATAACCAAGAGATCACTGAAGAAATCAAAGAGGAAATAAAAGAATACCTAGAAACAGATGAGAATGAAAACATGACAACCCAAAACCTACGGGATGTAGCAAAAGGAGTTCTGAGACGGAAGTTTGTAGCAATACAATCCTACCTCAAGAAACATAAAACATCTCAAATAAACAACCTAACCTTACACCTAAAGCAATTAGAGAAAGAAGAACAAAAAAACCCCAAAGTTAGCAGAAGGAAAGAAATCATAAGGATGAGATCAGAAATAAATGAAAAAGAAATGAAGGAAACAATAGCAAAGATCAATAAAACTAAAAGCTGGTTCTTTGAGAAGATAAACAAAATTGACAAACCATTAGCCAGACTCATCCAGAAAAAAAGGGAGAAGACTCAAATCAACAGAATTAGAAATGAAAAGGGAGAAGTAACAACTGACACTGCAGAAATACAAAGGATCATTAGAGATTACGACAAGCAACTCTATGGCAATAAGATGGACAACCTGGAGGAAATGGACAAATTCATAGAAAAGCACAACCTTCTGAGACTAAACCAGGAAGAAATAGAAAATATAAACAGACCAATCACAAGCACTGAAATTGAGACTGGGAGTAAAAATCTTCCAGCAAACAGAAGCCCAGGAACAGATGGCTTCACAGGCGAATTCTATCAAACATTTAGAGAAGAGCTAACACCTATCCTTCTCAAGCTCTTCCAAAATATAGCAGAGGGAGGAACACTCCCCAACTCATTCTACAAGGCCACCATCACCCTGATACCAAAACCAGACAAACATGTCACAAAGGAAGAAAACTACAGGCCAATATCACTGACGAACACAGATGCAAAAATCCTCAACAAAATACTAGAATACAGAATCCAACAGCACATTAAAAGGATCATACACCATGATCAAGTGGGTTTAATCCCAGGAATGCAAGGAATCTGCAAATACGCAAATCTATCAATGTGAGAAAACATATTACCAAATTGAAGGAGAAAAACCATATGATCATCTCAATAGATGCAGAAAAAGCTTTTGACAAAATTCAACACCTATTTATGATATAAACCCTCCAGCAAGTAGGCATAGAGGGAACTTACCTCAACATAATAAAGGCCATATATGACAAACCCACAGCCAAAATCATTCTCAATGGTGAAAAACTGAAACCATTTCCACTAAGATCAGGAAAAAAGACAAGGTTGCCCACTCTCACCACTGTTATTCAACATAGTTTTGGAAGTTTTAGCCACAGCAATCAGAGAAGAAAAAGAAATAAAAGGAATCCAAATCAAAAGAATAAGTAAAACTGTCACTGTTTGCAGATGACATTATACTATACATAGAGAATCCTAAAGAAGCTACCAGAAAACTACTAGATCTATTCAATGAATTTGGTAAAGTAGCAGGATACAAAATTAATGCACAGAAATCTCTTGCATTCCTATACACTAATGATGAAAAATCTGAAAGAGAAATTAAGGAAACACTCCCATTTACCATTGCAACAAAAAGAATAATAAACCTAGGAATAAACCTACCTAAGGAGAGAAAAGATCTGTATTCAGAAAATTATAAGACACCGATGAAAGAAATTAAACATGATACAAACAGATGGAGAGATATACCATGTTCTTGGATTGGAAGAATCAACACTGTGAAAATGTCTATACTAGCCAAAGCAATCTACAGATTCAATACAATCCCTATCAAACTACTAATGGCATTTTTCACAGACCTAGATCAAAAAATTTCACAATTTGTATGGAAACACATAAGACCCCGAATAGCTAAAGCAATCTTGAGAAAGAAAAACAGAGATGGAGGAATCAGGCTCCTGCACTTCAGACTATACTACAAAGCTACAGTAATCAAGACAGTATGGTACTGTCACAAAAACAGAAATATAGATCAATGGAAGAGGGTAGAAAGCCCAGAGATAAACCCACAGACATATGGTCACCTTATCTTTGACAAAGGGGGCTAGAATATACAATAGGGAAAAGACAACCTCTTCAATAAGTGGTGCTGGGAAAACTGGACAGCTACATGTAAAAGAATGAAATTAGAACACTCTGTAACACCATGCACAAAAATAAACTCAAAATGGATTAAAGACCTAAATGTAAGGTTAGACACTATAAAACAGAGTGTCCTGCCTATGTTTTCCTCTATGACATAAATCACAGCAAGATCCTTTTGAACCACCTCCTAGAAAAATGGAAATAAAGCCAAAACTAAACAAATGGGACCTAATGAAACTTCAAAACTTTTGCACAGCAAAGGAAACCATAAACAAGATGAAAAGACAACCCCTCAGAATGGGAGAAAATATTTGCAAACGAAGCAACTGACAAAGGATTAATCTCCAAAATATACAAGCAGCTCATGCAGCTCAATATCAAAAAAACAAACAACCCAATCCAAAAGTGGGCAGAAGACCTAAACAGACATTTCTCCAAAGAAGATATAGAGATTGCCAAGAAACACATGAAAGCATGCTTAACATCACTAAATTAGAGAAATGCAAATCAAAACTACAATGAGGTATCACCTCACACTGGTAAGAATGACCATCATCAAAAAATCTACAAACAATAAATGCTGGAGAGGGTGTGGCGCAAAGGGAACCCTCTTGCACTGTTGGTGGGAATGTAAATGGATACAGCCACTATGGAGAACAGTATGGAGGTTCCTCAAAAAACTAAAAATAGAACTACCATAGGATCCAGCAATCCCCCTACTGGGCACATATCCTGAGAAAACCATAATTCAAAAAGATACATGCACCCCAGTGTTCACTGAAGCACTATTTACAATAGCCAGGACATGGAAACAACCTAAATGTCCATCGACAGATGAACGGATAAAGAAGATGTGGCACATATATACAATGGAATATTACTCAGCCATAAAAATAAATGAAATTGAGTTATTTGTAGTGAGGTGGATGGACCTAGAGTCTGTCATGCAGAGTGAAGTAAGTCAGAAAGAGAAAAACAAATACCGTATGCTAACACATATATATGGAATCTAAAAATAATAATAATAATGGTTCTGAAGAACCTAGGGGCAGGATGGGAATAAAGACGCAGACACAGAGAATGGACCTGAGGACACAGGGAGGAGGAAGGGTAAGCTGGGACGAAGTGAGAGAGTGGCATGGACATATATACACTACCAAATGTAAAATAGATAGCTAGTGGGAAGCAGCCACATAGCACAGGGAGATCACCTCGGTGCTTTGTGTCCACCTAGAGGGGTGAGATAGAGAGGGTAGGAGGGAGACGCAAGAGGGAGGATATATGGGGATGTATTTATATGTATAGCTGATTCACTTTGTTATACCTTTGTAACTAACAGAAACTAACACACCATTGTAAACTAACACACCATTGTAAAGCAATTACACTCCAATAAAGATGTTAAATAAATTAATTAAATAAATAAAATTTGCAGATAGAGGCAAAGTTTAACTTAAAAGAAAAGAAAGAAGACTACTAACCACAGTAATACAAGACATATATATTCAACTTATGCATGTTTCACTATTTTCATTAATCTTTGAAATGCATTTAATACATTCCTATGAAGCAGTGGAATACAATTTGGGATAAAAATTTCTCCAATTGAGATTTAAAACATCATTGTGGCTGTGAAGGATTTAGAAATTAGTTTTTATACTGAGTACTCTTCAATCGTTCACTCAACAAAAAGGTAAACTAGAGAATAGGCTGAGTTTTCTTAACCTCAATTTGATGAAGAACATCAGAGATTTTTTTCCTCACAACATAACCTTTGAATATATAATCATAATCATGCTATGTTTGTATTCAAAGTAATCATCATCAACACTAAAAAATAACTTTTCATGCTTTCCACGAATAGTCTATACTCAGTCACACATGAACTGAACAGGGCCCCGGATCCTCCCCATCAGCGTCTTTGTTTTTCTCAATGCCCACTCTTTCCCAAGTCTCTTTTCATCCTTTCCAGGGACCCATTTTCCTCAATGCTGTTTCATAGCCCCCCAGATGCTCTCTGTGTCCCTCACTGTGCCTGGCTCAAGGGCTCAACACATAAAGCTAAACCACTCTGTTTTCCACAGAACTAAAAAAAAACATACAATCTTGTTCAACTTGCAGTGTACATATGGCCCAAGTAAACAAGTTTAGGAACCTCCTTACATTCATATGGTACACGCTGTCAGCCCACCTGGAAATGATCTGCTATACGACATGGTATGTATTGAAAGACAGATCGATAGATAGATAGATAGATATCTAGCATCCTGCCCCACATACAGTACATGTATACATGCTCACATACTTTGCGAGCACACTTAATTCTAGGCTATAGGGAAAATTTTAATTAGTGGAAATACAGACACATATTATGATGATTACATGTGTCAATTACAAACATATGTAGATGTACATTCCCATAAATCAAATCTCAGTTTTTAAGTGATCAGGCAGCATTGTTTACGGTCAGTCAAGTGACAGTCCCTTCCCTGTCCTCCCCCCACTCTTGCCCTCCCCTCCCTTCCCCTCCCATCCCTTCCCTTTTCTGAGTCTGCGTTCAAGACCTAGCTGGCCCTGCCCCCAACTGCAATCTGCCCAACAGCATTTTACCAGAAAAATCCCTTATGTGTAAAATGATAAAGACAATGTGTTGCTCCCCCATATAAAATCCTGTTATCACGGCCTTTCTTAAAACAAAAAACTTTAAATGCAAAGCAGTGTCCTTACTGCTGGGGATCTTAGATATCATCTCAACCCGCGTAACTCCCCTCTCCAGTGAGACCATGCTTCTGATCTTCCTCTGCCCTGTGTCTGGCCATTACTCCCACTGAATCTTTGCCTACAGAGTTCTCCTTCACTGGAATTTTCTTAAGCTTTTTTCTTCTCTGACAGAACTTGTTCACTCTCCTTCTTTCATCACCATAATATTCATTAAAGATAGTACCTACCTATTGCTATGTAATTCCATACAATTATTTTGGTTGTTATGGTTTAATAATTTTTACAATTCTTTAAACTAATATATAAATATATAACATATAATTAATATAATAATAGTTTATATATTTCTTGCACTAGAGAATACACACCTATTAAATCTAATTAATATTTTGGAGCAGATAGAGACTTTCATACCTTCAGTCACACTGCATAGGTGTCCATCTACCTTATCTATAAGTTCCACGCAGAAAGAACATGCATTTAAAAAGCAACACAATGAGCTCTAATATAAAAATGCATACGTACTTAATCATAATAATTATATTTATATTCACTATTTATATACTCTAATGAAACTGGCATAATAGGAGTGTAAGCTGACTGAGTCCAGGGCCCCACATATACGAGTCTTTGTGTACTGGTATTCTCCTAGGAACAGCAGGACTCTCAATGAATAATGTAAAACTTTAGTATATTAGTTTTATGAGCAGGACATAGGAGTATCACATATTGCTTGTGTCTCCTCACCTCCACCTAGAAAAACAAAGACATCTCTATGTATTTCAAACAAATTGGATTGGAAAATTGGTTATAAAAGTAACAAAAAGGTAACAACAAAAATGAGCAATTCTTTTTAAAAAGGAGAGACGAGGTCCCCCAGAAATTGGTAATTGCAGAACTTCCTGCTACTAGCAACTGCAAGATGTTGTACCACTCCTGGGGATGAAGATAAATACAGAAAGGAAATGGTATGACCCCAAGTCCCAGTGGCTGTGCTGCTATGGGTGCTGGAGTTCCTCCTTCAGCCATCGCTGCTGGAAGCCGGGAGCCTGCCCTCCTTCTGACACTGCAGGACTCAGTCCTGGGCTGCTGGAGTTGCTGGAGCTGCTGGAGCATCCACTGCTACAGGTGCTGTTGGAACAGTGCTGTCCCAGCGGGAGCCCAGCCCAGCATTCACTTGACACTTGCCAAAGACACTTCCAGGAGCAAAACAGTGGCTGAAAATATTGGTTTGCCCTTCTTCCCCCCTTCCAATCTCTGCCAGTGCCTTCCACTGTCAACAACTTACTAAAAATCCTCCCCAAGGGAGTCTGGAAAATATAGTTTGCAGATATCCTGACCCCTGTGATACAGAGAGGAACACGGAAGGGAAGGACTGGGGTAGAGCATTAGCAGACAAATGACCATCCCAGTGCTTTGTGCAGAAAGTTCTGTAATTAGAAAGCTCCAAAAGAAGCCAGACTGGACATGTATCCCTCTCCCCAAATTTTCCTACACATATTACCTGCTAGAGGCTTTCCTAACTTTTGTGGTTTTTCTCTCTCTCTCTTTCCCTCCCTCTCTCTTTCTCTGTGTGTGAGTCATCATTCTCTACCCCTGAATTCTCACATGCCACCTGAATTTCCACTCCTGTTCACCAACGTGTCAACCACTCTAAGGTAGCTGGAGGGTCCAATAGTTCCTTGCCACATTTTCCCTTACTCCACTGTCCAGGAAGTATGTGAATCACCACAGGAACTGTAGGTTTTTTTACTTTACCTGGTTAGTTTCATCACCAGAAAAGAAAAAAAATCTTATGCCACAGACTGAATGTTTGTATCCCCTAATACATTAAAATCCTAATCCCAATGTGATGGTATTAGGAGGTGAGGCCTTTGGAAGGTGATTAGGTCATAAGTGTGGAACCTTCTTGAATGAGATTAGTGCCCTTGTAAAAGGGACCCCAGAGAGCGCCCTCACCCCTTCCACTACGTGATGACACAGCGAGAAGAGGCCATCTATGAACCAGGGAGAGGACTCTCAGCAGATACTGAATCTGCTGGCACCAGGATCTTGGACTTCCCAGCCTCCAGAGCTGTAAGAAATAAATTTCTGTTGTTTATAAGCCACCCCAGCTATGGTATTTTGTTAGAGCAGCCCAAAATGACTAAGACCCCTTATTGCAGTAAGAAAACTAGGAATCGGAGACTGGCTCTAGTACTGGATCTACTCATCATTACGGCCATGAGCTTGGGAAAATTTTCACTTATTTGAATATAAGTTTTTTCATGTGTAAAATCAAGGAGTTGGGTGTTACAACTAAATTCCTCTGCTACTTAATTTTATAAGGTTTCATAAAATTCAGTTATGCTTTAAATACCTAATTATTGTTTCATTAATTTTGAAAGGCTTTCATAGGTGTGTTTATATCTCAAAAGAAGGAAGATAGAATCCCATACCAGGAAGGAAAACACATACCTATTACAAGATCAAATACACACAGAGAGTTCAGGAAATAGTGCAAAGTGTCCTTTACTGATTTTCCTCAAGTTATCTATCATTCCATAGCAAGTCTAAGGGATTGGCTCCCATGTTCTTCTCTCATGTTTCACAGTTCTTCAGTCTCTTTGCCCCTCCTCTCTCATCATACGGCTTCACGTTTTTTCTCTTTTCCTTCATCTCAGAAAGCCTGTCATTCAGTTTCATCTGGGAATTCCTTTGCTAGGCTTAGAAGAATTTGGTTTCAGACCTCATGTCATGAGAATAAGGAGAGAATATGGCAGCCATCTACCACCTTCCTTTTAAAACTTATAGGAACACATCTACCAAGCAAAGGAACTTCCTCTTGCTAATATTGGCCATAATTTTTAGCACAATCTCAGGACATTACCATTTCTCTAGCTCTTTCCTGTTGTTTTCAAACACCTTAGATATCTGTGACTGAGGATACAATAGGGATTGGTTATGGTAGAAGGGGTGGGATGAGAAAATTCAGACCCTCCTCACTATAAAATATACATACAGTTAACTATATCATAAATTGTAAAAGTAAGAACAGTAGAGTTTTAAATTAAAGAAGGCCATAGCACAAGGAAGGAGAGAAAAAAAAAAAAAACAGATCTAGTTTACTTAACATCTTGGCCTATGGCTATATATTTCTGTACACATGCTTAATTGCATTCTTTTTTCTCCTGATAGCAGTGAATACTTCAATAAAAGGTATCAGTCAAAAAAAAAAAAAAAGGTATCAGTCAAGGGAGTTGAGTAAAGGAAATTACAACTGTTAGAAAACAGTATTAATATATATTGGTAATACTTAAACCAGGAGTATATATTAAAGTTTTAAGCTAACTTTCATACTTGATTCAAACAAAAACAGCTTGCTAGACAGTACAACACATTTCCAGATCTTGTCCAGGATTTGTAACATCTGCTTATATTGTTCAGAATCATTGTTTTGGACACCACATAAATCAACACTTTAAAAAAATTATTTACATTAAAGAACAAAATCAAACAAATGTTCTTTTTTTTTTAAGTATCCAAAGGCCTTGGGGATTTTCATCAAAAATAGAAAGAAGGAAAACTATAATAAACAACAGCAATATGCTCATTTCACATATTTTGAGGCCCACCTGTTTAAAAGTTTTCAAAGTCATTAAATACATCTGTTACTTTTTGTCTGTGATAAACAAATTATATGAAAATATAAGTATACAGTAGGTACTAAAGCCAATTTAGATGGGCTTTCAGATAGAAAAT
Source organism: Monodon monoceros (assembly GCF_005190385.1). Taxonomy (NCBI): domain Eukaryota; kingdom Metazoa; phylum Chordata; class Mammalia; order Artiodactyla; family Monodontidae; genus Monodon; species Monodon monoceros. Next base: position 19,407,195 of record NW_021703773.1, read on the forward strand.
TAGAAAGCTCTAAAAGGTACCTAAGATTCAATAGGCAGTCCCTGTTTTAGAGTTTGGAAGAAGTGGGCTTATCTATATAATCTTGAGTACTTCACCTCTCTATGAGCTTCATTTTCGTCATCTGTAAAAATAGAATTTCATTGTTTCCCTCTTGTGCATCTTATGAGGAATTGCTAGTTCAGGTGAAATAAGAACAACTACATAGTCATCCCTCAATTAGTAACAGATATCTTTAACGAAGGAAAAATAAATGAATGCAGTTGTATAGCCCTGTATCCACACATATTTCTTCTTTTCATACATTTGATCTTGTGAAGTCTTAACAGGCTGCCGTTTCCCTCACCAATATGTTCAAAAGAGCACTAGACATCAGATGTCTGTCAGACAGGGGCTCAGCACTGGCTACTACTTATGGCTCAATAACTATAGGCTGCATCACCTTGAACAAGCCATATACCCTTAGTCCATTCGTAATTAGGAGATGGTAGTCAGTGGTAATTAAAGTGTCCTGGAGATCTCATATTCTAATATTCATCTTTGAAGCTGTATCCTACACTCTGTTATTTTGCTTTATTTCTAAAGATTTATTATTTGCCTTTTATCTTTCAGGATATTCCACAATCTGGAACCACATAAATTCTGTGATGTATAAAGTAGATTCCTGAATGACCTAATTGCATCTTCAGCATTAATAAGCATCACCTTGTGCACCTGAACCTAACACAATATTGTAAATCAACTATATACTTCAATTAAAAAAAAAAATAAGCATCACCTTGATACAGTTTTACTTAACGCAAGGAATTTAATGTCACTGGGCAGCTTCTGTCCTTAACCTGTGACATTCCTGAACGGTACTCATCATTTCACTTTATCCCTCCTCCCCAAAGGCCTACTGCAGTGAGCATTAGTGAGAAATGGATATTTTACTGAAAATCTATTGAGGAAACATGAGTGGGGGAGACGTCTGTCACAAACAACAGCAACTCACCTCCCTTCAAAAGTGAAAATATTCATTGGCTATTATGTTATTCTGGAGCTTCTGAGAAGCACAGGACTAAACATGTAAGGATTTTGTTAGGAAAAAATCCTGTGAGAGAAAAATGGTAAAGGAGCAGGAGAAGGCTAGGAGGAAGCATCTTACTGCTGTCAAGTCTAAAGAAGGTTCAGCAAGACCACAGGGGTGTCCCTGAGCCAAAGTTGGCCACGAGCAGCCCATGTCTCCTTAGTATCCCTGCAGCCCTCAGTCACTCACTGGTGAGCAGCCCATGGGAAGTGTGGTCACAGCACAAATCCAAGATGGATTTCAGAGCTCAGCAGCCAGGCTCTAGGTCAGTAACATTCTCTGTAGCTGGAGGTCTGTGTGGCATAGTCTCATGGCCAACACAGACATCTCTGCCCAATCTTTCCACTCTGGTATCTGCTGCAAAGTCCCACCCACTGCCCCAGTGAACCTCCTTTTTATCCAGTCTTTCAAACTTCCCTCAGTTGAGAATTCTCCACCTCAGAGACTTTCCACATCTCTTCCCTTTTTTTGTCTTCTCTACAGGCTCATCCACATTTGCAGTTTGTCTCTTCTACAAGCTTGTCCAAATTTGCATCACCCATTGTTATTTTCAGGTCTATTAAGAGCCATGACTTTTTTGCACTCAGGAAATTAAGCATCTGCTAGTCACAGGATTCACCATCCATAGAAAGCAGTGAGTAGGAGGGTGACACAGAACACAGTGTTTCCCGCTGTGTTACGGCAGTGCTGTGCTGTCATCGACTTCTTCTGTTCCATTTATTACACAGCGCTCCATCATCTGGCTTCTGTACCAACCAGTATACTGAAACTGCTCTCATAAAGTCATTAATGTCTTTTTAATTGCCAAATCTATTATATATTTCACAGACGTTATTCTTGACTTTTACGTGCATTTGACATTATTGATCACTCATTTCTCAAAATTCTATTTTTTTCCTGGACCACTGTGATACAAACTCTGCACATTCTCCTTGTATCTTTACGGGAGTTCCTTTTGTTTTTTTCCCTCACGTTTTATGATCCTCCCCATTCCTTAAATATTAGTGTTCCCCAGGCCTTGTGCTCTTTTCATTCTACATATTTTCTTTAGGACCTTTATTCTCTGCCGTATAATAATTTTCATTTATTTGTGTAACGTATTTATCAAGCTCCTAGTATGGCACCATGGTCCTGAGGATAAAACTACAGGGAAAGAAATCTCTGGCTTTAAGGGACGTATTGTCCAATGGGGAAAATATAAAAGTAAATAGGCAATTATAGGACAATGAGATACCACCATGATAGGGGACGGCCCATGGTTTAGGGCACACATAGAAAGGCATCTAACTTAGATGTGGGAAACTAGAAAAGAAAAATCACCAATGTGTGATAACAGTAAGAGGGGAAGTAGAGTATTCCAAGCTAAGGAGTTCCACATTTGAGGAGCTATAATTAGCTCAGTATATCCACAATATTGAATGAAGGAAAAAGGGACAGGTTGGGTTAGGAAGTTGTAAAACAAAGCTACTTAGATGAAGGACTTTGTGTGCTATGTTGTGGTCTTTTGGTCTTATGCTGAGCGCAGTGAAGATCCACTGACAGGTTTCAAATAAGGGCATGACAATTTCTTTAAAAGTTTCGGAAACTCACTCTATACAAACGGTGGATTAGAAATAGGACATCCTTGAAATAAGAATAAACTCTAGGAAGTGTTCCAGCTCAGTTCAATAAAATATTATTTAAGCCCACTATGCATCAAGCACTTTAAAATGTTAAGTGATAAAGCAAGTCATGCTTAGAGTAATGCATATAGTACAGTCCCATTAAATCAAAGCAAAACAGAGTATTAAAAGTACATACATGTATATATTAGTTTATATATATATAGGTATAGTTTTATAATTTACTGAACTACTATAGCCCAGTTACCAAAACCAGAAATCCTTCCCTCTCCATTTTCCTCTCCCTTCATGTCCAATTATCCTGTCTGGTCTAACTCCACAGTACACTTTATAGATTCACTTTTTCCATCTCCACTGTCTCCATCCCATTCCTCACTGCAATCATCTCTTGTCTAGCGTCTGGCAATAGCTGCCTACATTGGTCCCAAGTTTCCACTCTCCCCTCTTCCCTACCATGATCTATTCTCCACATGCCAGACAGAATAACTTTAATGTAATGTGAGTCAGATTACACAGTGAGATTGTGCACTTAAAATCTTCCAGTGACTTTTCATTGTATTTAAAAATGAAACAAAACTCTGTCCCAGGTACTAAAAATCCTCCTGCAATCTGACTCTGCATACTTATTTAGTCTGCTCTCATGAGATCCTATAACCACACTTTGCACCTCCTCCACGGTTGCCACCCTGGCCCGTAACCCACCATTTCTTGCCAGCCTTCTCTAATATCTTAGCTGGGTTTCTTGCTTCCACTCTGCCTCCTAAAACTGCCAAGTGATCCTTTCAACATGTAAAGCTGATTATGTTGCTCCCCTGCTGAAAATCCTTCAATATTTGTTGAATAAAATAAATGAATTAGAAACTGAGGAGCCCTGAGACTTCCCTGGTGGCTCAGTGGATAAGACTGCATGCTCCCAATGCAGGGGGCCCGGGTTCTAACCCTGGTCAGGGAACTAGATCCCACATACATACCACAACTAAGAGTTCACATGCCGCAACTAAAGTGGCGGCAAGCTGCAACTAAGGAGCCCGCCTGCTGCAACAAAGGAGCTGGCAAGCCACAACTAAGGAGCTCTGGAGCTACAACTAAGGAGCCCACCTGGCACAACTAAGACCTAGCACAATCAAATAAATAAATAAATATTTTAAAAAAGAAAGAAACTAGGGAGCCCTATTAACACATTTAGAGTATAGGCATTTATTAATTAGAATGAATCAAATAGCTACTGAGGATTGTCATGCCCACGCAACATCTAAATAATAATCTTAACTATGCTCAAATGAGAGGAATCCAATGCAATAATGAATTTCTGGGAGAAGTATTAGCAGGTTTACTTTTAAACTAATAATAACAAATTGGACATACAGTATAATAAACTACTTAGCATTGTTATATGCTAATAATTTTTTAAATTTACCAATGATTTTATGAGTGATTTCTTTTGGATACTCTTCATATATTCCGTTCTTTTTTCTAACCTCATGAATTAACTTCATAACAGGAAGTCTGTGTGGGCTGGAGCTAGGCAAGAGCACAAGCACAAGGAGGAAAGTGAGCACTGAGGCCATTAGATCCCTTGGGGCCACAGGGCATCCTGGACCAGATCCCTGTGGCCCAGAGTTTCCAATCTGAGACCACTTGCATGAAGCCAGAACCCTGGGAAAACTGAAAAACAACCCACCTAACTGCTGACTCCACTTGAATGAGGATGGAGGAAAACTTAAAAACATTTCCCCTGTTAATCTGAAGTCCACTGACCGGCCTTTGGTTTGGAACCTGGATCTGCAGTGTTGGTGTGGACCTCAGTACACAAGCTGAAAATCGGAATATAAAGTAGACCTGGGTCTGTAGTGCTCACAGATACCTGAAAGAAGTACAAATCCCACAAAAGTACAATTTAGACTGACAGCTAGGTTATCAACAGAATACAGTGAAATGCCCTCAATATGTTCAGGGAAAATAGTGGTCCATCTAGAATTGTTTACACAGGTAAAATATTTTTCGAGAACGAGAAAAAAATACAAATGAAGAGAAACTGAAAGAGTTTACTTTTAAATGACCCTCACTAAAATAACTTCTGCTTCAAAAAGAAGGAAACTGGTCCCATAAAGAAGGTCTGAAATCCACCAAGGAAGAGAAAGTAAGGAATATAAGGATAATCTAAATATACTCTGTGTAAAATATTAAATAAGGTTTAATTTGTAGGTTATAAAAGCTAGAAGTTTTAAAAATTGGACAATTGCAAATGTACTCTGAGAGGGTTTATGGGAAATAAAGTATTCTAAGGCCTTTGGATTTGGGGGGAAGAAAGTAAAGATTTTATTAACCTTAGGACTTATATATGAATGCTCAAACTGTATGAGTAGCTATTAAAATAATATAATGTAAGACATAGCTTCCTAATCATAAAGGAGAAGAAAATTAAAAACTTTAATCATTTCATAAGGACTCAGAAGGGAGGGGAATAGGGAAAGAAGAAACACAGGAAAAGCAAGACATACAGAAGGTTCAATAATACTAATAACCAAGCCTTATACAGTATTTTTTATTTGCCAGTGTTTGAAACATGTTTAAATATACCAATTCATTTAATAATCACAAACTTTTGAGCACCTACTATTATTATTATTATTTGTATTTTACAGATACAAACCTTAGAAGAAGAGAAATTAAATAACTGTCCAAGAGAGGAGGCAAGATTCAATCCCAGGCAGTCTGTCTCAAGAGGCAGTGCTTTTAAATACCACCAAAACACAGAATTTAGAAATAAGTATCATTATATCAAAACTTCAAATAAACCTACCAACTGAAGTTGTCAGTAGTCTAGCAAAGACTGTCTTACTGAATTGGAAAAAAAATCCATCTATTTGGAAGAGACATCTAAAATAACATAAGATTCATATGTTTTACAACCACCAATAGTTTGTTCCTTTTTACTGGTGAATATTTAATTGTATGCTTATACCACAATTTGTTTTTCCATGTTATTTGATGGACATTGAGTTGTCTCCCATTTGCGGCTATCATGAATAAAACTTCTGTGAACACGTCTCTATAAATATTTTTGCAGACATATGTTTTAATGTCTTTGGGGTAAACACCTAAGAGTAAGAAACTGGTAAACAATTCTGCAGAGTAGTTGTACCATTTTGCAAATCCATCAGCAATATATAAGAATTTTGTTTGCTCCACATCCTTGCCAAATCTTGTTATTTTAGGATTTTTAATTTTACTTACTTTGGTGTGTGTAAAGTCTCATTGTGATTTTAATTTGCATTTCTCTGAAAACTAATAATGTCAAGCAGCTTTCCATCTGCTTGTGGCTCATGTATCTAACATTGTGAAGTGTCTGCTTCAATCTTTTGCCTATATTCAATTGTCCTATCATCATCATCATCATTATCATTATCAATATTATTATTTTCATGTAGCTGTAAAAATGCTTTATACCTTTTGGATACAAGTCTGTGTAAGATATATGTAGTATTACAAATACTGTATCTCACTTGTATTTTACTTCTCATATTCAGTTAAGAATACTGAATTTCTGAAGAGCAGATATTTAAATTTTTTCCTCTGCACATAAAAATTTTAAGGAATCTAGAAAAACCCTATTACAATTAATGAGTGCATTTAGCAAGATGGCAGGCTACGATGCAATGCCAATATACAAAAATCAACTGCAGTTACATATACTGGCAACAAATAATCAGAAAATTAAAATTTTAAATATACCTTGTATAAGAGCACCAAAATATATAATATTTACCGATAAATTCAACAAAAGATGTGGGAAATGTTCACACTGGAAACTATAAACCTTGCTGTGAGAATATATTACAGTTCTAAATAAATGGTGATGTATACCCTTGTTCATGGATTGGAAAATCAATATTTTTAAGATGTAAACTTTTCTCAAATTGATCTATAGAATCAATGCAATACCAATCAAAACACCAGCAGGATTTTTGTGGAGACTAGCAAATTGATTCTAATATTTCAATGGAAATCAAACAAACATGGAATAGCTAAAATCACATTTTTAATAATATAAAAAGTAACTAGGATTTCCATCTTAATTTTATTTATGAAAACTTCATTTAGTATATCTACTATGGAACAACATTCTTTGATTAAAACTAATTAAAAACTGTTTTATGGAAACTCTATAGAGCTATGTTCTTAGATGAAACACTAACTTGCATAGAAGTTCAAGCAGCTGGTAACTGAAAACTGCATAACTTACAGATGATTTTGCTGAAGCCAAATCACAACAAGAAATTATACTTTTGTGTAAATTAAAAATTTTTTGATTAACAATTTTGTATTATTTTATGGTCATTTTTGACATTAGGTTCTGCTTCATAATATCTTCAACAATGTAATTTCATTATCAAAAATTATATACAGGGGACTTCCCTGGTGGTCCAGTGGTTAAGAATCTGCCTTCCAATGCAGGAGACTTGGGTTCAATCCCTGGTCCAAGAACTAATATCCCACATGCACGGGGCAACTAAGCCTGCGTGCCGCAAGTACTGAGCACACGGGTCACAACTACTGAGGACACAGGCCACAACTAGAGAGCCCACGTGTCACAAGTAGAGAGAAGCCCATGCACCGCAGAGTGCTTGCACCACAACGGAGGATGCTGCATGCCACAACAAAGATCCCACATACCACAACTAAGACCCGACACAGCCAAAAATATAAATATAAATATAAATAAACAACACCAAGAAAGGTTTAAAGAAAAAAAAATTATATACAGCCTGTGAAGCCAAATAAGAACTTTCTGTTGTACACAGAGGAGTCCAAGTTAGGCTTACACGGGGTCCAAATTTACATGCCATGCTGCTGCTGGGACTGATGGTACAATTCAGAAGGATATGAAAAGAGATTAGAGGCAATGAGTGCTTTTCCTTTGCTCAGTGTCATTGATCAAATAATGTGTCTGTGCCCATATAACAGGCCTGAGAAAATACTGTAGCTTTATTAGTGGTAACTTTCCAGAATCAGTAACTTTTCTAATGAATATAAAAGCCTGGGTGCCTTGCAGTCCACATTCATGCAATTGGATTGCTTGTAATCAAGCACTGGAATTAATGTTCTGATGTGATAAAATAAGTGTTTAGTAATTTAGTCCTCAACTGCTTCTGGCATTTCAACTCTTTGTTGGCATATAAAGCAGAAATTTCTCCTGTAGTAAAAAGTAATTTATTGCATTTTTTTTTAATCACCTGCGATGAATAGGCTACTGGCCTTGCAAGCTTTTCTATTCAAACGTTGCTGGACAGAGGTTGGCTCACATCAGCCTTAGCAAATTGAAATTCAATCCAGATCAACAGGCGTTTTATTCAGTTTGGTGCTGGAATGGAAATAATCATCACATTTTATAATAAGCATGTCTAATTTCAATTTTCATACTATGTATTTATTCTGTATAATCAAGCATAACTGCTGGTCTTGTTTCTCTGAATTGACAAATGCATTCCGTAGATGTGCAATAAGCAGGTAACTGTTTTGGAAGCAGTGGGGGAGGAGTGTGCCTAGACCTAACAATGAAAATTTGATAAATGTCTACCTAGAACTTGTAAATGTTCCTAGGAGTCCAAACAATTATATTTGCTCACTGTCTACATAAATAACAAAAAAGTACGCATAATGATGTATCTTTTTTTTTACATAGCAACGAGTCTGTCTTTATGAAATATTTCCAACTGAGAAAAACATAAAAGCCTATGAATAAGATTAACTAGTTCTTGGCTAAAATATCCTATGATGAGCTGTCAGTACTGAAGTGGTTAAATAGACTGTGTCAGTTACCTTTTGCTGTGTAACAAACCATCCTAACTTTACTGGTTTAACACAACAGCTATTTATTTAGCTCATTATTCTGTGAGTAGACAATTTGGGCTGGACTCTGCTGGCAAGTTCAGTTCTCAGGTAGACTTATCTAAGCATCTGTGATAACCTTGGTCAGCTTGTGGGTCAGCTGAGATAGCCTGGCCTCTCAGATATCTGATGGATAATCAACTGTTATTTGGGTGTCTTTCATCCTCCAGAGGGCTGATCTGGGCTTATCTGCTTAGTGATCTAGGGCTCCAAGAGCAGCAATAAACAAGCCTTAATGCACAAGCATTTTTCAAGTCTCTGCATGCATCATATTTACTAATGACTCATTTGTCAAAGCCATCAGATATCCAAACCTAGAGTCTGAATGAGAGGGCACTGCCAAAGTGCATGGATATAGGGGTGTGAACAAATTGAGCCGTTGCTGCAGTCAATCTACCATGTGCCTTGATTGAAGCACTGGCTCAGATACCTGGTCTTTTAGCACTCGGCCTGCTTATCAATAATTGGATGCACCACTTTCTCATTTCTACAGAGCTGAGCTTCACTTCTGAAGATTTAAATATCTTTTCACCTAATCTTTGAGAACAAAATAAAGTAGGAGCCTTTACGAAAGTAAGCTATTTCAGTGACTTTGCTATAATTTAAAAGTTTCAAAATATTTCCAATACATTAATTTTAGATTTTCAGTTAATTTCTTTACAACTATTTATTCTAGTTCTGGATTTACATTACTGTCCAAGATTTTCTAAAATGTCATTGAATACATTTGCAACACTCGAAAACATTTTTAAAGTGCCCATTATTTGAAATGGCAATCCCAAATTCTGTAATTCCTATCCTCTGTACCTTTTGCTGTATTCTTCCAGTAACACTGAACCCCCTCTAAAATTCTCTTTATTTTATATTGTGTTTATCATCTGTTTTCCCCACCTTATAATGTATGTTACTCACATATCCCAAAGTCTGAAATGAGCCATCCCATGATAGGTGCACAATAAATGTTTTCAAAATTAATTGCACTGCTGAACTCTGCCAGAACACCACACACAAAGCAGGTGGACTCAACATTCACTCTGAAGTTTAATTGGGGTTGGATAGAGTCAGGCTTGGTGACTCAGGAGCCCATGCAGACAGCTGTCATCCTCTCGGGGAGTCTTGCTCACTATCCTCTTCCAAAGAAATATAAAAACAGATATAGCTATAAAAGTTCTAAGGTAAAGGAAATTCAGAGTATGTGTGTGTGTCTGTGTATGAATATAAATATGTGTGTATATATATATATTTATATATTTGTTTATATATGCAGAAAACACATTTGTAGAGGAAATTCCTCTATTACTGTTTTATAATTCACTTCATCCTCTCAATTATACCCCATCCATGAAACAGCATAAAAAATTAAATGTCCAATCTGGTTGAAACTGACATTAGATCCAATAATTTAAAGAGTCTTCGTGTTAATATTTTGAGATAACAGCTTCATATCCAGCCATATAGCACAGTGATTAAACGCACTACATCCAAATAGCCTAGTGTATAAGCTCTGTTTCTCTGTTTAGTAGTGTAATTTGGGGTAAGTCTCACCATTTTAAAAAATGCATTCCCCAAGTTCTTCATATTGTTGTGAAGATTAAATAAGTATTTAAATATAAAGCACATAAAGCAATGTCTACATATATCTGTGACATAAGGCTTAAAGGGCAAAGTAGACCCTCGTTGCCCACCCACACAGCCCCTCCCTCCTTTTTTAAAAAATTTATTTTATCTATCTATCTATCTATCTATTTATTTATGGCTGTGTTGGGTCTTCATTGCTGTGGTGGGTCTTCATTGTGGGCTTTCTCTAGTTGCGGCGAGCGGGGGCTACTTTTTGTTGCGGTGCACAGGCTTCTCATTGTGGTGGCTTCTCTCGTTGCAGAGCATGGGCTCTAGGCTCGCGGGCTTCAGTAGTTGTGGCTCGTGGGCTCTAGAGCACAGGCTCAGTAGTTGTGGCACATGGGCTTAGTTGCTCCACAGCATGTGGGATCTTCCCAGACCAGGGCTCAAGCCCGTGACCCCTGCACTGGCAGGTGGATTGTTAACCACTGCACCACCAGGGAAGCCCCTCTTTTTTTTTTTAATTAATTTTTATCAGAGTATAGTTTACAATGTTGTGTTAGTTTCTACTGTACAGGAAAGTGAATCAGCTATACATATACATATATCCCCTCTTTTTTGGATTTCCTTGCCATTTAGGTCACCACAGAGCACCGAGTAGAGTTCCCTGTGCTATACAGTAGGTTCTCATTAGTTGTCAATTTTATACATAGTATCAATAGTGTATACATGTCCCACTTAACTATGGGTTCTACCTCACATGGTGCTAGAACCCTAAAGAGCGATCCTCAAAAGTGTCACATCTCCTGAGTCTCCTCTGTGCTTTGCATTCCCTCAACTTAGCAGACCCTCCTCTTGCTTTTCATCACGTGGGCGGGAGTCCAGGGAAGGGACAGGAGGACACGTGCTTGACTGACTGCCTCTCCGGCCTGTCTCATTTTCCTGGCTTTCCTCTCCTTGTCTCCATCCTCCAGGATTAGAAAGGAGTTGCCTTTCCCCCGTTCTCATTGATCATATCCTCCTTCTACACAGAACAACAAACCTAAAACTTAACCATCATGGTGGAAAAAGCTTTTCCACATTGAGCAGTAAATTCTATCATTTCCATGACTGCAATCATCCATACTAAGGAAGTGTAGGAAATTCTTTCTCACAGAGTCTGGCTTTCAAATCTGTTGTTTGAATGCAAAATTTTATTTTGAATGTGAGAAGTTAAATTTTTTCTAACTTTTTTAACTTAGCATGTCTTCTGTAATAAATAATAATCTCTCCTTATGCCATCAGATCCCTTGGGTATTTAAGCAGGAAGTAATATATTTGAGACACTCAAAGAAAAATTGATATTTTTCAAACTATCCCAAATTTTTCACACTTATTAATATTGCATAGACTTTTCCTTTGTATGATGCTTTCTGTAAACAAAAATAACTGTTTCAAAGAATCAAAAACTTCTGACTAAGAGTTAAAATGATAATAAAATTCTATGCTGTACTGAGGGCAATAAATAACTCTATTAGAACCTTGTTCTACATTACTGAATAATCAGTAGGCTGGAAGATAAGTTAGACACGAGATCATCCATGAGAGTTTAATTAAAGGTCCCTATTATTAGGTGGTCTTGCCTATAAAACAATTTCAAGGCATGTGTAGCGGACTGAAATTGAATCCCCCCAAAATATGTCCATGTGCAAATCCCTAGAAAATGTGAATGCCACCTTATTTGGAAAAAGGGTCTTTGCGGATGTAATTAAGGATCTTGAGATGAGACCATTCTGCATGACCTCCTGTCTAAATCCAATGACAAGTGTCCTTGTAAGAGACAGAAGAGGAGACACACAAAGGAGGAAGCCATGTGACGACAAAGGCAGAGATGAGAGGGAGCAACCACGAGCCAGGAAATGTCAACAACCACCCAAAGCTGGAAGAGGCAAAGGACAAAATCGCCTCTAGAGCCTCGGGAGGGGGCACAGCCTGGCCAACATGCTGAATTCACATTTCTGGCCTTCAGAACTGTGAGAGAATACATTTCTGTTGTTTCAAACCACTTAGTCTGTAGTAATTTGATACAGCAGCCACAGGAAATGAAAATGAGATTAACTGATAACGAGACCATACTGTAACTCTTCATCTAGATTGGAAAGTATTTGGTGGAAAGATTCAGTCTTGTGTTCAAATCCAAGCCCTGCCATTCACTAGATGTGTGCCCTTGACCAAATTTCTTAAACTTTCGAGGTTAAATTTTTAATACGTAAAAAAGGAATAATGATAATATCTATGCTAGCTGATTGTCATAAATATCATAAATATAAAGATAATAAATATAAATCACTTAGCACAGGCCTGATACATAATAAGAATGTAATAAGTGAAAGTTGTTGTTATTACACAACTTCTATTAGCAATAAATTCTTGACAACTTTGTCTCCTTACCTGTTAAAACAAGGATAATAAACAACTTGTATGATTTGGGTGAGGATGAAATTATATGAGGAGCTAATTAAGCATTTTCTCATTTTATATGAAGTATTACATTCATTGTAGACATTAAATTTCCTTTTTCACCTTCAGGACAATGTTTTTTCTTTGTCCTACTGAATTGTTAGTGAAATATTTATTGTTATCTGCTGTAGTAAAATTATTTTTTTACACTGTATTCACTGGTCTTCTCATTATAATTACAAAATTATGAAATAAGCTTCCTCCTCTTCATATAATTTTATGTTAATGCAAACTGTACTTACACATAATAAACTGAATAAGAAAACATGATATATTTGGTCCCCATCAATATCTATTTGTAAAGTCATCATCAATACAGCCTAGTTTTAATAGGTTTCTTTTACGCCACCTCCACAATTCTTTAGCTGCCTATATGTTTAGCTGACTATATATTCAGTAAACAAAATAAAAGTTGTCCCTGATATCTAAGACCTGTATACCACCATTCTCTGAAGCCAGTCTCTTAATGTCATTAGATCAAATGTATAACTTTTCTTGGGACTTGCTTTGATTCTTTGATTCTGATTTTTACTCTATGCAATACATATTTTTCAAAACTTATACCACGTCTCAAGCAAGCACTGTGCTAGGCACGAGAATAGAACAGTGGACAAAACAGACATGAAACCTGCCCTCAGAGCTTAGTCTATTGGAGAATCTAGGCAATTATATATAATGTTATAAATTTATGATAATAGCATACAAAATGCTATGAGATACTATGGCCACACATATAAGGGTTTCTGGGCTTGAACTTAAGGATTTAGGGAAGATTTTCCTAAGCCTATTACCCAAAATGAAGATCTAAAGGATGGATAGAAGTTATCCATGTGAAGCATGGGTTGTGGGTAGAAAGAAAGAATGTTCTAGACAAAAGTCCTTGATACAGGAGATAACACAGTGTGGTGTAGGAACTGAGAGTAGTCAGGGTGACTGGGACCCACGTATATATGTGTGTGAGTTTGAAACTAGAGTGAGGGTAGACAAGAGGGCTTGAAGGAGTCAAGACTGATGGGTCTACATAAATAATATATGATATATAAAGTTTCATTTGAATTTTATAAACTTTGACTTGTTTTTACACATGTATGTGTGTGTACAAACACACACATACTCAGTTACTTCAGCTCCACAGGCTGGTTTTGGAAGGATATAATCCTTTAAAAGGAAGAAAACAAAAAAACAAAAAATTCATTAAGGCCAATCACAAAGAAACCTTGAGTCGAGAGGGTGTTTCAAAGCAGGACCTTACTTTTCCTCTTCTGCCTATACAGATCCACCATGAATGAGCATGAGGACTCATGTCCCACAGGACGCTGCCACTGTTCCCTGCCTCACCCACTCCATCTTCCCCTTAATTGTTTCCACTCCACTAACTGCCATGAAGGACCCCAGACACCTCCTGGTAGGGCACTAGGACCCCCAGACAGTTTTAGTGAACATGAGAGATCAGGGGTACCCTAATCCTGACTAGAGTCCAGGGGAACAGCAGGCCCTCTGGGACACCATGTGACTCAGGAATAACAGGGTAAACTGTGTGGTGTATCTAAGCTCTTGGGCCAAAGGTTCATGGAGACCTGTACCTGGGGGCCTAAGGCCCTAGAGAGCCAGGGAAAGAGCCAAATACTTCTGTTTGCCAAAAAGGGACGAAGAAGCAGCTGAAGAAAAGATATGGATATAAAAGGGGCTTGTGGTGAGAGAAGAGGGGGCTCAGCGGGGAACTGGCAGCTGGGGAGACCAAACGAGAAAATGTCCATCTCTGCAGATGCCGATGTACAGAGATAGGACCATGACCAAGAAAACAGGCCCCTCCACCCTGCATACCTGGCATAAGAAATGCTTCCAAGAAGTTAGATTTGGTCCTGGAGAAAGAGGGTACTGAAATCGCCAAAGGAAACTCTTAATTAATGGACACCAAGTGTCTACTATCTGATGAAATGGGATTCTCAAAATAAAAATGACACTCAGCTGTAGAAGAAATAAACTGGCGTTTTCTTCATTCATGAAATTTGTCCAGAGAATTATATCTACTATACCAACAAAGCCTTGGCTGGCCCCTTCACTCTGTTTTAACAAAGACCCCTCCCAGTGGAAGGAAGAAGGGAATAAGGACTGTAGGAGAGATGCATAAATACTGACCTGCCACATAAGGGCGTTTTGGTTAATGGGGGTGACTACTTTTTTGGCAATTATTGCAGATCCTTTTTTGCATCATGTTCAAAAGCGTGTCTTGACTAGTCTGACATGATGTGTTAAGAAAAAAATAAAAACTAAACATGTCCCCTTCACACACACTTTTTCTTAAATTAACGAATGATAGAATAAAAATTACCTGTGATTAAACTCACTGTTTCACCAATGATAAGAAAGCATTTTCTTGAGAAAAATTAAAATCCTCCATTTTTTCTTTCTGCTAATTATTTGAATTAAACAGTTGGATCTGCTTTCTAAATTAAAGTCAACTAGTCATCAGTAGCTTTACTGATTACTTTTTCTTGAGTTTCATTATTGTTTTGAAGAACTTCTTTTTTAAAATATGTTATCAGAATTTGAGAGAAAATATTGATTTATTGTCTTGAAATATTCAAGCTAAAAATCCATTCTTGAAACTATTTTAATCAAATGTTTGCAAGTTATATGTTGCTTGAATTTTCAAATGATATTTGCTTTAACAAAGGTTGATGTTAACAAAAGCATTATATGACTTGAAAGTTGACAGGCACTTTTAGTTTTTTTTTAAGACAATTAAATTGAATAACGAGTTTTGTTGAAAGAAAACATGCAAAATTGAATTAACTAAAAATGACAAGCATCCTGAAATTTATATTATAGAGACTCACAAAGTAAAAAAAAGCAAATGCACAGTGGTTATTATACATGTACATATTATGATATAAAACTGTGGTCTGTTTCCTAGTTTAAGTTCTGTTCAATTTCCCACTCCTTATTTATTCACACTTCTGAATAGAAGCAATAAAGTAAATCACAAGTATAAACTAAGTTTATTTTGCAAATAGTGTTTGGCAAGCAGTTGCTTTAGTGATGGCTGTGGCTGATCAATTTAATCAGATGTCAGAATCAATGAACCACAGGCAAATGAGGTGAACTGCAACCATGCAAAGCTGACCTGTAATCCAAGGCAAAGGTACGCTAAATGTGGGTGTTCATTGCTTTAGCCTTCCATGACTTAACACTACCATCAGAGGGCCTATCCTTCTCTATTTGAAATCTACAGTTCTGAAACACCTCCAGAATATAAATGGCATGTGAAACTTTTACAGATTTGGCTCTGAATTATAGGGTATATAATCCAAACCCATTGGAACTTTCCCTTATAGAACCCCTCAAGGCTAAATGCTACCCAGATATTTGCCAGTATGGTTACAGTGAGATTGTACAGAGAAGTAAGAGCCAAGAAATATAAAGGATAAAGACTAGCCACAACCGATCTGACGTAAGCACACAGTTCCAGATCGCACCAAGGTCAGCAAGTCAGACTGATTAATGGGTGTGAGCAGCTCAGAAGCAGTGGCAGTTCAAAGACAATAAATCTTACACTACAGCAGAGATCTAGCCAGCTCTTTTGAAGAAGACAGGGAGTCAAATATGTGGCACAACGACAACAGTGAAAAATATCACTATTTGGACTTGCCTGGACAGGTAAGTCAGACAAGTCTGTGTACACCAGGTGCAAGTATAGAAAATATCCAAGATTCCTAAAAACAAAATCAGCAAAAACAAAGAACCAGAACCTGGAACACAACAGCTATTCATTTCAGTAAAGACAATTTGGTTATCTTAAGTAAATATATTTTCAAATTTTAAATATGTTTTTTAAAAACATGGATGTACCAAAGACAATTATAAGGATTTAACCAAAACTTGTACCTGTTAATTTGTTCCCAAAGAGCAGAATTTCCTTTGAGAAACTAAAAATCAAAAAAAGAGTATTACCAAAAAAAAAGGTATTTCTATTTTTAAAATGCCAAAGACAGATTATGTAGTAAAAGAAAATGAGCTATATACCTCTCTAAATCCTGAGGAAGGAAAAGTTTTCCAGAGATGATAATCTTTTTGAAAAATGACTTTAATGTTCAATTAAACATACACACACAAACCCTCACACACACACACACACACACACACACACACACACTCCCTACTAATTGCTTTGACGTTGATCTTTGAGTTCCCCAAATGTTATGATGATCATGCTGATCCATCTGGGAAAAGATCTTCTTCGATTTTATTACTTTCTGAAGAGGGATTTAGAGATTTCACTTAACAGCCTAAATACTGAAATCAGAAAATGCAACCTTTTAGTGGAGTACGATCTGCTTATCAGGCCACAACCCAATATTTAGCACTAAGCTGAAACAGTTCAGGATTGTTACAAAGATTGGTGCCTGGGAATATTGGAAAACAGGAGAACAGTTAGCCCTGGTTTCCGCCAAGTCTTTAGCCCCTTCTCCCCTTACGAGACACAATGATGCATCATGTGGTTATTTGGAGCTGTAGATGAGAGAAGATTTGTGGGGCCTCCCCTCAGAAATGGAGAGTACACAGGAAAAATAAATGAGCTAATTCTTTTTAAAAACCTGAAATTTTTTTCTTTTTCTTTCTTTTTTAAGAGCCAGAACAGCTGAAAAATATCTAAGCAGGGCTCAGGCAGTCCTTAAGTCTTTTCTCAGTGCCCTAGGGAAGTGTTATCAGAGTAAATGCATGAATGCAGCACTGAATTACAGAGTATGTAACCCGAAAGTATCCTGGCAAACGTTAACCTCTGCACAGATGATAAAACAGTCACTATTTATGCAGTGCCTCCTATCTACCAGGAACTTTACATTTAATCCTTCTAACAACCCTTGGAGATAGGGGCCCTGTCCTATAGATAAAGAAGTAAAGAGAGTTTCCTACCTCCCCAAGATTATACAGCTGGTGAGAGGTGGAGCCTACATTTAAGCCTGGAGCATTCTGATTAAAAAATATATGTGTGTGTGTGTGTGTGTGTCTATATAC